>NC_051435.1:29669121-29692654 GCF_001649575.2 Kryptolebias marmoratus | reverse complement strand
CCGCACTTCTCTAGTCCGAATGACATCCCAATGTCAGTGCTGTAGATCCTGGTGGTGTGGATCAGTGAGTCGATGTCTCGCTCACTCTTGGCATACAGCTTGATGTCATCCATGTAGAGGAGGTGACTGATGGTGGCCCCATTCTTGAGTCAGTATCCGTAGCCAGTCTTGTTGATGATTTGGCTGAGGGGGTTCAGTCCTATGCAGAACAGCAGTGGGGACAGCGCATCTCCTTGGTATATGCCACATTTGATGGACACTTGTGCAAGTGATTTGCAGTTAATTTTAAGGGTGGTTTTCCACGTCCTCATTGAGTTTGCAATGAAGGCTCTCAGAGTCATGTTGATGTTGTACAAGCATTCAATGATCCAGGTGTGTGGCATTGAGTCGTAGGCTTTCTTGTAATCAATCCAAGCTGTGCACAGGTTGGTGTGTCGAATTTTGCAGTCTCGGGCGACTGTGTGGTCTACAAGGAGTTGGTGTTTGGCTCCTCTGGTATTTATGCCAATGCCCTTCTGTGCCATGCTCATGTATTTTTCCATGTGCCTGCTTATTTAAGCTGCTATGATGCCTGACATGAGCTTCCATGTTGTAGAGAGACAGGTTATTGGCCGATAGTTGGATGGGACTGAACCCTTTGAGGGATCCTTCTGGATCAGGATTGTGCGCCCTTCTGTTAACCATTTAGGGTGGGTCCAATTTTTTAGCAGCTGGTTCATTTGAGCTGCCAGTCGCTCATGGAGGGCAGTGAGTTTCTTCAGCCAGTAAGCATGGATCATGTCAGGGCCTGGTGCTGTCCAGTTTTTCATACCTGAGATTCTTTCTTGAACATCTGTGATGGTTACTGAGGCTTGCTCAGGGAGGTTGCTGTGGTCAACTCTGTTGTTATTGCCCTGCCATTAAAAATACACTTTAGCTGGTTGGGTGGAGAAGAGTCGGTTAATCCTCCTTGCTTCATTCTCTCTCGTGTATCTTATATATATATTAGTGCTGGGCGATATAAGGATACATATCGTGGGGACGATAGAAAAGTGTCTATCGTGATATATTTTCTTCTATAGTTTCTGTCGTTTCTATCATAATTGTATCAATGATTCACGTAAATATTTCATAACGTAGACTATGACGAATGTATTAGTGTTGTCACTTTGCATACATTCAGGTTATATAAGTGATAAATAATAAGAAAAAATAACTATTTTGCAAAGAACCTCCGTTTTGCGACATGACGCTGCTTTACGTGTGGGTTTGCGACATGCTTTACAGCAGCGGCTTTCTGTGCGGTGCTGTGTTTTCACCATAAGTGCTGAAAGATGGAGACGCAGGAAGTATCAAACCCGGGTTCGCAACAAGTAGAGACAGCTAGCAGGCAGCCCAAGAAGAAAGACTTTTACCAAAACGAGGGGGGACGTCTGTGATTTGGTTCAAGAAGTCCGACACGGAGCAGAAAAAGGTCATATGCTAACGCTGCTAATGCTAATGCTAACTCTGCTATTAGACTGTTTTCTCATCTGACGCCAACACAACAAACCTCTTCTATCACTTAAAGAAGAACCACGAAAAAGAATATTTAACAATCCAAGAAGTGCAAACAAACAAGTTGTAAAAGAGTCGGGAAAGTTGTGAAAAGTGAAACTATAGCCGGCCAAAGATAATGGAGTCTGTTGTCATTTGATACTGTTACGTTTAACAGGTACATATTTATTGCTGCACTAAAATGCAGCAGATCTCATTTGTGAAAGTTCAGTTAAATGTCACTTCGAAATAAAGCTTGAAAAAAGAAAGAAATGAGATTATTTTTTCATATTTTTCAGAGAATAACTGACAATGTACGTAATCGTGATATATATCGTTATCGTGATATAAAATTATCCATATCGTGATATAGGATTTTTTCCATATCGCCCAGCACTAATATATATATATATATATATATTAAATACTGAACATTGAAGAAACCACTCGGGTGTTTTGGGCTCTTTCCATGACCCCCTTGATGTGTGACGTGCTGAGAATCACTGAGGTTCACAGCATTCAGCCATTCATCCATGAGTGGATGAATACCGATACAATCAGTGGCGAGCACAGACATTTTTGGGGGCAGGTAATCAAGTAGAAAGAAAGGGCATCTTAAGCAGCACATGGATCGCCAGCTGCCTTAGTAGTGTGAGACTTTTACAGGCACAGCTTGAAGATCATGTGAATATACCTATTTTAAATCAATAGCCATCTGCTGTCTGATGCAGATGTTTAATAATGTTCAACACATGTTTTATGTTTTATGAGCCTGTTGTTATTACTGTAGTAGGAGTCATATAAACATTATTTTTCTTCCACTTCAAAGTGGCAACAACAGAACCGTGGGTCGCCAACTACAGCAGACAGCCCATGGTTCCATTTGATCTGATTAAAGATCAAACCAAAACAAATCTGAGAATTAGCACAGTTCTAGCCAGACAGTTTGTCCCTTAACATGACTCTGGTATTGACTATTGGCACAGAATATGGCTATTAAAAGAATTATCTGTACTCTGCATGTAGCCAGTGTAATATGACAGAAGTTATTCTTAGATAGTTTAGATTATTGAGATTAACTACAAGCCCTGAGAACTGACAACAAGCTGTTGTCGAGTGTGGTGGAGATTGAGGCGAACCCAATGTGCAGACTCATATTGAAAATCCAGGAAACACTAATTTATTTAAATAAAAGGAACAGCAAAATAAACTAAATCCAAATATGAGGCAAAACACGAGCGGAACCAGACAGCACAACAGAACAGAACTTTATTGAAGGTATTTTTAGTAGCGTATGAATTATAATGTTACTCAACTCATTTGATCTTAATTATGTATTTAAATGAAATGTTTAACAGAGGTAACTTGTCTTCTGTATTTGCAATAAAAAGACATGTCAAATAAAAGTCAAAAGGGACCATTATAGCAAATGAAAAAACTACATCTATAGATACATTTGAATTTATTTATTTATTTTTATTTTTCTAATTTAATCTAAGACTTACATTTTAAACTTTCTCCTGGTGGCTGGTGACGGTTATAGAAGACGTGGTGGGGAAGGGGATGTTATTGATTGGCTGCTCTGTTTAGACAAAGTTGAGGCAAGTTAAGTTTGAACTTTTGCATCTGAGGTTGAAGAGGCAAATACACTTGTTTTGTTTGTTTCCTGGATGGTTAGCTGGCCCGTCACCAGGGCAGAGGAGAGGAGACCTGCACCAGTGCGTGTCTACCTGTCTCCTTTGCGCGCAGCACATTCACTTTTAGAGAGGCAAGTGGTGGTACATGGTGGGGTGTGTTATATCTTTCTATAGGGGGCGGGGGAGAGTCTTGTCGGACAAAATAAAAAAACAAAAATGGGGCAACTGGTAATGCAGGCTTTTATATCCAGAATGCTATCTTGGGCCACACACTCTTAAAAAATATATATATAAATAAATAAAACAATTTCAGAAAGCACTTTTTCAAAAAAAAAGGGTAGGTGCTCTAGTACCACCTAGGGTGTATCTGTACACATCTCTGAGTACAACATAGTTCGTTGGAATTAGTTGTTCGAACCGGCCAGAAAATACCACTGGAGTTTTATTTTTTTGCTTCCCCAAAAATAAAAACCTTTCTCAGATTTGGATCCATAAGCTTCGATGTGGGAATTACTATCAGAACTCGTGTTTGGACCACTTCAAAGAGGAGCACCACTCTGACCCTTGTTAATCCAGAAGACTGGCTTCACGCAAAAAAAAAAAAAGGACCTTTTGCCAGCAGCAGTCCTAACCAAGGCCAGCTATGTGCAGGGGCAAGAGGGGGCACCCCTCTCTAATCTGACGGAGGCCCAAAGTTATTAGTCAAGCAACAAAAAATCTACAGGAAGAAGAAGAAAGAGGAGCAAAAATTGAAGGACGTTTGCTGGTGCCAAAAAACAGCGAGAGCGGGATTACGTAATAAGATTTGTGATATTTAGCGTGTTTGGATTTTATAGTTAGGGTGTAGTTTTGTATGTTTGGTGTTAAGTTTAGTCAGTTTTAGTGTGTTTCAGTCAAAACAATGAGGTGATTTTTGAACGTGGAGCTCCAGTTTCTGTTGAAGATTCAGACCCAGAGATGATGGAGCCGCAGTCAGAGCCTCTCAGACAGAAGGAGAAGCTCAGAGGCAGAGTTGGAGCTAAAAATAAAAAAAACAACAGTCTGAGACAGACAGTGAGGACTTTGTTGATGAAGTAGGTGATCCATTATTTGTTTTAGAAGAATACCACTGGAATCAGAATCACATTTAGTCTATCCTCATACTAGCCAAAATAAAATCAAGAAACAGATTCAGATCCATGTTTTGGAACATTTACCAGAGTGATCCTGAGCAGGACATAAAAAATGACCAAAACAGAGAGTGTGATCTGCCTTGATTTGGACACAAACTGTTTATATGAGTGGCACAAAGGATTTTTAGCAATTTGCAATGGATGGATGGATGTTTTGTCCGAAGAATGCCTAAGAATATTTATTCATTTCATTGGAAATAGTGTTTATAACTTTGTTTGCTAAATTAGTTCATGTGTTTATGAATATTACTGTTTTTATTTGCATTCTAAGTTGCAAAAGCATTTTGGTAAGTATGTTTGTGGTTTTTACAGTAAAAAAACAATCAAAAAATCACTCTGATTTTATGTTTTTGGTGTGATTTTAGGTCCATTGTGTTAATACAGTAGGTCAAAAGTAAAAAAAAAGAACCTTGAAATTCACACTTGGGAAGTTGTGCTGAAATAAATGACTCCAAACATGGCAGGTTAAACCATTTTTAGGGTGAAATATAAAGGAAAATCAAAAATTGCCCAAAAACATCCAATTTCACCATGGACCCCAGAGGGTCTAGTTTTATCTGAAGCGGTAAAACTTTGAAGAAGCAGTAAAGCTCTGTTAAATTTGTTGTTGTGATTCATGTAGTGAGACACTTAATAAATAATTAAGAACAAGAAACAAACGTAAATATAGCATGTATTTGTTCTGTCAGCCAGGTAATGCTGTGCTGATCCTGTCAGTGTGTTTCTCAGACTGAGGACAGATGACCCGTCAGACAGACCCCTACACAAAGACCTGCCCAGCCTCTAGTTCTTCATGCTGAAATTCAAAGCTTTTACTTACTTTCTACTCCCACAGCATTCAGCAGCTCATAAAGAGCTTCATGTATGTCTCTGCATCCATTTTTTCCTCAGTGTCAAACTGAACACGACAGCATAGTGTAGCGTAAGATAAAAACACACAACACTGCCATTGAAATTCCAAAAGTTCAATTCAGCTAATGCTGTATGATGCACCCAATCCCATGAAGAAAACACTTATCAACAACAACAAAAAATGTGCTGGAGCATGATGTGTACGCATGATGCCCCATTCACGTTTCTGCCTGCCCCCTCAGATATGCATGCCTAAAACTGGCCTGGTCCTAACTATTTTTAATTTTAAAAGAAAAGCAAATGCAGAGTAGGACATTTCCACAGAGAAAGAGACGAGAAACAGAAGGTTTTACATCAGACATGACGCTATCATTAAAAGGTCTGAGCTGCAGCTACAGGCTGACAGCCTGAGATCAGTTTGTGATTCAGAGCAGTTTGTTGTTGATGAAAAAATATAGACAATCCATGTGTGATTAAACAAATGTCACAGTCTGAAACTGCTGTTGATTAGTTTACTCTGCTGTGTAAGATGCTACTCTCAAGTGCACTCATGTTTTTTTACCACTTAGCATCCAGTTAGCTTTGAATTAGCAATGTTAGCTCTCGCCTGCTGTTGTTATTGATTTTTAGTGTTGTGTACTGATGTAATGACAACAATCTGGGGGCAATCAGTTCTCAAGGTTCCACGTTCACAACTCGATCGTTATGTGCTTTGTTCTGTCGGCCATGGCAATCTTCCGAATCTAAAGAGTTTTCATCTGATTCCAGAGATCCAGCCATCAGTTCAGGTTCTTACTGGAATGATTGTATATCCATAACGCCTGCAAAGTCTTACGGCATTTCTTCATGTTCAAAAGAGGCTTCTCCTTCCATTTCCAGTAATAAACAACTGGACAGTAGCGGCTTTCTTGGCCAGTCAGGATACAGCACATATCATCAACCCAGGACGACAACCCCACCCAACAAATTACGCACTTTGGAAATTATTGATTTGAACTCTAAAAACAAGTTATTTACATTTTAGGTCAGAAAAACGGGTACCTGCAATGTTGTGTGGATGTGTTCAACAAGATAACATTCATGAGATGTCAGTTTTTTGAGATTTGATTTAAGTTTAGCTTTAAGAGACAAGACCAAAAGTCAATATTATTTGTCTGTGATCTTCAGGCCCTCGGGGGCCACTGCATTAAAAACAGGTCTGATTCTGTTATGGCCATCAGTGCATGGGCTCAGGAACACTTCCACAAATCAGGATCTGCAAACACAGTTTGCGGTGCCATCCACAAATGCTGGTTAAAGCTCTATCAAACAAAGAAGAAGCCAGATGTGAACACCATTCAGAAACACTACTACCTTCTGTGGGCCATAGCTCATTTAAAATGGCAAAGTGGAAAACTGTTTTGTGGCCAGACAGAACCAAATTTGAAAATGTTTTTGGAAACCATGTTCTCTGTACTAAAGAGAGTGACCATTGAGTTTGTTATCAGCCTTCTGTTAGGGTTAGGGTTTTTAATGTTATCAGCCTTTGTGCTTGTCTGTAAAACTGTCTACGTGACACACGAAGGTCAGACGTCGGGCGCCACACCATTTAGCTCTCCCAAACAGTTATGTGTTATTGTTTCGATGTGTGTGTTTAAACTATGGACTGGACCAGTTTTGAGCGGGTCAGGCCAACCCCTTTTTTTTTCCTTTAATAAAAAAGAAAGCTCATGTAAAAAGTCAAAACTTCCTGGACAGCACGCTGTTAGTTGCTGTTGTGGAACTTCTCCTCTTGCAAAAGCTTTCACAAAAGATAAACAAACCTCTCCGGTGTGATTCTTTTTTAGCAGGTTAAAAAAATCAAAACCCTGACACCTGCCTCCCTGATGGTTTGGGAGTGTATCAGTGGCTTTGGCATGAATATTGTTGTATTTGAGTCTGTATATATAATTTTGATGGTGTTGTTTAAAAAAAAAGTCTACAAACTTGTTGTGCTTAATGGCACAAAGGGACATCAGGGGTGGGTTGGATTCAACCATCCATTCTGCCTCGGCCTGTTAGCAAATCACACAGAGGTTGCCAGAAGACATCTAAGTCCTGGCTTGAAGTGTTTTGTGAAAGTGCCTTTAGATGAAGTTACAAACATATTAACAAATTCTGTTACAGTAACGACTAGCTACTGTTGTAGAACCTGTTATCTTCTAATAAAGTTTCTGGTGTTGTCAAGCCAGGTTCCAGGAAAAAAAGCCACCTAAGTTGAATTGTCTTTGTATTTCACCCATCTGGTTCATTTCCTGTTTCATTTTAAAAAATGTCTGTTTGGTTTGCAGTTGACTTTCAGTTCATATCTGACTTGAGTTTATTAAGAAAGTAATAGATGAAAAGAGAGATATAAGAATAACATAGCTGGCCCAAGGCTGAAGAACCTTGTGTGACTGTCCTAGTTATCGTTTGAGACTCCCAAGCAGGCAGCAACTACAATCACCAGAGCAGAGTTTAAAGATTTTATTTGTAAGGTGACCGAAGGAATCTGGCAGCAACAGGGGGTGGGCTTCAGGTCAGGAGTGACACTGAAAGGGAATGTTATGATCAATCCAAAGCAGAGAACGAAACTGAAGAATGATGTGGAGTCGACTTACCATCTTGTAGCGAAGAGGAAATCCTGGGGATGGTTATCTCTCCAGGAACGTGTGGTGGTGCAAATGTGATGGAGGGTGGACAGGCAGCTGATTGGTGGTGCTGGTGGAGCTGCAAAGATCTTGTAGGTAAGTTGTAAAAGGTGCAGTGAGGAGACCAAGGAGGTGAGCAAGCTGGCTGGTCCCAGGGCAAGAGACGAAGGAGGCAGAGTGACCCTTCAGGGAGCCGAGGGACTGGACCTGCTGAGGAGAAACAAGCACAGGAAAGCTAGGAGCATTTTCAAAGGTACTGTCATAAACTCTAGAGTTTCTGTCCAGAGAGTGAAACCAAAACCACACACGGAGACGAGGATAACGGTAAGTGCATTTATTAACAGGTGAAGCTATATACAGTGGTCGGAGTCTGGAGGAGTCTGCAAGATAAGGAGAACTGGGTGAGTCTCGGGTACAATTCTGTTCCAAGATGGTAGCAAGGATTTCAATGTCTCTTTGTTTGCTTACAGGTCCTGGAGGAGGTTTGCGGCGTCGAGCAGGAGAGGTGCGGTTCCAGTGGTTCCAGGAGACGAGCCAGTTACAGCAAGGTAAGTATCAGCGGTTATCCAGGTAAGTAGTTCTTCAGATCCGTAGTCGTGGCGTGGCAAAAAACCTGAGTCGTAGGCACAAACAGAGAATGTGAGTAGCATAAGGAGCATAAGTTAGGTTAGATGCTGAGGCGGAGAATCTAACCCAGAAGGTTCGATGCTCCAGCGAAAATCTGATCCCAGCCTGCTGCTTAAGTACTGGCTGGTCTTATCAGTGGGAACTGATAAAACCCAGATCCTTACAGGTAGAGTGCTAGAGACACACAGTTTACCACACTAGACTAGGTGAGGACGTCATCTGACATCTGCCTCTGGGAAACTGCTGCTTCTTAAAGGCTACCCCTGACTGCAGGTGATGAGCATCAGCTGGATCCAATGATTACAGCCTGAGGAAAGTAAAACAAGCACACACACACACACACACACACTACATTATCTGTAATCACATGAAAGAAAATCAACTTAGGTTAACAGAGCAATAATTTCATACTACTAATTTATTCATTTCTGCTGCTCAAAAAGTAACTGATAAATTTCTGTGGGCATCTAAATACAATGAACTTCGCTCCACTGCAGCTTTATTACAGTGCTGTAAACCAGACTAGAGGACAGGCATATTGAATTTGTAAGTCAGAGAAGTAACACAAGCTCTCATTTATTCACAGCGGATAACATCTAAATCAAACATCTACACCCAATGAATTTTTCTCTGTCTGTAAACAAGAGTCTGTAGATCATTGGAGTAACATGAGAAGCTCAGACTTCTCTGTGTTTGTGATCAGCTCTGACTGATGCAGAAACAGATGCTGTGAACCAAAACTGTAGAAAGTCTTTTTAACTTGTTTTCCTTCTGGTTTTGTTCCTTTATAGAAGTTAAAGTGCATCCAACCAACTGGTTGATTTAATGTGTCCTCAGTGAGCATCACATAGTTTATGCTTCACTATTTCACATTTTATGTAGATTGTGGTTATTTTTTGTTTCAAGCTCTGAGAATGTGCTAACGGAAAACTTTTGTGACTCTGAAAAGTCATAATAAGCTTTAGAAATGTGAAAAGTGTCATAATCTGCACTGTTTTGTTTAGTTCTGTTTTGAACATTTTAGATATTTTGTGATTTATGATTTTCTCCTGTGTTTTGATTTAGATTAGTTTTTTCTTTACTTAAGCTTTTTCCTTCGTTGAGTATATAGTTATCCTTAGATCCTGTTTATTTCTTGTTTTCATTCTAGTCCTTTCTTTCAGGGGTAGCCAACCCTGAACTGGAGGGCCTCCATTCTGCATGTTTTACTTGTTTCTCTGCTCCAACACACCTGATTTGAATCAGTGGGTGATTAACAGGCTTCTGCAGAACATGAAGAGGTGATTTAACCTCTGAATCAGGTGTGTTGGAGCAGGGAAACAAGGAAAACATGCAGGATAGTGGCTCTCCAGGACCAGGATTGCCCCTGTTTCAGTTCCTTCTCCCCACCTGCTGTCAATTAGTCAATCACTCCTGCCTTTGTTCCAGCATTCACCTTCCCAGTACATATACTCTTTTCCTTCAACCACTCCTCGCCGGTTTCTCTTGTTGTCCTCCCGTCCTGCTACTCATTATTTTCCCAGTTATGCTGCTGTTTTTGCTCCTCGTGTTTTTGTTTGGTTTTTGCCCTGACTTCCTGCTTCTTTCGTGTTTTTGTATATTCTGGTTCCACTTTCATTGAATCTACAACGAGACAGTTTTCTGCATTTTGGTCTAGGCCTGTTGCGATGAACGATAAATCAATTAATCGCACGATAAATTAAAATGAGGTTTTCTTCTTGTGTCTCTCTGTTTCTACTGAAGACACTGAATGGCAAAAGGCTCCGGTGCTCTTCACTGACCCCTCCCTTTCTCTTAGCATAAGGGGGGCGTGGCCTATTGTGGCAGGTAGCCAAGGCGCCTCGTCTTGTTCCTCTGCAGCATCAGAGCCCCTGAGGAGTTAGCCAGGTAAAGAAACGCTGTTTGATATTGGGGGAAAAAACTAAATGGAATTGGTTTGAAGCTGGAAGTAAGAGCAGCGGTGTGGGAGCACTTCGGATTCAAACCAAATGACCGAGGAGAACCGCTGAACCTTTGTGAGCCGGTATGTTGCATTTGTGTTTTTGTTTGTTTGCACTTCTTGTTTATAAAACTGGCAGTTTTGTCTGTCTTCTCTATATAAAATTAATGATAATTATTTTTTGAAGGGCAGTTTAAATTACTGACTTAATATTCTGTACTGTTTTGGTTGAATGTAGTTTTTATTTCCATTTATATCCTTTTTTTAAAAAAAGGTTTTAATTCAAGTGCATTCTTTGTTAACAGAGACTGAGAGTCCATTTTATTTTTGGTTGTTTTGTTTATTTTGTGTTCCAGTGTTAAATGCCCTTTTAAATTAAAGTTTATTAATCTTTGAGAGGATGTACTTGCACTGTTATGTTATTATCATTTAAAATGGTCTCCGCACTGTAACAATTCGCCGCCTAAGCGTACAATTGCACACGCTCAAGAGAATTCATTAATTATTTAAGAAATATTTTTAGAATAAGAGTAACTTTCTTTCGTTCTTTCCTTCAACCATTGCAATCAAGATTAATCAAATCAAGCTTTTACATGTAATGACAAGAAGAAAAAAAAACACATTCGGACACATCAGCTTTAGTGTGCAGTGGGGAGGGGCACGCTGAATTTAATAAAGTAAATCACAGCGGTTTCCCTTATCATTTCTTATCTTCCCGCCCCTTATATAGTGATATACATAAAACACCAAACCCAAGTACCAAACACAATCTCTAAAACACATCTCATTAAATTCATGATATATCAACAATATTCAACGAATAGTCCGCAGCTGTGCGCTCAACAAAAACAATGTCCGTGCACCACAAACAAAACAAAAACCGTTGGGGCCCAAAAAAATCCAAGTAGACTCTTTCCAAAAAAAATAAAAAATAGGGGATCAACATACGGCACAAATAAGGAAACGTCTCACCGGGTCGGTGGTAATGCACCAGCTAATCTCCTCCTTCCTTCCGGGTGAGACCTGGAGCGTCTGTGTCCTGTCACTTTACTATGTGGATCCGGTCCTCGTCACGTGTGGCTTTTTATATTCCAGAGGTCCTTCTATCGGTCCGCTGTCGTGGATCATAACTTCCTCGAAAGATTTCCCGGACAACGTTCCTTTGGAGAAAACTTAGGGAGCTCCTCTGTCCGACCATCCGCGTCCTCCTCTCGTTCCAGCCACACCCCTTTTTCCCCCTGGCCAGAGGCACATGGTCTTGAACTCCATAATAAGGTTTTAAGTTCACCACATTTACTGTATCTATTTTCCTATTCTGGTCTGTCCACTGTATCTGGTAATTCACAGGACCCATTTGTTTCCTCACTATCGCTGGACCTGACCATTTAGGCGCTATAACTTAGAGGAAAACCTGTCAGTAGCTTTAGAGAGGTGATGAGACCGAACCCAGACTAAGTCTCCCGGAAAGAGCTGTACACTTCTCCTACGGGCATTGTAATACTTAGCTTGTCGGATTTGGCTCAACCCTATCTTCCGCCTAACCTGCTCCGTCATTTCTTGGTATCTTTCCAGAAGTCTATATGGACTCTGTTGAGGGTTAGGAGAGTGGCCAATGATTCTCTCCAAAGGACCTTTGAGAGATCGTCCAAGATTGAGCTCTGCGGGAGATCGACCAGTCGTCTCATGCTGTGCGGCGTTGATGGCAAATCTAAACTTTTGGATCCATTGGTCCCAGTTGGTATGATGTTCTCCCACAAAAGATGCTATCATGGTCTTTATTGTTCTGTTTGACCGTTCGGTGAGATTGGCTTGGGGATGATAACTCGTGGTAAACTTTTGAATCACCCCCCGAGTTCGACAGAGCTTTTCCATCTCATGGCTGGTAAACTGAGGTCCATGATCTGATACTAGCTCTTGAGGTACTCCAAAGCGAGTGAGGGTGATCATGAAAATAACTGAGAACCTGTGTTGTCATAGACTGGGGTACGACCAGTTGAAACTTTTCTCCATGGTTCTTGATACAGGACTTCCTGTACCAGACATCCTGAACTTGACAGAACCCTATTCGGCCTGGATCCTTATTAGCAGAAGAGTGGACCATGTCAAGCAGGGCAGAATCTTTCTCCTGAGCCTCCTTGATTTCAGCCAATGATAACGGCAACTCTGACTGAAATTTAGATATAATAGCTGCGACGTACGACATGCCTGGTTTACACACTGCTCTTGATAATGCATCAGGAACCACGTTATGCAACCCTTTTCTGTATCGAACTCGGAAGTTGAATTCCTGCAACCGGAGCACCCATCTGGTCAATCGTGAGGATGTCTTTGGACAATTAAATGCCCACGTCAATGCTGCATGGTCTGTAAATAGGGTGAACTCTGATCCTTCTATGAAATGCCTCCACTTCTCAACTGCCCACACCACGGCCAAACATTCTTTCTCTGAGGTGGAATAATTATACTCCGCTCCCCTCAGAGATCTAGATGTGTAGGCAATGAGCCTCTCACCCTCAGGTGACATTTGTATGAGTACAGCGCCGAGGCCTACATCACTGGCATCCGTGTGTATCTCAAATGGCAGTTGGAAGTTGGGTTGCATTAGAATGGGGGCCTCCACCAGGGCCTGTTTTAACTTTTCCAAGGCCTGCTGACAATCGGGACCCCATGCCCACTTGCTGTCTTTTTTAAGAAGATGGTATGGGGGTGCCGCCGTGTTGGCGAAATGGGAAATAAATTTGTGGTACCAGCTCACTAGCCCTAAGAATTGCTGAAGTGACTTCTTATTGGTAGGTGCTGGGTAATTTGTGACAGCCAAGCTTTTACTTGGATCCACTTGCACACCTTTCTCAGATACTATATGTCCTAAAAATTTAAGTTTTGGTTGAAAGAAGTTGCATTTTTTCAAATTAAGTGTCAAATTTGCCTGATCTAACTTAGCAAATACAGCTTCCAGATCTTTCTTATGTTGTTCGGGCGAAGTAGAGAAAATGATCACATCATCGATGTAGACAAAACAGATTTTTCCCCTGAACTCTCCAAGCACTCGTTCCATGAGCATCTGAAATGAGGCACCAGCATTTTTCAGCCCAAATGGCATACATTTAAATTGATATAACCCGACAGGTGTTATTACGGCCGTTTTGGCCTTGCTTTCTTCAGCCACTGCCATTTGCCAATACCCTGATTTTAAGTCCAAAGTACTAAAAACGGAAGCACCATTCATGGATTCCAACAACTCATGAATCAGAGGCATTGGGTAGGCATCTTGGCGAGTTTTGGCATTTAGAGCCCTGTAGTACACACATAAGCTGAATGATTTGTCTGGTTTTGGGACGAGAACCACAGGTGAAGCCCACGAGGATTGTGAGGGCTCAATTATACCATCTTGAAGCATGCTTTCAACATGCTCCTTGATTATCTGCCGTTTAAAGGGTGACACCCTATAGGCTCTAGATCGAACGGGTATCTCATCCGTTGTGTAGATGTAATGCATTTCCATGGATGTTTTACCCAAGGCATCTGTGCACACTGTTGGCCAGGTTTGTAGGAGCTGTGTAACTTCAGGGGGTTGGTCCAAATCCACTGGTTCCTCCTTCACTGGGAAGTCCCCTGTGGTCTCACTGGGCAGAGCCACGATCAAACTCAGGGGAGATGGTCTAGAACCCCCAGCTGAATTGCACGACGGTGGAGCAATGAAAGGGTAGAATGAGTAACCCTTGGGCCCTTTGACTCCATAGGTGTGATCACCTAAATTGATGATGGTTGAAGTTTTCGACAAGAAGTCCAGGCCTAGAATGAGGGGAAATGTGAGGTTGGCATCTTCAACTACAAAAGTTTCTAACGACCACATCATTCCATGCCAGCAGTAGAGAACAGTTATCTTTCCCAAGGCACTGTAGGTTTTTCCATTAGCTAGAACAAACCTTTGGTTGTCAGCTTGTTTCAGATGTTCACCTGTCCGTGCCATGGCCTGCCACTGGCTCTCCTTCATCAGTGTAAAAGTGCAGGCCGTGTCCAGGACAGCATGATATTCCTTATCTCTAACCTCAATGGGAACATATAACAGAGAGGTATTTAGCCTCTGGCCCCGTTGAACAACAGACACCACATCGGCCGGCTTTCTGAAATTTCCTCTAGGTAGTGGTTTTATAGGAGGCTTGCCTTTGGCCTTCTGCTGGTCAACTTTTCCCCAATAGGCCCTTGCTCCTGCACAATCTCTTTCCACCTGGGTCCCTACTGTCACCAGTTGGTCCATGGTGGTGACGGTTCCTCTAAGGCAACCAGCCAGTTTAGGATTACAGTTGTTCAGGATCTTTCTCACAAGCTCAGCCTCAGAGATATCTGGTTTCCACCGTAAGCACAAAGCTCGATAATCAAAGGCAAAGTCTCTCAGGCACTGCTCAGGTAACTGCACCATGTCCCGTAGTTTTTCTTCCACCTCTGAGAGGTAGTCTGGGGGAAGAAATGCAGCATAAAAGGCTTCCTTAAAATCCACCCAGTTATGGATGTTAGCCTTGGCCACGCACCACCAGCTGTGAGCAGGTCCTTTTAAGACCCCAGACAAAGTCCCTATTAATTCAGGGTCGGAGAGTGGTCTCACTGACAAAAATGTCTCACATTGGTCAATGAAGTTCAACACATCAGCTACCTCTCGTGCCCCTCCAAATGTGGGAAAGTCCATGCGGATAGGAGCTTTAGCATAAACTACTGGCGTTCTATCAGAACTTAGTGGGTGCCCCAAGGTAGATGAAGGTATCCCACTACTAGCCGATGGTATGGCTGAAAGTACTTCAGTAGATACAGGTGCAGACTGATCTTGGACGCCAGCATAAGCACTTTGCTGACCGCCACTCTGCGGTTGCCTAGAATATGGTATTGGTGGTCTCAGACACGTTGAAGAAAATACTGCTGGTGTCCGCCCTGTAGAAGGGGCCATTACCGGTGTCATCTGAACAGCAGGCATGTCCAAAGTCCGTTCAACACTGAGGAGGGGTCGAGAGGCAGTAGGTCGATAGGTGCGCTTCAATTTCTCTACCTCCACTTTCCACCTATCATCACGCCGCTGTAAACACTGCACTAACTTTTCCTCAAACTCTGCTAGGGTCGTGACCATGCACTGTTCTAATGCCTCAGCTCTTCTGTCTATATATGTTCTTATATTTTGTTCACGATTTAAGGCACTACTCACTGAATCCCGAAAGTTCTCCTCTAGTGTACTAACCTTCTCCACTAATGTAGACAAGTCGTCTTTAAATCTAGAAAATTCTGCAGGAGAAACATATGGTATTTCTATCCCTTCTTCTTCTTCATTATCCTCCTCCTCAGAAGCATACAAAGAGCTAAGTAAAGAAGTTATTTCCCCCACCGGATTTCTTCAGGTTACCCAGGAATCTCCTGGTGGAATAATGTCTGTCTGTTCTATCTCTAAACAGGGACCTGAAGATCAATTATCTAACTCATGTGCCTCGGCCTCGACTTCCTCTGATTGATGGGAGGTTTCTTCCATAATGTTAATAAAGTTATCCCAATAATATATTATCGTTTATCGCAATAATTTCGGAGACAATTAATCGACCAGCAAAATTTGTTATCATGACAGAAATAATTGGGTCCTCACTTCCTCCACTGAACCATGACAAAAAGATGTTTGCAGCTTGTGTGATTTATTATATTTTAAGATATGAATCTGTTTTAGAGTTTATCGGCTTTGTTTTAACTAGTATTATTTTTTTCTTTATGGAAACAGTTTTCTTACAGTTGATATTGATACAGAGGACAGAAAGCTTTTACTATCAGCTTTTTTTTTTACTTCAAACTGTGTCTAAAACAAATCTGACCGGTTTGTAGTTTAGAGAAAGCCTGATTTTGTTTCTGTGTCCAGAAATGTGATGCACCAACTGCTCTCTTTAAATCTCTGAATCTCTCAACATAACAATAAATAATGAGGTGATTATGGTTATTATGTTTTATTCACATTTTAAATAACAAATTAGTATCTAAAATAGTGAATGAGCTTGTTAGTTTGTAAAGATATTTTTCTGAGTAGACTAAAATAAGCTTCCCACTCAAAAATATAGGTATTTTTAATTTTCAGCTTTTTTGCTAAAAACAAGGACTAACTACTGAAAACTGTGTCAACAGCCAAAAAAAAAATACCGGGCACGAAAATTTTCTGATTTCACTTTTTACTTAAAGAACAAAGAAGAAATCAAAAAGTAGCCTGTCAGATCATTTTCACTCTCTGTCAGATCATTTGATTAGACTTGTAGTGACTATTTGTCCATGAAAACCCTAACAAAAACCTTACAGGATCTAACTGAAGGCAAATGTAAATCAAATAATCACTTTATGCACCTTGGGTTTGTGGCTTACAAAGGAAAGGTCCAAAAGGCAGTACCATGGTTTATTCCAAGTTGGCAGACAAAGAGTGAGATACATATCACAGGATACCTACCTACTGCACGCCACACATCTGCCTGACTGGTAAAGAAAAAATGTTCTGCAGTTAGATTCATAGCATATTCTGTAGTTCACAACAGTTTACGACAGGAGGTAGAGAAGGCTGAGAAAGAAAAGGGAGGGAAAAAGAAATAACCTCTGTGTGTGGTGTGGTGTGTTGGTCTGTACGGCGTGGCTGTGGCCGACAACAGCTTCCATGAGAGTCACCCTTTGTGTGAGTTACCAGCATAACCAGGGAAAGTGTTACAATATGATCACCCAAATCTACCTAAAGTCTAGGTATTTATACCTCTAATACCCATGTCCCAAACAAAAATAAATATATATATATACTAAACAAACAATAATATTATCCTAAACAATTATAATTTAACAAAAGTACTAATAAACTAAATTTAAAGACTTAACAAAAAAATCGATAAATAGCTCCTACAAGACCCTTTCAAATTCTGAGCTGAGGAAGGGTAGAATTAAGGAAACTAAAAATGAATAATAATAAAAGTTCAAAATGAAAATGAACATTTTATTGTAATTGCTTTTTTTCATAAGATAATATAAAGAGACTGATAGGACAGTCAAAGAAAACAATATGATGTTCAGTCAATTTAAAAAAAATACCTGTTTTCTCCCATTATAAAACTATCTGTTTTAAATGCACAAACAATGAAGCAGATGTTAGTGGTGTTTTGGTGGTAAGGAGGTGGTACGATTAACTAAAAGGGGGTCCCAAAACGAAACTATGCATAGGGCCCCTTACAAATTTAGGAAGGCCCTGAATATTAAGCAACACAGCGAACATTTTTTTTGGTTTGTTTGTTTTTTCTTTTTTCTTTGCACCAACGCTCCACTCTGTCAGACAGTCTAAAATTGATTGAAATTGGTAAAAGGCTAGCTCTGCCAAAAACAGATATTTGTGCCAAGTTGGAACAGGACCATTGAGGCGTCAGGAAGCTGCAGCAGTCTTCTGTTCATTCATGATAAAAATCATAGGGCTTTAATAATGCCACTTGGCATTAGATTTTCAGGTAGTTCAGGTAGTTGAACAAATCTGTTCAACTACCTGAACTACCTGATTGGTTGTGATGTCGAGTAGTGCAGACACCACCAAGTAACAAATCTTACACATAATGTGTTTCTGAGCCACAAACTGAATAACATTACCTTTTTTGTTGACTAACACTGCTTCTTTTTTGCCATCTTTACATGTGCTGTGTTTTTAAAGCCCCACTACAATATGCATGTGAGTTTAGGCTGCAACATGAGGTGAAAGTGTGCCTCATTTGAAAAGAATAAGGCAAATTATTATTATTTTTCTTTTTGTCAATTACACTTTTTGTGATCGTAGAGCCTAAATCAATTTTTTAAGTACAAATTGGTTTAATTGCATATCCCTGCTTTCTATTCATGCCCTTAATTTCTAGAGAAGCAGGTCCAGAAGAGAAACCTAGACATCCCTCTCCCCAGCAAAACTCTTCAGCTCTTCCTACGGGATCCAAAGGCATTTCCAGGACAGAGAGGGAGTTTGGGGTCTGCCCTGGGGTCTTCTCCCAGTGGGATGTGCCCAGGAAATCTTTAAAGGGAGGTGTGTCCTAATCAGAGGCCTGGATCACTTTAGCTGACTCCTTTTATTATGGAGCAGTGACTCTAACCTGAGTTCCCCTTGGAGGACAAAGTTCCTCACCCTACCTCTAAGGTTGATCCTTGATTCTACTGTATAAAGGAAGGACATTTCAGCCACTTGCATCGGGGATCTCATTCTTTAGGTCATGATCTTTACCTCCATAGGTGAGTATTTAAATGTAGACGGACCAGTGAATTGGGAGCTTTGCCTTTTGATGTAACGCGTTCTTCATCACAACAGAATAAAGCTGTCCCCTCATTACTAAGGACAAGGCCTTGATCTGTCAATCCATGTACCCGAACCAGGGGCAGCTTTCCACCATTTTCTATTTGAGAACAATGGCCATGGATTTTGAAAAGCTGACTTTTATCCCAGCTGCTTCACACTCAGCCATGACCTGCCCCAGTGCTCTTTGAAGATCATGACCTGAAGATACCAACAGAACCACATCGTCTGCAAATAGCAAAGGCGAAATCCTGATGTTCCCAAACCAGACACCCTCCTCTCCACGACTGCTCCTTGAGATCCTGTCCATGAACACCACAAACAGGATCAGATACAAAGGACAGCCCTGGTGGAGTCCAACCTGGACTGAGGACAAGCTCGACTTTGTGCCAAAGATGTGGACACAGATCTTGCTTTGGTTATACAGGGAATGGATAGCACTTACAAGTAACCATGGCACCCCCTTCTCCCACAGCACCCCCCAAAGGTTGCCATGGGGAACACGGTCAAAACCCTTCTCAAGATCCACGACACACATGTAGGCTGGATGATTAAACTCTCACTGCCCCCTTAGTAGGTATCGTCTCCAGAACACCTTTCAGTCGACGGGAACTGAGAAGAACGGTTCCAGGCAGTTCCACAGTCAGCTGGTAGGCTCTCAGTAGGCAGCGTTGACTGGACGGGTGCTCAGGTGGGCATCTGGTGGACTGGTGGTGATGAGGCAGAGGGATCTTCAGTCTCATGAAGGATGATGAGACAGAGTTTATCTAAAGTTCTGACTAATTTCACTCAACTCCACTAACTTTTCCCAAATCAAAGTCAGTTATGACTGCCGAAATAAACTGGGAAAAACTTCTTAACAATGGAAAATTTGTCTTGAAGGAAAAAAATATAAAAACAACAAAACCTAACATTTTAGTCAATAAATGCCAAAGTGGGGTAAGTTTTAGGTCAGAGAAATGGGTCCCTGGAATGTTTGTGGAAGTGTATCACTAAATGACATTCATGCAACGTCAGTGTTTTGAGATTTGATTTCCATTCTCCTTTAAACTATTTTGGTAAATAATTCATTTGGTCAGAAGTGTGAGGATTCCTTGTTTTGGTCCATTTCGGGTTTTTGCTTTCTCTTTTGTTTTTCATGCGTTTTGGTTTTCAGCACACCTGTCCTTAGTTTTCTAATTACCCTTGGAGTGTATTTAAGAGCACTGCAGTTTTAGTTTGTTGTTGGGTCCTCACCTTTTGTACACGGTCCTGCTTCCATGTCTAAGGTTTTTGTATTTCTGTGCTGGTGGCACTTCAGGCCATGTTCCTAGGCTTTGTTATATTTAAATAAAGAGGTTCTCTACTAATCTGCTGCACTCTGGTCCTCCCTGCTTCCGGGATCGTGACAAGAAGGATGTTTAAAATTCTGCCATATTTTTTATTAATTTGATGAAGAGATTATTCATCAATTTGCATCAGTTAAAATATAATTGCAAGATATAAATCACAGCTTCTTTTACCTCTCTCATCAAAAAGGTTTACAGGTGCCTCACTGAATCAGAAGCTGTAGCGATAGTGAATCATCACTCAGGACCACGACAAGCAGGCAGGTCAAAGGCCCAGAGCCCATTGAGGGTCAGTGATCAGCATTCTGCCCAAGAGTCAGGTGGTACGAAAATTGTATTAAACTTTCTTATCGTTTCTGTTTACAAAACAAAAACACTGAGCAAAAATGTTCATTTACTCAGGTTACAAATGAAGACAAGAAACGAGGGAGGATAATCAACAACTAGAAAGTTTCTGAAGAAACTTAAACGGGACTGCGTGTGTGCATGTTCGTCCCGACTGACTGTCGCTGCAAAAGCTGATCCGTTGTAGACAGGCGTTATGAAATGCTGATCGCCGACACACGAGGAGTACAGCTGTCAAGTTTGAACTTCCTACTGTGCAGAGTTTCAGAGCTGGAGCTCAGGGGCTCTTGTGAGCTTGACCTCTGACCTGTCTTATCTAAGCTTAAAAACAAAAAATTAAGAGTCATCCAGGTTTTTATGTCTGTAAGACATGTTTGTAATGTAAGTAACTGATTGGATTAATGAGGTTTCATGGATAAATATAACTGAGTGTCATCAGCACAACAATGGAAATCTATTCTTTGTTGTCTAATAACTTTATGGAAACATCAAGTAAAGGGAGGAGGGAGCCTAACCAGGGGATAGGTGTGCAAGTTAACAATGCGTAATATGTAACAGGGTTTATGTACTGTTTCTATTTTAAATAAAAGGTAAGATTATGCTGTGACCAGGTTGTTTTAAGACAAAATAAATTAATGCTGTGATCAGTTATTAAACCGATAATAGTCTAATCTTGATCCTGGATTGTCAGTATTTATTTTGGGAAACTAATAAATTTGGACAGACTTTTAGAATTAAGAACCGCTACATTTGAAGTGGAACGGAAGCTGTCTGACCGAATCAGACCTGGTCCACCCCCCAAAACTATCTACTTGGCTGACATGGTTTTAAGGACATCACCTGGACAAGCAGCAGTTGATCAACATGCAGCTGAACTTGTCATCGATTAGAGAGGGATCAAAAGAATGAAGATAAAAAATAATAAATGTATAGTATATGTGAACGTAAGCATGTATTAGTTAATTGTGATTATTTAAGCTTTTCTTCATATATATTTGTTAGCATTTTTATTTTATATCAATGTATTATTTTTTCTTAACTGGAAATAGTTTGGATCCTCTTCTATGTCAACCGTAAGTGTATTAAATAATGTAATACTACAGTTAGATGCAAAATGTTTTTAAATGTCGTTCGTGTCCTAAACATTAAAAGTTAAATCTTATTTAAGAATTTAAACTACCCCGTTATTTGTATGTTTCCTGGCAGCAGATTATGAATTTACATTTATTTATTTTATTATGCTCACATGAACTGAAGGGTTTTGTTTTTAAACCAGTATTGTGATCGACACTCCCTTCCAGTAGGTGGCGGTAATGCACCCCAATGTTGTTTCCAACCACCGTTAAATAGAAGAAGAAGAAGAAGCATGTTGTTAGCATTGTAATGAAGCCGATGTTGCTAAAACTCATTTTGTTGCCTGAAGAAGCTCGTTGTTGTCAGACTGGATGGAAACGGAGGCGGACCCAGAGTGCAAACTCATTTCTCAAAAAAACTAATTTATTAAATAAAGAAAATAAATAAAAACAAACCGCTGACGTGGCAGCAAACAAAACTTAATAGAAATCCAAAGCATGCAACGAGGAAACAAAACATGGATACACCAAACGACAAACAATGATCCGACAGGGTGTGAAAGAAATGACCAGGTATTTGAACACTGGGGTTGACGAGGTAAATGGAAACAGGTGAGTGGGGATAATGGCAGACAGGTGGAGATGGGCGTGGCAAGAAAGGCAGAAGAGTGACAGGGGAGGAGTGAATACTGAGAACACCACAACCAGGAAAAAACCAAACTGAAATCA
The DNA here is from genome assembly GCF_001649575.2 of Kryptolebias marmoratus. Taxonomy (NCBI): domain Eukaryota; kingdom Metazoa; phylum Chordata; class Actinopteri; order Cyprinodontiformes; family Rivulidae; genus Kryptolebias; species Kryptolebias marmoratus. The sequence goes on along the minus strand of NC_051435.1, from coordinate 29,670,481 downwards.
ATCACAAGACTAAATAAAGAAAACAAAACCAAGAACACAAAAAATCCAAATCCTCACAGTTGTGAATAAAGTCTAAGCCGTACAGTTTAAACACGGACACTTTCGGAAAGAGCAGAGAAAGACCTTCGGTTTGATATGTGTGTCGTGTCTGTAGGAGACGTTTTCAGCGTTTTTATCAAAGACAGAAGACGAAGTTAAGCTAATGTAGGTGGTATTATGTTGCATTCTGCGGCTAGTAGCGACAGAAGTTTAAGTTTTCCAGAGAAAGCATTGATACTATCAGAAAGAGGGGAAAAATACGAACGTTTTGATATGAGATGTAGGCACATTTGACCCAAATCTGTGCCTTTTAAGAAGCGTTCGTTTACAAAGGAATGTAGCGGAGAGAGGCTAGTCTTCCAGTAGTGACTGTGGCTTCAGAAGTTCGTTTCGAATAAACGTTAAATCCATGGAAAATAACATGGCCATGGCTTGAAACCCCGTGGAAAAAGCTACGTTTTGCAAATAAGCAGGACGTGTTTTCCTGTAGAGCGGGGGTCACGTGACTGCCACTCTAAGCTGCGCCGGTGTTACAGCGTATTCTGTGACCCACGGTATATTGTGACACTTCCGCGCAAATGTTGCTGAAAGTCATTTTGTTGCCTGAATGGAAATAAGCTATAAGCCGTACAGGGAATTACACACAGACATTTTCGAAAAGAGCAGAGAAAGACGTTCGTTTTGATAGGTGTGTCGTGTCTGTAGGAGAGGTTTTCAGCGTTTTATGAGCGTTTTTATCAAAGACAGAAGGCGAAGCTAAGCTAATGTAGCCGGTGTTATACCATTTTCTGCGACCCACAGCATGTTGTGACCGTATCACTTCCGCATCAGAATACGTACTTTTTTGCAATTTATGTCGCCTTTTGAATTCGAAATGGCAAGAACAGTAATGGCCTGCATTATCAGATCGCGCCGGTCATTTTGATATAACTTTTGTGTGGGCACGTCGTCCCATGCGAGCTGCATTGAGGGTAACGGAAGAATAATAAATAAAGAGGCCTCCTTATTGAGTGTAGAGCAATAGGTACTGCATTTTCAATGCAGTCCCAATTATATTTATTTCTTTTTTATTGTTTCTTAACGCCTGAAGGTTGACATTTTGAAAAATGATTTTTTGGCATGTCTTTAAATTTTATATCAATCAATCAATCAATCAAATTTTATTTGTATAGCACATTTCAGCAGCAAGGCATTTCAAGGTGCTTTACATAATTAAAAAAACAAAATAAAAACAGCATGTGACAATGAATAAACAGTAAGAAAGAGACAAACAAAATATATATTTACAAAATATATAAATATATATATATATATATATATA
>NC_051435.1:29655983-29667893 GCF_001649575.2 Kryptolebias marmoratus | reverse complement strand
GGGGCAGTCACCCCCAAACTGGAGCAGTGGCTACAACAGATCCCAGGAACAACATCAGACATCTCAGTCCAGAAATGTGCAGTTCTAGTCACAGCCAAGATACTGCGCAGAACCCTCAAGCTCCCAGGCCTCTGGTAGAGGACCCGAGCTCAGAGGATGAAACAAAGACCACCCGCGGAGGGTGAGAAGGGAATTTTTTTATACAAAATAAACAAATAACAGAACATCCTTTAAGAAAGGTGGTTGAGGCAGATGGCTGGTCACCCTGAGCTTGGTTCGACTGGAGGTTTCTTCTTGTAATAAAGGAGTAGTGCTGTGCTTGGTCAGGATGAGGGATTGTGCCAAAGTGAGGTTTTGATGCAACCTGCTGGCTTCCTTAGACATAGAACCTTTTTTTTTTACTAATTGTCATTTTGTAATGTACTGATTCTGACTAATATATTGTGTAATTGGAGTGAATTGCCTGTAACTGAAAATGATTTATGATATGGACCCGTTTATTTTAGCGCCCTGTGAATTGGTGCTACATACTATAAATAAACTTAACTGAACTGAATAAAGAGATCTGCTTGTTTTTAGCCGTATTTCTCCAACCAGAGGTTTGACATTACATCTAACTATAAAATTTGATTGTTTATTTTCTGTTTACATTCTAATTTATTTTTTTTATGTGGTCAGATACAAATTTTGTGCTGGGGAATGCTCAGATTGTTGATTGGCCAATTGTCTACAGCAATGATGGCTTCTGCAAACTATCTGGTTATCATCGAGCTGAGGTCATGCAAAAGAGCAGCACCTGCAGGTACAACTGCACACTCAAACAACATATTGTTGAAAACTAAGATCAGATCATATTGAAGAACATGCAGTTATATAAATTCTGCAAGGACAGTTTTTTCTTCTTCTTAGCTTTATGTATGGAGAACTGACAGACAAGGAGACCAGTGAGAAAGTTCGACAAACCTTTGAGAACTACGAGATGAACTCTTTTGAGATTCTGATGTACAAGAAAAACAGTAAGTACTGCAAATGTTGTGTTGTCTGCAACAAAAATGTTTGTATAACCCAGTTTTTTCCTATACTGAAGCACATCCTGCTGACTGTTGGCAACTTGTTATAAGTTTAAGCATGTTAAATTTATTATCTGAGGAAGTTTGTATAAAAAATAAACCAACAAAATATGGTACATGGCTTGCACTTGTATAGCGTTTTATCTAGTCCAAGGACCCCAAAGCACTTCACACTACAGTCATTCACACACTGATGGTGGTGAGCTACATTGTAGTCACAGCTTCCCTGAGGCAGACTGACAGAAGTGAGGCTGCCATCACACCGGCACCACCGAGCCTTCTGACCACCATCAGTAGGTAAGGCAGGTGAAGTGTCTTGCCCAAAGACACAACAGCTGAGATGGACAGAGCGGGGGCTCAAACCGGCAACCCTCCAGTTGCAGGACGAGCCACAACCTTCTGAGGATAATTCTTAAAACAAAGTTGCATATAGTAAAAAAAGTACTAAAGAAAAACAGTAAGATTGAACATGCACATACAAAATAAACAAATGAAAGAACATCCTTTTAGAATGGTAGTGGAGGCAGATAGCCAGCCATCCTGAGCTTGGTTTGACTAGAAGCTTCTTCTTGTTAAAATGGGCATTATTGTGCTTGGTCAGGATGAGAGATTGTGCCAAAGTGAGGTTTTGACACAATCTGCTGGCTTCCTTAGACATAGGACTTTTTTTTTTTTTTTAGTAATTGTCATTAGCCAACTGCTGCCCCTTGCTAATTTATATTTTGTTTATGTTGCAGGGATGCCAGTCTGGTTTTTTGTAAAGATTGCTCCAATTAGGAACGAGCAGGACAAAGTTGTTCTGTTTCTCTGTACCTTTAATGACATCACAGCCTTCAAGCAACCAATAGAAGATGAGTCATCAAAAGGTGGGTCCTTTTTGTCATATTCATAAATGCAGGGTAGCGCTGTTTTGCTAAAGACTTTTTTTTCTGAATTGAACAGTGTTGTGGCAATTGTCATAAAATAGGAGACAATGGATTAAATTCAGGAACTTTATTTGGCTTGACTCTTGTTTTATTTATCTCCACTTCTAACACAGTCTTTTCTCCCTTATCAGCATCTTCCCTTTTATCTAAACAACCAATCTCTTTCACTTTAAGCAAAAGAAGCATTAACATCTTTAGCATTATGTATTTATCTTGTAATTGATGTCAACCTCAGAAGAAGAACTATAAGTTGTACATTAGTCACTAAGTTTCCAGAAAGATTATTACTGCAGTGCATAATAAAGTGTCTGCAGTTTATCTTTAACCATTCAGTTGGTAGCAGTGTTCCTAATTTCAAAGTCTTTTTAAAATACAAAACAAAATTAATCACATCGATTATTCGTCAATCAATTCCTAATCAATCAAGAACATGTTCATGATGTTAACTGTTAGAAAAAGGAACATTTCACCAACGTATGGAAATCACCTGTGGCTGTAGTAAGCAAAGTTGTAGTTCCAAAAATTGCAAAACTGTGAGTTAATGACATTAAGCTGATGTCTACAGCATTTGATCAACTAGTCACAATTGCAAAAGGAGACCTACCTGTCATTGGCTGCCTACAAGCTACTGAAGCAGTAGCAAATAAAAACAACAAAGGTCCAGCATCATTCTGTATAGTGAGGACTGAATTCCCACTACTGGGCCTGGACCTGATTAAAGCACTGCAGATTAACATCACTGGGGAAAAGGGACTTTCATTAGAGAGGATGAGTCAATAGAGCCCTCCACTGACACAAAAACATGCATCATGAATAAAGTTGATTCAGCACCAGCCCACCATCTTGGATGTGTTAAAGGGATCATTCACAGGGTTCAACTAAACAACACAGTAAATCCAAAAAAAAGGTTAAAAACTAAAACAACTGGACTAATCGTCTGTAGCTGAAGACTTTCGCTTCTCATCCGAGGAGCTTTCTCAATTCAAAAAGCAGAGAGTGTGGAGTTTAAGCTTGGAGCTCAAGAACAACATATTCTCTGATCCATATGATGTCTTGATCATTGAAGGCCTTGCATATATCAACATGCAATACTAAACTGTTTAATGCATCCATTACAAAAGCATAACTGTCACAGTCTACTGTTCCTGCTCCCAGTCCACAGCCTCAGTAACTTTCCACAGTCTCTCTGTTCATGCCACGCTTCCTGATTCCACTCCTCCTGTAATCAGCCTCATCATCTCCACCTATCAGTACTAAAGCTCATTCTCCACATCAAGCCAGTGCCAGATTATTGAAAGCTTTTTGCCAAATAGATGTCCAGCGTTCTCTCACAGTTCATGTCTGCCTCGATTACGACCCCTTGCCTGTACCTCAACTCGCGTCTCTACGCCTACTCCTCGACGGATACCTTCCTGGACTCTGCTCACTGGCTACCGACCTCGCTTCCCCTTTTTGGACTACGCCTATTGGTTCGTACCCTTCTGGTTTTGGCTGCTCTCCTCTGACCTTCTGGCTCTGACTCCTTGTCTGTCCCCGGACTCTCTCACTAGCCTGCGCCCTCTCCTGAGAGACTTTGTTTTTCCCCACTCTCACCCCTCGGTGGACTTACCTGCCCCAAGGCTCCCTCCTTTCCATCCTGAGAGTTTCATCATGGGAACTAGCGTTCCAGTTAACACATTAGCCTCAATAAACATCGTAAACCTTTGTCTGTGTCTGCCTGCTCTGAGTTCAGTTTTGCCAAGCCTTGTCAGTAACTTTGTAGCAAAAGAGTTCAGGTTCTGAACTGGCCTGCCTGCAGTCCAGACATCACATTACTTAAAAAAACATTTGGCACATCATGAAACACAAATTCTGGCAAAGAAGACCAAGGACTCAACATCTAGAATCCTCCAGCAGACAAAAATGGGACAACATTACCCTCCAAAAACTCCAGCAGCTGGTCTCAGTTCCTAGACTTTTACAGACTTGTTAAAAGAAAAGGGAATGTTTCACAGTAGGAAACATGGCCCTGGAGCAAATTTAAAGAGATGCATTGCTACCATAATTTCTTTTTCCAGATTTCCAATTTGTGTTTTTTTTCTCCCAATTGTATTTGATATGTTTACTATGTTCAAATATAGGTTTATGATGTGTTTATTTATATTTTACATAAAGGCACAACTTTTTTTGGAATATTGTTGTATTTGAGCCTGTATTTATAATTTTGACAGTGTTGTTAAAAAAAGTCCACAATAAATTTAAATGTGTGCATCCAATTTTTGTTTTAAAAAAATCTTTGAAGATGTATGTAATATAATTATAATTATTATATATAAAAATTATAATATATATATAAAATTATATATAATTATAATATAGTATAATTATTCCACTCTTGAAATGATAAAATTCATTATTCAAAATTTATTACTCAAAGCCCCAAATTAATATGACATCAGTTCCCATGATGAGTATATGTCAACTTCTGACCTGTATAAGTTTACACTGTGGTGCAGGGGATCAGAAAGTGTCAGGATCTGGGTGTTTGTATTTTGTTTTGTCTTCATGTTTCAGTTTGAGGTTACTGTTTGTGTTATTTAGTTGGCTCTTCCCTGTGCCTCAGCCACCATTCACTTCTCCTCAGTTACTCTCTCTCTTCCCTGTTCTCACCCATCTACACCTGCCTCTAGCTCTGTAATCATCTCACCTGTGCCCACTTCCACTAATCACCCTCTGCCTTTAAAACCCAGTCACTTTCCACATTTCCTTGCTGGTTCCTTGTCATACTCCTGTCTCCCTGACGTGCTGTCCTATTGTTGTTCGTGTCTCGCCGTTTCGGATCTTGATTATTTATTCGATAAATTAGTTTAGTTCTCCATCATGAGTCTACATACTGGGTTCGTCTCCTTCCACCTCAATCACGACAGAAAGTACTATTAATATAATAAAAGCATTTGTGCTTCAGCAATTTTACCATTCTTAATTGTTTTGATTAATTATACAGTTGCGTGTAAATACTGCCTTTGCCAAAGGGCAAAATTTGACCAAATAATATTTTTGTGTGTGTTAACAGATTTTAATGAAACTCTCAGAACGTCATTATTGGCTATACTTCTACAACTGGTTAACTTTTGTTGTCATTTCAGTTCAAGGTGGCTTCCACAGCTAATCAACTTTAGCTAATACAAATTCAGTCAACATTAGAGTTACTGAGTTTAAGTTTGATGTAGTTGTAGCTGAGAGTCACACACACACATATTCTGTGTGCTACCAGAATGTAAGAGATTTTCCATAATGTTCTTTTCAGGTTTGACCAGAACAGCTCTAACTCTGTCATTTTTCACCATAAGATGACCTCAGTTTAAAACTCTGGCATGAAACATTCTTTTAAGGAATAATAGAGCTTTAATTTTTGTTACGTGTTAGTCCTTTGATTGTGTCATATTGTTTAATTTATAGGGTGGGCCAAGTTTGCTCGTCTGACTCGTGCGTTAACAAGCAGTCGGGGAGTCCTCCAGCAGCTTGCTCCTGCGGTCCATAAAGGAGAAAATGTTCACAAACATTCACGGCTTGCAGAGGTAGGATTCTTTTTTATTTCTTCAGAAAGATTTATTTGTATTTAGCTTTTAACTAAATTTCTATTTGAACAAAAGTACTTTTCATAATTATTAAACAAAATATAGCATTAAACCATTGTACTGCAATTGAATTCTACTTGACTCACTCATCAGTGATGATCAGTTTCTCATATTATTTGTCTTTTTGATAATGAATGATATTTTGTACCTGGAAGTTGTGCAGATTTTATGGCTGCTTCAGTACATGGCTATCTGGTTTTGATGGAAGCTATTTTTTCCTAAGAAATCACACCTTAGGCAGGTGTACCTTTTATTATTTTATTGAGAAGAATATTTAATTCCACACACAAGGTGACAAAGTCTGATAACTTTATGTAGACTTGCTTGTATGTGGAAGAGGTTGCTTGAATACGTATCAGACAACTCAGACTTGTGTACTCTCTGTTTATATTGTGAATTCCTTTGTTGTTTGGCTAGTTACATATCTGTTTGTAGTGCCAGTCAATCATATTCCAACAAGCCTTATAATAAAGTAATACTTCCCATTCATAGAAACTGTTTGGATGTTGTTTTGCTCTTTGTACAATGTAAATCATGAGCCCCTATTTCTCCCTTTTCATTACACCTGTGCCAATGTATGGTTGGATTCTGTGACATTCAACAGCAGAAACTCTAACCAGCTGCTCCTACCTATACCTGAGGAGTTCTCTAAGTTCCAAATTTAATGTCTAGAGAAGGTCAAAGGTCTGGAACAACTAGCAATAAGCAAACTACTTTTATCAAATTTGCTTAAAGTTACAACTAAAAGAAATGGTTTTGTTTGCTTACAATTGCTTGTTTGTGAACCTATCCAGTTTTGCAGAGAATTTGAACCCAGAAATCAGACTAACACGATGAGCTCAAAGAAAATCTATTTTATTAAGTGGAAGATAGACCACAGCTGGAAGATGATGAGGAATCGATGAGATAGGTGAAAGGAAAACTACTGAGCTGAGGGCAGGTGAACAGTGGCACAGGTAACACCAGGAAACAAGACAATAATCTAAAACACAGGGAACTAAATAAGAAACTCAAACACAAAAACAACTCAGAAACATCCTAATCTTAACAAAACTGCTCTCTTTTGATGGTAATACACACTACAATTTTATAGGACATTTTAACTTAAACTTTCATGCTTCAACAAATAAAGTTTTCATTTTCACACAATAATAAAGATAATAAATAAACTGAACTTAAAAGCAAAAAGACACAGTAATTCATTCAGAATCATTGAATTAATTACAGATGCCCTGATACAGTTGTAATCAGAGGTGGAAATTAAAAATTTTGTCCACCAGCCACTATGGCTGGTGGACAAAATTTTTTACCAGCCACTCAAATATTTTACCAGCCACTATTTTTTGTTGTGACAAAATGTTGTTTCATATGATGGTGATGATTGACGCGGGTGGAAGCAGTTGGGGTGCCCTACAAGCTGAATACTCTTGAAAAACAGAAAATAAAATAGCTTCTCATCACAACACCTAATTGGTGTTAGACTGCATGTAATCTGTAGTGGATCGAGTGCATCATATGGGTTTGCAGTGAACTGTTGTAATATTTTTAAGCGAGTTTTTTCGGGTCGAATGTTATTTAGATAAATAATTTTCCAACAACAACCAGTTAATTTACCAACAAGTCTTTAACTGTGTTTATTCCTCTCATCACGGACAATAAGTTCTCTGAATTTGGAGACATTTGGTTCTTTTTTTTTTTTTTGCAAAAGTTACCAGGGGGGGAACCAAATATTTCAGTCTGAAATAATCGGTTCCCCCTCTAAAACATGGGGAAAAAAAATTATTTACTAACAAGTCCTTAACTGTGTTTATTCCTCTGTATTATGATATTATTAGCACATTTTATTACTAAAAGAATTGTTTTTTTGTTTTTTTAATGAGAAATATTTGCCCCTCTAAACAACTCTGTTAATAGAAAGTCATTATTTATCTTAATTATTAATTGTTTTTGTCCACACAGTCTATATTGTCCATAACAGAGTCTTTCTGTCTGTCTATCACGCTAGCAAAACAGTGGGTTAACTTCGCCAAAACAAGTTGTTTGACCTTTCACGGTCTCCATAGTTCTCTTGCAGTGCGAGCACAGCGCGGTGGTTACGAGCGTTGAACATGAACGCGCGGAGACGCAGGGGAACCGTATCTGATGGGGAAACGCGGCTCGACGTAACAACAGCAACTCGAGCACATTACTGCCCCCTATATGTCAGGAGGACAAATAACACCTTTTCTGTTCAAATTGCCAACCCACCACAGTGGCGTGTGTGTTGATCAAATTCACCCGCCACTTCAAATATTTACCCGCATTTGGCGGGTGCTAATTTCCATCCCTGGTTGTAATACAGAGTAACCTACTGAGAAACATGACTGTCTGCCTTTAATAAACTGCCTAAACTTGGGTACAAACAATGTTTCTTCTCTTCACAACTCCATCTGTCTCTGAACAAATTAGTCACATGGGCCTCATACTGGACTGGGGCAAAATAAATGCATATTTCTCCCTCCACACATCCACGCAAGTTTGAAAACAATTTTTTCTCAGTATTCATTTTTTTGCACATTAAGATAATGTTATGTAGCATAGTGTAACATCTCCTTGGCACTAACAAAAGATGCTGTTCTCACTCTCGTGCCTTTAGAACTACACATTAATGCCGTTTTGCCCTTAGCTGACTTGGTAATGTTGACATGAAGCCAAATAACTGTGTTGTCATAATGTGCATCAGCTGTGAACGTTACCACTGTGGCATCTTAATCTCAAGCCAGGATCAACCTAAAATCTGGTCTTTTTTTTTTTCAGCTCATAGGTTTATAAGTCTTGCTGGAACAGCTGTATTTTCTAACAGCCTTAGCTAAGCAGAAGAAACAAAACAACTCAACATTAAAGCCCACCGATTTTTCTGCATAAACACACGCACAATAATTTCTGATCAATCACACAGTACTTGGCACAAACGGGTGTGTGAAAAAAGCCAGGGGTTCATGAGTTCTCATGGAGTATGCAAACAGCTTAAATCTCATGTGAACTGTATTGAGTATGCTCAAAATAAGGCCCCAAAAGATTTATATGGCATAAATGTGACTTGCATTTTTGATCAGGTGTTTTAACCAAATAGTCACAAGGGCAGACTTGTCATTTAATAACCTCTGGTTCACTATAATGAGCCTGTAAAGCAGAGCCAGGCACTGGTAACAATGATCTCCTGGGGAAAATGTACATTGTTTCGACTTTGGATCATACCAGATATTTATTTTTCTCTGCGTTGCACTCAAGTTCACAAGCTCTTGTAAGTTTAAAGGGAAAATTAAAATAATGAGTTTTCATGTTTTTCTTTTAGTTAAGCTCTATCATGAAACACTCCAGTGGTCCATTTCTCTGAATGACAATGTTAATGACTTGTTTTTAGAGTTTTTGTTTTGAAATCCTGAAGTGGGCTGATGGAGTCAGATTTATTTATACCACAAGGTGGTTCAAAGTGCTTACCTCCTTGGCTGGTGACGTGGCAAGCTGCTGCAGACCACTGTAGAACACTGAGGAAGTTCCTGTCAGTGTTTTTCGCTGAAAATGGAAGCAGAAGAAGAAGCAAGTTTTGTTAACAAGAGGACCGGTTTGAAAACGTGTTTTTGGTCTGGAGTGATGCTGTCGGGAACTTGAGCCCCACATTTTGCAAACTTTCCAGTGATGTCACACAGTTTTCCATCCAGACAGCCAGTCTGACAGGCATATTTCAGATGGTCCTCTTCAAAACATCACCAGACTTTCACCAGGAGCTAAACTGAGCACATCCATCCAACTTTCTTGTCTTTTGGAAAGCTGAAGAATGACACAGCTGTTGCAGTTTTGGGTCGATTTATGCAATTTATTTCAACACACTGAAGCATTTCACTCGAACAGTATCTGTTTGCTATTTACTGTCTTGTTCACATTCCTGTGCTTGGCTCTCAATATGTCCCACTTCAGAGTAATCATGGAAAATGCTGGAGACCCTAGTAATTTTTTTTTATGTTTTATTATTAGTTTAAATTAGTGTATTTTATTTTTTAAATGAGAGACTCTGAAAACAAGCACCTTTCATGAATTTCTTTTAATTTGTTTTAGCTTCAAAGCACTTTTCTTTTTTCCTTTAAACCTAAACTCGCTAATGTAATCTAACAGATTAGACTTGCAAGACAACCATTTTTCCTTAAGGAGCTTCAAAGGACCCCTCACAGTATGACCTAAAACAAGTTCAGCTGGGTTAAAAGCTGTACATTCCTGAGTTACATCTGTCACTGCAAAAAGTAACAGAGGAATCCCCTTATTCCAGTCCCTCTCACATTCTAGTAAGCCTAGTTTTAAGGTTGATGAAATCTCATTAATGCACCTTGAAATTCAAGATGGTAGGTTGAGGAGGTACCTGCTGGATAGACAACTGCTGGAGAACCTGAGAAAAGGTGTCTCATAAAATTTGAACCCTCATCTGAATGAACAATATTTTGCAAGCCAAACACTGTGAGAAACTTAATTTAAGATTTAGAAATGATTGATACTGTAACTTTTCTCAAGGGAATAGCTTTAGAAAATCAGGTTGCTGCACATATGATGGTCAGAAGGTGTTAGTTATCTGACTTACAACGTGGAAGTGGCCCAACACAGTCAATTAACATATGTTCAAAGAGCTCCCAAATGGCAGGAATAGGATAAAGAGAAGCTATAGAAATCTTCTGATTTGGTTTGCCAATCACTTGGCACAAATGACACGATATACAGTTGATTTATGGTGCATTGACACCAGCCCTGTTTAGTCCGCTTTAATCGAACTAGTTTGTTTCTCTAGAAAGTGTGAATGTGCAATCAAACTCTGATGGGGACTAAAAAAGTGAACTCTGGTCCACCTAAAAACCTAGGTCTCAGTTCGGTTGAAGTGAACTCTAGCATGGTTCAAATGCAGCTGGAGACCACTCCAAAAGCAGGAAGTGGACTATACCCAGAAGGCCCTGTTCTAAAAACAACCAAAACAAACACGTTTCTACCACTAGTGGGACAAATGGCTTGTGCCGCTCTCGCTGTGCCCATTGTTGAAGAATGTTTGTTTGGCACATGTACCACAGACAAAACAGAAATTCTAAAACCGCTAAAACTTGACACCACTCCATTTTTGTTTACTTTTCCAGAAGAAGTGTCAGTGTCTTTTTCAGAGGTTTTTGTGTATTTTCCTCAAGTAGTTCTTGGTGCAGCACCACTGCAGGCAGGTCAGGGCAGGGGGAAAAGGTTGCTCAAAGGGTTTGCAGCAATCAAAAATGTGGTGCGCTGGGGCGCCCTAGTCACGTGAGCGATTTTAAATCTCTCTAGCAGGAAAGATGTGCCCTCTCAGAGACTGTTTCAAATTGTGTCAAAAGTACAGACTTCAAACTATACACCAGTTGTTGAATGGCGTTGATAGGCCAAGTAAAACCAAGAGTTATGATAAATAATTCACACCACATCTTTTTCTGAAACTCATTGTCATATTAGACAATGATCATTACTGCACGTTAGAGCAAGAGGCAGCAGCGAAGACAGAGTTTTGGGGAGAAAACACCCCCATTATCCATCCAATCTCACCCCCAACCACAACCCACAAAAAGAAAAAAACACACCGCTCTTCATTCTGACTGAGGTCCAAAGTTATATTTCAAGTGCCAAAAAATCTACAGGAAGAAGAAGAGGCTCAAAAGTTGAAAGAAGTTCAGCGATGACAAAAAATAAAACAAACAGACAAACTACCCAAAAAACAGCAAGCGGCGTGAGTAATAACAAATGTGATAATTAGTGTGATTGGATTTCATAGTTATGGTGTAGTTTTTTGTGTTTAATGTTAAGTTTAGTCAGTTTTAGTGTATTTGAGTCAAACCAATGAGGCAGTTTTTTTTAAGGTGCAGCTCCAGCTTGTTTCGGCTTGGACCCAGATACGATGGAGCTTCAGTCAGAGCCTCTCAGACAGAAAGAAGCTCAAAAAGGCAGAGATGGAGATTAAAAAACAGTGTCTGAGACAGACAGTGAGGACTTTATTGATGAATTAGGTGATCCATTATTTGTTTTAGATCAGGAAAAGAATAAAGAATCTGGAGAAAAATACATATAGACTGACATGGACATAGAAGACTTGTGTACACGTTGTGTCTCCTGATTTACAGGTGCTGGTCATAAAATTAGAATATCATGAAAAAGTAGATTGATTTCAGTAATTCCATTTAAAAAGTGAAACTTGTATATTATATTCATACATTACATACAAACTCATATATTTCAAATGTTTATTTCGTTTAATTTTGATGATTA
>NC_051435.1:29596538-29654697 GCF_001649575.2 Kryptolebias marmoratus | reverse complement strand
AAACGAAATAAACATTTGAAATATATGAGTTTGTATGTAATGTATGAATATAATATACAAGTTTCACTTTTTAAATGGAATTACTGAAATCAATCTACTTTTTCATGATATTCTAATTTTATGACCAGCACCTGTACATGTTGGTTTCCCTGCCAAGTATGCAGGATTACTGGAGACAGAATCACATATTGTTTGTGCCCCTTCCAGACAAAATAATGACAGAAGACAGACTCAGATCCATATTTTGTAACATTTACCTGAGTGATCCTGAGCAGGACAGCAAAAATGACCAAAACAAGGAATGTGATGAACCCTTTGTCGTGGCAGGAAAATAACTTCCAGGCACTGTTAGATGAAATCACTCAAACAGGTTTATTTATATATTGTGCACAAAATATAGAGAGCATTAAAGACAATTAAGAATTAACATCAGAGTCCCAGGTCTGAACAGGGAAGCTCCGAATCCAAGCTCAGGTCCTCCAAGTCAACACAGGAGCTTTTATTAAAGATACTGAACCAGAAGGAGGAGTTATGGAAAAGAAAGGCAGTCTGGTTCCCATGAGGAGAAAATTCAACATCATTCCTATAAACAAGTTCATTCTGTGAGAACCCATGGGACTTGGAACAGAAGTCATAACATTCTCAGGTGTTACCCTGTAATAAACTCTGCCATTACACTCTCTGCCTTGTTTTGGACATAAACTGTTTGTGGCACAAAGGATTTATGGCATTTTAGTCTAACTCTTCATTGTTTTGTCCAAAAAGGCAATTTCTGCATTTTAATGGAAATAGTGTATATAACTTTGTTATTTGCTAAATTTGTGCATGTTTATGAATATTATTGTTTATATTTGCATTCTAAGTTGTAAAAACGTTTTTTATAAATGTTTGTGGTTTTCACAGTAAAAGAAAACCCAACAACAACAAAAAATCCTCTCAGATTTTATGTCTTTTTGTAAGTTTAGGTCCATTATGTTAATTCAGTGAGTCAAAAGTAAAAAATAACTTAAAAGTCACACTTTGGAGCTTGTGCTGAAAAAATGACTCCAAACATTTCAGGTGAAACCAGTTTTAGGGTGAAATATGAATGGGTATTTGCACCTAAAATGCAAATACCAGGCTAACATTAGCCCATTGATTTTTCATAGACAAAAGACCTGACATTGATAATATTACCCTGGCAGTTGACCAGACTTCATGTTGTGTTACTCTGTTGACTATAGTGTCCAAAGGAAAACATTTGGTGTAACAAACTGAAGAGTGCCACAGAAAGGTTACAGCATAAAGTGCCTCTTAAAAGAATCGTAATTGAGAAACATTCGGAACTGGTATCAAAACGAGGAATCAGAACCGGAATCATTCAAATTCGAACAACACTATGTGAGGCACAGCTCATTGCTGCCCCGCGTCACCCCTCTCCTATGTATTTGAATACATGGCAGAAAATAGCAAAGTTGACCATACAATCATACAGATTTTATGGTCACATAAAATCTGTATTACTCCATAGGTAGATAAAGCATAAAAGCTCACTGAGTTTTAAAAAAGTAGTCATACAAATGAGTCTGAGTCCCCAGAACAATCAAACAAATTTATGTTTCTAAGGATCTAACCCTCAGCAGTATAGCAAATGAATGGAACAACGTCACTGTTTAAAAAGAACTTGCAGTTTGTGTGGGTCCATTAGCAGTGTGGAAGGTTGTCCTTAGCATGTCCTGGATAGGACTCTTGAGGAGGAGTAAGGAGCCTTGACAGTAGCTTGATGAAGACCTCCTTGGTCACTGTTGTTTATTCAGTCCATCTCTGGTCTTTTGTCCTTATCAGTAAGTTTGGCTAGAGTGTTGTAAATGTCTCTTAAACCAGCTTAAAGTCTGTAGCTGCCTCAGATCGTTAGATGAAGAAAGCACTCTTGTGTCTCAGTGCTCAATGTTCAGTTTAACAAACCATGTCTATTTTTTGGTTTCTTGTAACTTAGACTTGAGTGAGATTAATAGTTGTCGTTGCACTGTTGCAGCTAAGGTTAATCAGTGAGCCTCTGCTGACTTTGAGGTTATGAGAAAGTAGAAAGACCAAGCGGTCTCTTTTGCTGAGAGTGATTAGCACAATCCTCTTCATCCTGGCATAGAGTAAAGACACCAACAGCTGTTGTTTCTACACCTGTGTCTTGCCAGAAGCGGAATGTGGCGACAATCTAACAAACTCCTCCCAGCCTGTAGGGTTGGGTTTATCTAGAACAGCCTATGACTTCTTAACACATAGTTACAAACCCGTCCTGTCTGGATAAAAACCTAGTGAAAAAATAATCAAACCTAATAAAATACTTCAAACTGTTTCTCTCATTGACTGTTCTCAGGGAACTTGGAAAGAAAGCATTCACAAGTGGTGAAGGATAATGATTGTCATTAAGTGAAAGTATTTCTGAGGGAAATTAAAAGGTTAACATTTCTTTCAGCACATCAAAAAGTATAAGTCTTATTTTCAAAGTTTTAATACAGTTAAAAAGGCAACTTTTGGAATAGTTTTTTTGCTTCCAGTCTCTGTCTGTGTTTCTCCCAGGAGTGGAGCTGTAAGTGCAGTGTGATTTATAACAACTGTAAGATACTATAAACATTCCTTTGGTTGCCATGGAAACAAATGTCAGTGACTGCCTTATACACACACATAACATAAACGATGCTCCTCAGTTTCTGCACATTACAAAGATAAGTTTCTGTTTAAGATGAGACCAATGTTTTGTTCTTGATGAGCAGGTAAATATATAGATTATGAATGAGTGAACTTCTCCACTGCTGCTGTGGATCATGACCAGTTCATAACTGAGAAATTTTCTCTGAAGGTGATATGAATCAAACAGGAAGTTCTTTTATTGTCGTTCCATGTTTTCACGTAAACAAAATGTGGATCTCATAACCAGCAGCATTAAAACCATTGTTCATCTCCTCAGTGTGTCTCCAGTTAGCCTGCCACGCCCACTTCACCTGTTCCAGCTGTAGGCAATCTCCCGCTCACCCTCAGCATTTAAAGTCTGTCACTCCCATCCCATCTTTGCTGGTTCATTGTTTGGTCCTCACCACAGTCAGGTTAGCTCCTTGTGATCTCCCTGTAATCCTCTGTATTAAGTTTTTTGTTGTTTTCCTGCCAAGTGAGCCTTTTTTGTTTCTGTTTTAATAAATCAGTTTTTGTTTGTGAGATGAGTCTGCATACAGTTCCTTTCCATACAACATGATAACATGTACCATCATGAACACCTAATAAGTTAGAGAAAGATAATGCTTCATGTAGACTCAGAAAAAAACAGGATTTATGCAGAGAAAAACTTCTGAAATATAAGAAATGATTATTGATCATTATTTGTGGGCAGTTATTCAATGAGAAATTACTCAAGTGTTTTAACATATCTTTATTACTTTTTGTCTTTCAGAGATTGATGACCCATTTTAACTCTGATTTTGGACAGGAGAGGGAAGTTTATCTCAACTGAAGGCACCCAGATGCCTGGGAGAATTTATCACCAACCGCTGATAAACACTCAGGATGGCCTTGATCCTGGGTGGTGTTCAGTGTGTGTTTTAGTCTTCAGTTGAGTTTGTTTTGTGTTTGTGGTGTGTAGATGTTCCCTCTCGTCTGCCGTCTGTTTAATCAAAGTAAAGAAAACAATTTCATTTGCTTAGAATCATTTAATTGAAAAGGCAGTCAGAGAAAGCAGGAAGAGAGATTCAGCAACCTGAAGACTTTTCTAGCTTTGACAGATAAAGCCAGTGGTGGCAGTTGCTTGTCACCCGCCGCCTTCCTCATCAACTGACCGAGTAGACCCTGACGACTTCACCCAGCTACCTTGGGTGAATGTTGACTGAGATCTTACAAAGTCCTGGATGAATGTTGTCCTCCTGTCTCATGGCATTCCTGGTCTGATCAGACAGCAAACCACCCAGACAGACGGAGTGACACCTGGCCCAAAACTAAGACCTTATTAAATTAGTCCAAATTGCCTAAATATTCCCGCGAATAAATCCTGAATTGGCCTCCTGTCCAAAGAATTTCTTTTGGTTTAGATAAACTGACAACAGCGTTTTACTTTAGATCATTACAAGGTTAATTGTCATTATGTTTTGTTTTGTTTAAATCATATTCAAAGTCATTACTTCATAGTTATTTTTTAGAATATTATTCCCTAAACTCTTAGTATTAATTTATTTTGTGTTGTGTCAATTCTATTGTTGTTTGTTAACATATTGAAAAGACTGGATAGTTGGGTAGGACTCTCCAGTCCAGTACTCTATTGGTTCGAATCTTACATAAAGAACAGGGATTTCTTTGTTTCAATAGGTAACTTCTTATCGAAGCAGACATAAGTCACATGTCACATGTGGAGTACCCCAAGGTTCAATCCTGGGACCCCTTCTATTTAACATCTACATGCTCCTAATAGCCCAGATTATAAGAAGTAATAACATTAGTTACAATAACTATGCAGATGATACACAGCTCTATATTACGATGTCACCAGGTGACTCTGAACCCATCCAATCACTGAATAGATGCTTAGAACAAATCAATGTGTGGATGTGCCAAAACTTTCTCCAGCTGAACAGAAACAAGACTGAAATTATCTTTGGACCTAAGGAGGAACGATGAAGAGTCAGCACACAGCTTCAGGTATTACAACTAGAAACTAGTGATCAGGCCCCAAACCTGGGTGTAGTAATGGACTCAGACCTGAACCTTAAGGGACACATAAAAACAGTCACAAAGTTGGCCTTCTACCACCTGAAGGACATCTCCAGAATTAAAGGACTAATGTCACAACAAGACCTAGAGAAAATTCTGCACGTGTTCATCTTTAGTCGTCTCGATTACTGCAACAGTCTCTTCACAGGTCTGCCAAAAAAAAATCCATCAAACAGCTGCAGCTGCTGCTCGTGTTCTCACTAAGACCAGAAAAATGGAGCACATCACCAAGGTTTTAAAGTCTCTACACTGGCTCCCTGTAGCTCAAAGAATAGACTTTAGCGATCTAGCACCACAATACATTAAAGACTTATTATCGTCGTATCAACCCTCCAGAACACTCAGGTCTCCTGGTTCTGGTCTACTTTGTATCCCCAGAACCAGAACCAAACATGAAGAAGCAGCTTTCAGCTTCTATGCACCATCAATCTGGAACAAACTTCCAGAAATCTGTAAAACAGCCGAAACACTGAGTTCCTTTAAATAAAGGCTGAAAATCCACCTGTTTTGAACCATGATAAATGGATGTGTACTGGTATCTCATTTGGTGACTGTATGTTATTGCTTTTGTATGTTGTTTTAATGACTTTTAAAATTTAGTGTTTTTATGATATAGAGCACTTTAAACTGCCTTGTGATGAAATGTGCTATACAAATAAACTTGATTTGACTTAACTTGACTTGTTGTTGACTCAATTTTCATCAAGATTATTTTTGCAGTAAAATTTTAAAAGATTAATTTGGACTACTTTTCATTGGGCACAAATATTATGATAAAAGTTTCCTGTACTTAAGGGATTCAGCTTCAGCTGTTGAGTTCTGATAATAAAAATGGTACATTGATGAAGTATTCCAGTGATTGAATTCCTATACAGTATAATCAATCTGTTATTGGTTGATAACCTAACCATGTGCCCCCTCAGACCATGCCATGCACACCTACACCTGTTCCCTGTTTTATCATTTAGCCATCTGTGTCTCGTTCCTTCATCAGCCCCAGTCCATTTAGTCTCTGTCTGCACTTCCCCGGAGTTGATCTTTGTGCTTCATGCCCTGTCTGGTTCTCCTACGTGTCTCCTTGAGCTTTGCTGTTTCTGTATAAATTTATTGACCTCTTAGTCTGCATTGCTGGGTCCTATCTTTCTACAAACTGTGACAGATTGATCAAACAAAGACCGAGCAGACTATTCCTTTTCCAGCCTGGCTGGCCTTGTTTGAATTTAGCTGTCTACCTGGAGATACAACAGGAGGTAAAGGACTATCAATTTATATTCTTCAGCCTGTTCAGAGTTATTACTGGATCGACTGACCTTAGATGAAGACTCTTCTTGTATTCTGTCCTGGAGAAGACCTTATCTTACAAGGTTGCTATTTTGACACAATCCATTTGTCGCAAAAGTCTGGATACCGTTCGCAGCCTGAGCTAAGAACTACAGCTCAAGCTTGAATTTTCTCTCACCAGCTACCCTCCAGAGTCCAGCGACTCTCTAAGGCCAAGCAGGTCATGCAAACGCCATCACCAACATAAGGCTCACTCCACAGTTACGCCAACCACCGTTCAGTTCATCTCTGCCGGTCAGTCCTGATAGGGTCCAAGAGGATGCCTCTCTTTTCCTTGCACCCAAGAGACCCTCTAAGAGGGTCCAGGACACGTCTCCCTTCCTTGTCCCTGACGGTCTCCAGTCACCATCCACCAAGGGTCCTCACACTCCAGTCAATGAGGGTCTCTTTATGCTCCAGGCACCAAACTTAGAGTTTCCTGTGTGGTTCAAATCACCTGCACAGAAAGATTTTCCAGTCATGAACTGGTCATGATCCACAACAGCAGCAAAGGGAGTTGAGAGGTGCCTGTATATTAAGGAGTTATGTCATATAGTCAGCATGTGAAGTTTTATGGAGTTTATCAGTATTTTTGTTTTGTTACATGGCCTGAAGCATAATCAGTAAAAAGGGCTTGTACAGTGAATTACTTCACTTATGGCTTATTTTTTTACACTTGGTGACATTTCAAGCAATTCTCTTTTGCAGTCAAAGTTAAGATGCTCAGCGCAATCAGGGGTTACCTGGTTAAATAAAATTAAAAAAAATTTTAAACCAGATGACCATAGTCATGTGACACTATCAGGTGAACACGTGAATGAAAACAAACAATGCAAATAAACAATAAGGGAATTTTTCAAAACCATATAATATATGGTGACAATCTGTGACTACTATTTGTTAAATAAATATACATATATGTAGAAAATAAGTAGTGTGTATGTAGTATATAGAATTGTCTTTTAGGACAGGATTGTACATCTGAGGCTGTGGTAGACAAACCAGATGTTGGGTCCATATTGCTTTAGATTTTTATTTCTATATTCAAAATAAATTAAGAACCCAACCCTTTATGTTTTGTTATGTGTCTCAGGTTCTCCAGCTAGGTTCAGAGATCTTGCCTCAGTACAAACAAGAAACTCCGAAGACACCACCTCACATCATTCTGCACTACTGCCTCTTCAAAACCACCTGGGACTGGGTCATTCTAATCCTTACCTTCTACACAGCCATAATGGTGCCCTACAACGTCTCATTCAAGACCAAACAGAACAATGTCACCTGGCTGGTGGTGGACAGCATTGTGGATGTCATCTTCCTCGTGGACATTGTTCTCAACTTCCACACCACCTTTGTAGGTCCAGGAGGAGAGGTCATCTCTGACCCAAAACTGATTCGCATGAATTATGTCAAGACCTGGTTTGTCATCGACCTACTGTCCTGCCTGCCTTATGATGTCATCAATGCCTTTGAAAATGTTGACGAGGTCAGTGAACTTAAATTACTTAAAAAAGAACAGATTCCTGAAACATTGTGAAAAATTTAATTATTGTTACATTTGGATACCTGTATATTTTATTGAGATTTTCAATAATTACAAACGTCAGTGTTTAAAAATAAAAACATGCTGTTTTTGTTGGTTTTGTTGTAAATCCTAGAGAAAAAAAACTATAAAATATAATATAAATTTATCAAAATATAAAACAGTTAACATAGGTTGATGAAATAGAATAATAAGTAATGAGATATAAATCAAAAAGGTTAAACATGGATTCATTACAACATTATAATCTTTTAAACAAACTGTTCCTTCACACAATAGTTCAAGAACAGAAGGGCTGATTATTTAATTTTGGTCTCATGTTGCTTTTTTAGTCAAGCAAGATTTTGGGAACTAAATGAACCCAAAAAGGGTCATAATGTTGAGTACAGAGACATAAGATTTTGTGTTATTGAATGTGCATGTTAGAGCTACCTTTTTGCTTTTTTTCAGTGTTGCCAGCACTTTGTTGTGGTACTGTTGTAGTGTGAGAATGGCTGTTTTTATCTTCGAAATAGGATAATCATATTTTATTGTGTTCCAAAGTCCAAAATATAGCACATAAGTCCTGTTTTTCAATCACTTAATGTGGATGCAAATTCTTTGCAATAAAAGTTGAAGTGGACTTTGTAATTTGCTTTGCTTTGTCCGAGTTAGGTGGAAACTTTGATGTCACTCGCCTGATGGTCCTCTGTTAGTAGTGGAAACTGTCCCTGAATGGCTTTTCTTCTTCCTCTTCCAGTTGAAAACATATTCACAATTTATATTTAATCCCTTTTTCCATGGGCTTGACTCAGCCCTACTCTGGTGCAGCTTCAGAGGGTTTTGCATTGGGTGATCCTCCTTGGGTGCTTCTAGCTCAGTTCTTAGGACCTACCTGACCAAGGTTCCAATCAAGCTGCACCAAGCCAATGATTTCATGTCAGCACACTACAGGCCATCGGTTGGATGAGTCAGGACAATGACTGCTTCTACAGTAACACCGGCTTGCTTTCATCCATTTTTTGTAATGTAAGCCTAGTAAGCCTTCTCTGGCTCACTTTTAACTTGTGTATGACTAACAGTAGATCAGGGGTGGTCAATCCTGGTCCTCGAGGGCCACTATCCTGCATGTTTTACTTGTTTTCCTGCTCCAACACACCTGATTCAGTGGTTTAATTACCCCTTCATGTTCTGCAGAAGCCTGAAACAGGGAAAGAAGTAAAACATGCAGGATGGTGCCCCTCGAGGACCAGGATTGGACACCCCTGCCATAGACAGTTGTTTGGAAAATCACAGAGACAGTGTGGTGAAGTGAAGCGAAGTGAAATTTATTTATAAAGCACTTTTCAGCAGCAAGGTGATCCAAAGTGATTTACAACACAGAGACAACAACAGAATCAAAGAAAGAAATACAGAAATGAAAACATCAATCAGGGAAATTCTAGCTAACAGTAAGATTGGTGAATAAACTTTCCTCTAAGAAGAGGCATTTGAGATACATCAAAATCAAATATAGATAACTAAAACAGAGTAATGAGTAGTTTTAGTTAATAGTATGATTGATATGACTATAACAGGTAATTTGAGTAAACTAAAAATCTGTAAGTCGCTCAGTGATGTATAACCTAAACAACAATCAGGTACAGAATCAAATACAGAAATACAGAGATAAAAACATCAATAAAAACATCAATCAGGTCAAAAATGATATTGATAATGATAATAAGTCTTTAGTATACTAGGTACAGAGCCGTTCAGTGATCTATAAATTATTGAGAGTATTTTAAAGTCTATTATTTAACTTGGATCAAAACTTTCATCTAAGAGGAAGTATGTGAGGTTGATACAGTGATAACAGGTCTAATAAACCATTTAAATATGAACAAGTTTTCCTCTTAGAGAAGCATTAATAAGATAAATTATTTTATTAAGGTAGACTGAATAATGATAATGATAACAAGTCTTGAGTATACTAGGTACAAACTTTCATCTAGGAAGAAATATTTGAGATTGATACAGTGATAACAGGTCTTAATAGACCATTAGAATATGAATAATTTTTCCTCTTAGAGAAGCATTAATAAGACAAATCTATTTGATAAGGGCAGACTAACAGAAGCAGAAGAGAAAAAAAGCCACATAAGGTGCAGATAGCAAGTAGGGTGACAGATGAAGAGACAAACAGAGACGGTGGAGATCGGTGTAGTGTGTTTGTATGAATGTGTGTGTGTGTGTGTTTGCAAAGTAGTCGAGGAATCACGTCATAGAGGCCATTGTCTTTATTAATATGATGGAATGTTCATCATCCATCCCAGAGCAGATCCACAGATGTCTTCAGGCAGCCTCACAGTGGCCTGAACAGCTGCCGAGGATTTCAGATTTGCTCGATATGCCAGGTAACCGCCAACTCCAAAAAGCAGAAAGCCTGTTATCAAAAATCCAATTGTGTACACATCGTCGACATCCCCCACTGACAATACCGACAGACACACAATCCTCCACTCCTGCAGGAGTCCATTGTGTATCCGGAGAAAAATGTCCCGTCTGGACAAGAGGGTTCCCCCAAACCCTGTCTTCTCGTTGAGAAAATTTGATCAATTGCGTTGAGAGACCAGATGACCAAATCCATAATTCACTAATTTTGGAAGATATGCAAAGAGAGGCTCCAAAGGAAAAGAGCAGACACNAGTTTACCATTACCATTACCATCCAGTGTCAGGATTTGGGTTTTGTTTGGTTTGTTCTTTGAGTTTCTTTTGGGTGTATTATTTCTTTTATTTTGTTATGTAGTTGTCTTTATGTTGAGTCTGGTCTTAGTTCAGTTTTTGCTCGTGTTTTTGTACTTCTGTCATCATTCACTTGTCCTCTGTTATCTTTTGTTTGCCTGCACGCCCATCTCCACCTGCTCCTTGTTAAAAATCACTCACCTGTGCCCACTTCCCCTAATTACTCTCTGCTTTTAAAACCTGGTCATTTCCTCCACTGACTTGCTGGTCCGTTGTTGCCGTTGTCGTTGGGCAGAATAAACCAGGACTGACCATATTATAAAGATCAAAAAATGCATTTTACTTACCAAAATTGTTGATTATTTGAAGACAAAATCTATTCTCCTTTCTTTCTTCAAGAAGAGTTCAATTAATCTGCTGTACACCCCACCTCCAGTGCTTCTTGGAGGCCATGAGTCCTGCTTGTAGTTGCCAAATTGAAAGTGGTGGCAAACCCTCCTCCAGGCTTGGACAGGTGAATAAATCCCCCTCCCTCTGTGACCATCTGATCAAAGGATGTGAAAATGCTTCATGGGCCTGCAAGATAGTGCCAGTGTTGCAACTTAAAATCTGATTGGTTTAAGCAATAATCTCACCGAATAAATTCAATAAGCTACCTGTTATGATTTGAGTTGGTCTGTTCCATTTCTCTGGATGTCTTTCATGTCGGTGTATATGGTTTAGTTTTTCTTCTTGGGTTTTGTGTTCTGGATTAGTGTTTTTGTTCTTTGTTTCCTGTGTCACTACCCCCCCCCCCATTTTCCATTCACCCTCTGTTTCTTTAAATCTGGTCCCTTTTCATTCATGCTTCGCTGGTTCATTCCTTTTTTTTGGGCAAACAATTACTGTACTTGGCTTCTTTTCTTTCTTTGTCAGTTTGATAATCTAATTTCAGTAAGTTACAGATCTGTGCATTTCAGTTTGCATGCTTTACTGCCTCAAGTTGTCTGCAGAAAAGGAAGTTCATTCCAAGCTGTGTGCTTTGTAAAAAAGGAGAGACAGTGCTATTTGGTAAGGAGATCCTGTTGTGTGTCCGGAACTGTGCGGTCACATGAGACCTGCAGCAACCACACTTCAGCTTGCTGAGGTGTGAAATTGGAGACAATCCAGTGTGACTGCAGGATATGAGTTTAATCAAGATGATGGACTGAACTGTTTTACATTCATCTGATAACTTGGCATCATGTAATTACTTTCATCAAAGCCAAAGAGAAAGATCGCAAGTGAGCGTCAAAGAAGTATTGATGTATCAAAATGAAAAAATGTATGAATCAATAAATCAATCAATTAAAAAACATTATTAAATCAGTCTTGACTATACATATAGTAAATACCTTATTTACTCAAGATAAGGTAGGTCATTTTTGCTTAAACCGATCAGAGTACAATGCTTTTAGTAAATGCAAGCCTTTAAATAAATTTAACTGTTGTTAGTTTGACTTGTTTTGTTTTTTTGCAGTGCTTCCATTTCATACCGGAGGAAAGGTTAGAAGTGCACACATACACACTTTTGTTTCCATGTGTGTGTATGTATATCAGTCAACTGGAAATAAATGAAATAAGTCTGCTAGTAAGTGGGATTATGCCTAAACTTTATTATGTCCACAAAGTCCTGCTTTTTTGTGTTCAAATGTTTGACACCAAAACTCCCCTTAGGTACTATAGTTGTAGTATATGTAGAATTGTGTTAGAATATTTGTTCGCTAACATTGCACACAAACTTTAAGATTGGCATTAAATGTGCAGAAATGTAATGTTAGAGTTAAAACATGAAACAGTTTCTTTTCAGAACTTTCCACACAGCATTATAATAAAATCTTATCTTAATCTAATATTCTTTAATTTGTGCAAAGTAAACTTATAGTTGTCCTAAAGTGATAGTCCGGTCAGTTTCAAAGTGATGTTCTGTCAAATACAATACAACCATACAATCATGAGCCTAAATCCCAATTATCAGGGGGATCTGAACCCCACTTCCAATTTTTGAAAAACAGAGATTGGCCCCCCAATAAATCATTTAAGGAAACTGCACCCACCATGTTCCAAAAAAGGTTAAAAAACAAAGACAACTGAATTTCTATTCTGTAGCTGAAGATGTTTCACTTCTCATCCAAGGACCTTTCTCAATTCTAAAAGCAGAGAGTGTGGAGTTGAGCTTTCAAAGCTGAGATGTTATAAACTAGTGTCACATGCAGATTACACTCACTCTTCTCACAATAGAGACTTGTTAGGGTCTTTGTTTGCCTGGCTCACAAATGGGATACTTTGTTCACATGAATGAAGTGAAACAGACTGGGAATCAGGCCTAAAGCTCCATTATATGTTTCTGAAAGCTGGAATCTGAGACCTCCTCCTCTGTTTAATGTTGGTTTCTCTTTTTTTGACGTAAATAGTTTCTTTTACCCCCCTCTCAAACCATCTGTCTTCTCGGTCCAAAATATGAACATTTTGGTCCTCAAAGGAGTGTCCCTTATTTTTGAGGTGTAGATGCACATGAATGTTAGTAGGTTAATAGGTATATACTGCGGCAGCCTCACTTCTGTCAGCCCGCCCCAGGGCAGCTGTGGCTACAATGTAGCTCACCACCATCAGTGTATGAATGAGTGAATGATTGTAGTGTGAAGCGCTTTGGGTTCCTTGGACTAGATAAAGCGCTATATAAGTGCAAGCCATTTACCATTTACCATATAACATAGAGTTAAGAACAGAGAGGTAGCACTCGTTACGTGATCATGTGACTCAATGGACAATTGCTGCCATTATCAAAATGGGAATCAGTTGTCTTGTAGCAGTATGCCTGCGTCGTGCATTAATAAATACAAAAAAGTGTCTGGAATATCCTTCCATAGCTACACTGTAATAAATTGACTTCCGAAATTACTGGCAGCTTGGTTGCCAGACAGTTACTGTATTTTTTACAGTAACATTACTGTAATACAAATAAACGATATCATTCTGTAATTTGAAAATACACAAAAAATCCAACCCCTCCGGGACGTGGTTCGGGCACCCACGCAAACAACCCCACACCAAGGGGGCAGCAACCCGCATGCAGCCCCCCAATGACGCCTTCAAAGACACCACAGCCGCCCCCCCAAACCCCAGCCCCCGCTGACCTAGTACAGGAACAAGGACGGGAGCAAGAAGGGGTAACCGCGCCTCCCAAGCCCAGCCCATGCCCTCCCCCGTGGTGTTTGCATGCATGTCTGTGGTAGTGTGAAATGTTGCAATGGGTGCAGCTGAGTAAGTTTAGGATGCATTAAAATGGGGTCAGCAGGGCCCCACTGCTTGCAGGGGGCACTGCCTGGTGCTCCCCCTTTCCTGCAGGGCTCTCTGCCCCACACATCAAGGCCCTACTAATGAGTTGTGTTGCATACGCTAGGGGGAAGAGCATGGGCACCAAGCTACGGGCACAAATACCCCTGGGACCAGCTCTACAACTGGCCCCCTTCCAATCCACCTGCCTACACCAATCCAGCCAACCGAGGCCAAGGGAACACTGGAGACCCCCAAAGACACCAAGGGGGAGCCCCCACAGAGCAACCTCCCCACCCCCTGCCCCCGTGATGGCCACCCGGGGAAACCCGAGCCAGCCCAGAACAGCGAGCCCACCACCAGCAGCCAGGCCAGACAAGAGAGCATTGCGGCCCACAGCCCAACCCCGCTTAGATGCTGGTTTGCTTACAGCCAGACAAATAATACCAAAAGTCCTGCTGTTTGGTTCATGGTTCATCTTTAAAACAAAACTTATTTATGCAACAATATCCATAGGTTAGATTTTCCCCAGAACTAAAAATATAACCTTGTACAAAAAAAAAAAATCAATCAACAAAAAAAGTTCAGTTCTTTTGCTCTTTGATGTCCTGCTTACCATCTCAGATGTTCCAAGAATGTCTTGTCCACTGGAGAGGAAAGTGGTCAAAGTAACTAAAGAAGAGAAATATGTATTAAGAAATCTTTTACATTTCACCCAAATACTATAACACAAATAATCATACAAAGTAAGACAGGGTTTATGTTTCAACTTCTCATTTTCTTTTTAAAGCAACGTTGTGTAACTTTTAGCCACTAGGGGCACTAGACCTGTAACTTCCAAGTTTAGTGCTGGCAACACTGCACTATCGTAAAATTAAAGTCTCCCTGATCTGATAGCAGACCACTTTAGACCAGCAGATTGAGAAGTCTAGACAAGGCCACATTCACCCTTTTAGATTAAATCCTACATCAGAGAACCAAAAATACTGTATGTCTGATCAGGTAAGTGTCGTATCTGTTTTGTTGCCTAGCAACAACTTTCAGCTTAGTTAGCTCTAGTGTTTAAGGGAAGCTCAGACTGCCGTAAAGTGGCGCTCAGGGTCACACGACCTATTCAGTGACGTTACATAGTCGAGTTTTTGTGAAGAGCAGCCTACAAGGAGCATTAATACGTGCCAAGTGCTTAACATTTACCTGAAAAATCCTTTAATAAATCTCAAATTAAGCTAATTCTTGGGTCAAAGATTATGCAGTGTTGCTTTAAAGATTAGTAATTGAGTGATCGACTTTTGGCATCAGAGCCTTGTGTGGTTTTGCAGCCTGTGTTTGATATAGCAGTGTCTGTCAACCCTGCTCCTCAAGCCGCATTGTCCTACATATATTAGACGTTTCCCTGCATTAATACACCTGATTCAGACCATTGCAGTTCAGCAAGAGCCTTTCAATCAGCCAATAACTGATATCCATTGTGCTAAAGCAGGGAAACATCTTGAAAATGTAGGATAGTATACCTTCGGGACCAGTGTTGAAACTACTTTACAGGAAATGTAAATGAGACAAAGAAAGAGAAAGGGTAACTATACCAAGTAAAATCTTACTACATCAGAAGTTCCACTGGATGTCCATTACCTTGCACAGAAGAGAGAACACGGGAGGGTTGACAAAATCACATTTCTTCTGAATGAGCTTCCCTGTACTTTTTGATGTGACTTTTCCCTTTGGCATTTTGGATCCTCTTTCAGGATTAATGCCAAGGAGCAGCCTGAGAAGTGTAGTTAGATTTATGAGAATTCACTCAAATTTTGACAGTAATTAATTTTTCAAAGTCACAGAATATACAACAATTTCACCCTTGCAATTTAACCATTGATGTACAGTCTTTGTAAATAATACGTTTCTATATTCAAAACACAAACATTGCTCCTGTCAGCTCCAGTTACACCACATCGCAGGTGTAGGTCCTGTAAAGTTTGCTGTTTGTTTTCAAGTGCATCCATGCTTTCTGCAAGTGGAAGCTTGGGCTGCCATTGTGTGCATGCATACGTTGCTGTTGTTCCTCTGCACTGCATCTTTTTAAGTGTGTTTGTTGTTTAACTTGTCTGTTGTCTGCGTGAAAGGGTATTATTTCTATTTACATGTTCAACACGGGTTTTTATTTGTTTTAAACGAGAATAGCAACCAAGTTCATTATTCCCTTCTGGTACGTCATAATCAGAAAAGCTCTTTGGGTACTGCTTTACAATACTCAGAGCAATGGCAAGGCAGTGAGCTTTAGTTGGATGCTTGTTGTACTACCTCATTGAATCAATGAGAATCCTGGCCATCTTGCGATGGTCTGGTGGTCTTGGTTGTCTATCATTAGAAACAGCACTTCTTAGTCCATTTGGCATTTGTTTCTTGGGGGTAGAAAATGACTATGTCCAAGAAGATGTTATAGCTGAAGAATGTGTTGGTGCAACTGTGGTGTCCAAGGTGACACAAGATGACTGGTTGTTTTGGGGGGCTTCACTTGACCCATGTTGTGACTCAGCTGAAATAGGAAACAAATCATTATCAGTTTGTCTAAAATAACACACCTATGTATACTGTATACTGTGTCTTCCTGAATGAGAATAGCCTTGATTTTACCAAATATGATTCTCGCTTCAGTTTGATCAAGCACAAGACTTGACTTTTGCGTCATGTGAAATTTGCAAGTTTTACTGATAGTTAAGATGTGCAACAGCCTCTCTGACATCTTCATTGTAATCTGCTGGAACAATAGAATGAGAATCAAGGCTATTGCCTGCAACAGCACATACAGTTGCTTTTTGAATTTCCCCACTGGGAAACTGAATGCTTCTCACCTCAATGTCTTTGAGATGTGTCACTAGCTGTTCAATCACCAACTCCAAGCCAAAGTAATGAAAATCTTGCTCTTTGCAAAGAAGAACAAGCTGCATGTGTTCAGTGGTTGATCAATTGTGAGGCAAAATGTCTCCGAAGGTGAGGTAGACTGCCAGAACCTTATGCTTTTTCTTGCCTGAGCCCAATGGATTAACAACTTCAAATGAATCCTGATAAAGAATCAGGCATGGGGATGAGGGATCTGACTGAAGCAACTCATTGTTACTTATTATTTTTCAAGTGGACACAAAGGGAGATGGTTAGTTCATGGGCGGAGAGAATTGTCAGTCTGTCGGCATAAACTTTCTTGGAGATAGTAGGCTAAAACCCAGGAGAGGTCTTAGCGGTTCCAGGGAGTGGGGCCACATCGGGTGGAGGCTGCATTGGAGGGCGGACGGGTGAGGCTGGGGCAGTAGGAGGAGCAGCGAGACTGACGGCCAACTTAGACTTGAAGATGGCACTGAAACGGAGAGGTATGGCTGAGAAACTTGGGCGTCCAATGGATTCAGACCCGTCTCGGGAGGGTTTCACCAGAGCTCGAATGGACACGAGGAATTCCCAGGGGTTCTCAAGAGCGTCCTGAGGGTGAGTCACAAAACAGGTTAGACTACAATCTCAGAAAAAATCAACTATATTCTCAGCAAGTTTCAAAGGGCTGGAGTACCAAAACTGGCAAACACTCTGGAAACGAGGTGCTGGCAGACTGCTGCTCATATACTCCTCTGATGATGGGGAGATTGGTCGCAGGTGTGTGGAGCCTGCAACGCCCTCCTGGTAAGACAGCCTCCTGGCACCCTCCAGTAGGTGAATGATGGAACCTGAAAAGGAAAACTACTACCTAAACCCTGGTACACAACAGTACCCCCCC
This sequence comes from Kryptolebias marmoratus, assembly GCF_001649575.2. Taxonomy (NCBI): domain Eukaryota; kingdom Metazoa; phylum Chordata; class Actinopteri; order Cyprinodontiformes; family Rivulidae; genus Kryptolebias; species Kryptolebias marmoratus. Next base: position 29,637,353 of record NC_051435.1, on the reverse strand, counting down.
TTCAATGACCGCCACCCGGCGGTCAAACAGAGGTAGGAGACAGTGACGACCAATAGTCAGAAAATAGGGAGGGGTACAAAACAGACGAGCTAGGGATCCATAAATGGTCCTCCGGGCCGTAGCCCTCCCAGTCAATGAGATACTGCCACCCCCGTCATCACCGACGGGAGCCCACGATTCGGCGAACTGTGTAAGCCGGATGACCATCAACCTCAAGGGGGAGGCGGCTCGGAAGGAGGGCACAAGGGACTGGACAGGACAGGCTTAACATGTGACATGTGAAATGTGGGGTGAACTCGAAGAGACTGCGGGAGGCAAAGACGGACAGCAGATGGACTGATAACACTTTCGATTTTGTATGGACCAATGTAACGGGGGGACAACTTCCTAGACATCGATTTCAATGGAATATCCTTCGTTGAAAGCCAAACCTTTTGACCAGGTGTGTATAGTGGCGATTTTGTTCAGTGGTACGGTTGAGCGCTGTGACCGTGTTGTTCCAGATGGACCTACTTTCATCAGTGAGGAACAGAGAGGGTTGATAACCTAAAGAGATTTCAAAAAGAGACAGACCAGTGGCTGACAACACGTGAGAATTATGAGCGTACTCTACCCAGGGGGAGATAGAGACTCCAGTCAGTGGGATTGGTAGAGGTAAGGCATCTGAGGGTCGATTCCAACTCCTGATTCATCCGTTCGACTTGACCATTCGACTGTGGATGATAGCCAGAGGTGAGTGATATCTTGGCTTCAAGAGCTGAGCAAAAATGTTTCCAAACCTGTGCAGTAAACTGTGGTTCCTGGTCCGAGAAAATCTCCTGAGGGATCCCATGCAACCTAAAAACATGTTTGACCAACAGCTGCACAGTTTGAAAAGCTGAGGGGGGTTTTCTCAATGGGATTAAATGACAAGACTTGGAAAAACGATCAATAATGGTGAAAATGGTGGTCATACCTTTAGGGGCAGGCAATCCGGGGACAAAATCTATGGCGATATGGGACCATGGCCGCTTGGGTGTGGGTAAGGGTTGTAGCAATCCAGATGGCGGTTGATGGGATGATTTGTTCCGGGTGCATACGGGGCAGGCGAGGACAAACTGGACAGTAAGAGATGGACAGATTGAACCTAGAGAAAATCTGTGACCAGCGGGATTAACGGGGATTGAGTCTCTTGGCAGCTGATATGACAGGTTCTTATGGTCCATCCAGACTATCACAGGATGCTCAGCACCCTCCAACCAATGCCTGCACTCCTCTAAGGCCAGTTTTATGGCTAGCAGCTCTCGATCTCCCACGTCATAATTTCTCTCGGCAGGGGACAATCTGCGAGAAAAGAAAGCACATGGATGGGTTTTACGATCGGCATCAGAAAACTGCGAAAGAACTGCTCCTACTCCCAAATCGGAAGCGTCCACCTCCAAAACAATCTGCTTAGTGGGGTCTGGCTGGATAAGAACAGGGGCATTAGCAAAAAGGGTCTTTAAATGAGAAAACGCAACAGCCGCTTCGGGAGACCAGGTGAAGGGTGTCTTGGAGGAAGTCAGAGCGGTTAACGGTCGAGCTGTTTGACTGTAATTTCTAATGAACCTCTGATAAAAGTTGGCCAATCCAAGGAATCTTTGCAGCTGTTTACGAGTCCTGGGAGTGGGCCATTCTAACACTGCTTTTATTTTCTCCTACGTAGGCCTTATCTGTCCACCCTCGAGAACAAAACCCAGAAAGGTAACGGAAGGACGGTGGAATTCACATTTCTCCGCCTTAACAAACAATCTGTTCTCCAATAGGCGTTGTAGGACCAGGCGGACATGTTTCTTGTGTTCGGGTAGGCTCTTCGAATAAATCAGAATGTTGTCAAGATAAACAAAAACAAAAACATTCAAGAAATCTCTGAGGACATCATTTACCAGGGCTTGAAAATAAGCAGGGGCGTTAGACAAACCAAAAGGAATGACCAGATATTCAAACTGGCCTAATGGGGTCTTAAACGCTGTTTTCCACTCATCTCCCCCTCTGATGCGGAGGAGATAGTAGGCATTTCCAAGATCAAGCTTAGAGAAGATGGTGGCACCATGGACGGGCTCAAAAGCTGAGGACAACAAGGGAAAAACAACAAAAGAAAAACAACAGTGTTAAAAAGAGCAATATAAAAACAGAGTAAAAACTCTACAACTACAAAAACTAGGTGTAGTTGTGGCTGAGAGTCATTCTTAACATATGCTCTAAATGCTACTCATTACACAAGATCTCTCTTACAAATTAAGCATTAACTGTTGCAGTCAGTCATGTTTGTTCTGAAAATTTCTCTTGAATTACTGGATCAATTTCATTGAACTTTCAGAGAGTAACTACTGGATGTGCATATACAACTGATGCCCTAGCTAATCAACATTAGCCAAATTTATATAACTCGTTCAGTTTTACAGATATTGAGCTAAAATTTAATGTGGTAGTAGCTGAGAGTCATTCACAACACATAATCAGTTGCATGATATTTGATGGCCGTGCATTATATTACAGATAATGTTATTTTCAAAGATTGACCAAAATTGTGGCCAGAGGGTAAAAATAAAGCAAACTTTAACTATTAAATGTGGGAAGTACCAGGGAGAAAAAAAGACATCCTGTTCTGAATATCTTCACTAACACTCCAAAAACTCAAAAGGCATTTTTGTTTGTATTTCAGTTAGTTTACTGTAAAATGATGCAACACTGATTTGTCAGCTGATGTAACAATTGCTGTTGGGATTTTCATCTGGTCAAAAACTGTTGGTGATGAAGGGATATGAAGACCACGCTAAGTGGTTTGATGGAAAAAGGCAGTGATGAAATAGGTGAGTCATGTTTGAGCTTCTTTAGAGGCAGCTGCTCCATAAATATTTCAGAAACTCTTTATACATCTTTCATACAGAGTATATCCAAATGACTTTTAGAGCACAAATGCAAAACAGACTGAAGAGGATATGAAACTTTTATTAACTGACCTTAGACAAGAACCAGAATCCATATTCAGTGGCACCATATAAATACAAATATAATATTAATGTATACGAATAATTACTAAATTGTGATTTTTTTAGTCTTATAAGTCAACAAATTGATGCATCTTTAATAATAATAACAATAATGAATTTGATTTGTAACGCACTTTTCATTAACAAAAATCTCAAAGTGCTACCAAGTGCAACTAAAATCAATGATAAAATCATCATCATAAAATCATGTGGAGGCAGAATAGGCTTGCCTAAAAAGAAACGTCTTTAAGCCTTTTTTGAAGTCAACTAGTGGTTGCGGAGCTCTCAGATAGTCAGGGAGAGACTTCCAGCCATACAGAAAGCCTGATCTCCCATGGTCCTTAATTTAGATCGTGGAAGGTGGAGGAGGTTACAGTTCTGTGATCAAAGAGATCAGGTGAATAAATATGGGATGGGGAGGTCCTTCAGATAATCAGGTGAAGTTCCATGTACACATTGATGGGTAATGAGAGCAATTTTGGACTGAATTCTGTAGGTGACAGGAAGCCAGTGAAGGTCACGGAGAATGAGTGTAATATGTTCAAATTTACGAGCTCTCAATACTGTTTTGAATGTATTGAAGCTTCTGAAGGTTTTTGCTGGGGATTCCAACAAACAGAGTTGCAGTAGTTGAGCCTGGAGGAGACAAAGGCATGGACGAGATTCTACATCAGAAAAAGTGAGAGATGGGCGAAGTTTGGAGATATTACGGAGATGAAAGAAACAGGTTTTAAACAGATGCTTAATGTGATTGTTGGGATTTGGATTTTGGTTTTCTGTTTGTTGTCTTCGTATTTCTGTTGGTGTTTATTGGTTATTTTATTCTGTTATCTTGTTAGTTTGGTTCAGGTTTTTTCTGTCTTTGTCTCTTACGTCTGTGTTTGTTTCCTGTCACCATTCATGCCTCCTCAGTCTCTTTCTCTCTGTCTCCCGGCCACACCCACCTCCACCTGTCCCTACGTCACCTGTCTCCACTTACCAATGTTTAAAACCCGGCCACTTCTGTCAATACGCCGCTGGTTCATTGTTGTTTGTTGCTGCTGGTTGTTGGTATGTTTCTGTGTTCCTGGTTTCTGTCTCCATGCCTGTTCCTGTGTTCATCACTCGTGCCGTATGTTCTCGCCTTTGTTTTTGTTTATTTAGCCTTTGCTGCCACGTCAGCTTTTTGTTTTTGTTTTGTTTATTTTTTACTTTAATAAACTAGTTGATTTAAAGATTAGTCTGCGCTCTGGGTTCGCCTCCGTCATCCCAATTCCTGACAGTGATTTTCAAATGTGAGATGAAAGTCCATTCTTACTCCAAGATTTGTAACAGAGGTTGAGAGGGGGATGTCTTGTCCAGAAAAGGAAATAGTCATAAAGATGATGTTTGAACCTGGTGAGGGGTGTCCATCAGTATGGCCAGAGTTTTGGAGCAGTTTAACTGAAGAAAGTTCTGATTCATCCACGCCCTTATCTCCTCCAGGCAGGTAGTGAGGGCAGTGAGTGAAGATAGAGATGACAGTGGTAATGATGATTCTCCAGTCCTGATGGAAAGCTGTGTATCGTTAGCATAACAATGAAAAGACATGTTGTACTTATTAATGATTTGACCTAAAGACAGCATGTAAAGGGAAAATAGCAGGTGCTTGTTTAGGTAAGGATTTTCTCCTGCATTCCTCCTCCTTCACCTCACCCGAGTTGGTTGATGGAAAGAGACCGGAAGGAGACAATACCTTAAATTTAAAGATTTATTTTACCAAAAGCAGAGAGAAAACACCGGTTATTACAAAGATAAAACCAAATGCATTTGGGAGACAATCCTCAAATAAAATGTGGGAAAACACATCACCTCAAAGTGTAAGCAAAGTGGATTTTAGTGGGGCACATGCCAGGCTTTTAGTGTGGATGTTTCCTCAGCTTTTAATACAAGTCAACCTCATATTTTAATCAGAAGGCTCCATGAACAGTCTGACTAGAATGATAGTTTCCTGGGGTGGATCCTGGATTTTTAGACAAATAGAACACAGAGAGTGAGAGTTAATAACTGTCTGTCAGATTTTAAATGCACTTCTACTGGGTCACCTCAGGGCTGTGTGCTATCACCTCTAATTTTTATTCATTATACAAAGATGTGTCAGAACATATTTGACAACAAATTCATCATAAAGTACTATGATAATTATGTTGAGGTTAGTCTGCTCCAAGAACATGAAACAGCCATGGCCCAGTGATCAGTGACTTTGTAAAATGGTGTGAAGAGTCTTGTCTTTATTTTACACTAAACACTAAAGATATGATGATTGATTTTAGGTGTAAACCTCACAAACACAAAGTCACTTTTATTAAAGGTCAGACCATTGGAAATGTGCGTTCTGACAAGGCGAGACTTGGCAGGATTCAGAATGCGCAGACGCAGACAAAGGTTTAAGGTGTTTATTGTGAACGGACAGATAACTGGATCTCAACTAATGGATTTAGCACTCACGTCGAGGACTGGGAGCTGGACCAGGACAGGTAAGACTGCCGGGGACTGGCGGTTGAGTGCGGCTGGGATGGTCAGATAGGGGCTTAGGCGAAAAGGAGAGTCCAGGGCCAGGCAAGGTGTCAGAACCAGAGAGTCCAAGGCTTGCAGAAAAATCCAGAAAAGGGTCGTTACAATAGCGAAGTCCAGAAGCGAGAAGAGAGGTCGGTTAACGGAGATCAGATGTCGAGAAGGTCTCAGACGAGGAGTAGGCAAAAGACAATGGTCGTGATTCAGGCAAGGGTCCGTGAACATGGAAGCAGGCAGAAACTGTGGATCGCTGGACATTTACTTAGTGTTAACCGTTCAATAATCTGGCAACTGTGGGCTGTGAGCTGTGGACTTAAATACTGGCATGAACAGGTGAAGCTGATGGCTGTGATTAAGTTGTCATGGAAACTAGGGCGTGGCATGAGACTGTGGGACTGTGGAAAGTTACTGAGCTGTGGCATGGTTGGAAGCAGGAGGCGTGGCAGGAACAGAGGAAGCTGTGACACGTTCTTACAAATACCTTGGGACTATTTTAAATGACATTGAACTTTGAAGCCAACTTTGAGTCAGTGTACAAATAGTCACATAAGCGCTTCTTCTGCTTGAGGAAACTGCCATTCTAAAATTGGCCGAACCATGATCACCCTTTTTTATTGTGCTTTTATCGACTCCGTTTTATCCTTCTCCTTGGTGTCATGGTTTGGTCATACAACTCTGAAAGAGACAAGTTATCTTCGGCAGGTGGTGAAATTGTCATCCAGAATGATTGGAGAGCTCCAGTAATCAGGCACATGCAGGTAGGTACAGTGGATAGCCACTTCTGTTCTGAATGATGACTTTCATCCCCTCCATAGGGAGTTTCAGCTTCTAACCTCTGGAAGAAGATTATTAGTCAGTAAATGTACAACCAGACTCTTTAAAAACAGCTCTGTCCGACAGCTGTTACTGAATTGAACAAGCTAAAAAGATGTTGCCATTTTCAAAGGTTTTTACTGGATTTTAATGGATTTAACAGATTAAGTTTAGATTAGTTGGTTTCATGGTCTCTTAAGTCTTGCTCCTCTCTTTTTGTGTCCTGCTTTGACTTGAGTTCTGGAGCTTGGAGCACTTTAAGCACTGTTATACAGTATTTATTTCTGTTGGTGTTATGTTTGCATGTCTGTATGAATGTTTTGAACCACTGCAAAACAAGTCTGCCTATGGGTATTAATAAAGGGACCTTGACTTTTACCTTGAACAGTGCATGCACCAGTGTGCTTCTGAGAAAAATATACTCCACAATCATCTGCATACAAATAATAAGGAATGCTGTTTATGAAAAATTTAAACAATAGAAACTTTCATTTTTAGACAATGATTTTAGTTGATGTTGTAATGCATTTTCATTAGGGATGTCACTTGGCTAAAATACTTTGATCTCTAGATCCTAAATTGAAGATGGTCAATGACAAAGTCAGATTTATTTATAAGCACATTTAAAATTAACAGAAATTGACTAAAAGTCTGCACACATACACAGTTCAGTATGCTGTTGTCCGTGGGATTTTGGCTCCTGTCAGTTCACCTTCAAAGGTTAATAGAACCCCGTGGACCCCTGGGTCTTACCTGAAATGGTACCATGATTGGCCCTAATTAAGCTGACTGTGGGGAAATGGTTAATCAAGATAAAATTCCGATCTCCTGTCCCTGAGGTCCACCCTTCTTCCCATATGGAAAAGCCATCCCAGTAGCCGAGAACAGTAAACGATAATCTAAAGAGGCCCTCAGGTTAATGACCGTCCAATACCCCCACTTTGTGACGAAACTGCTGTTTAGTAGGTCTGGTAATCTTTGAAATCCAGGAATAGGATTTCAAGGTGATATTTTAATAAATTCTTGTGCTGAACCACCTTTGCAAAACCTTGTATTTACAGAACCAAACTCCATGTAGTCATGACTTTGTGAGAATAGAGATTAATTGACTCATGTAAACTCAGGAAAATTGACAAAAATCCATCACAGAGTATTGTCTTTCCATGTTTTGCTGTTTATTAGTAACAATGCACTGTGGGTTACAGCTTTGTGGCATAAATTCATCAGTTGAAAAGATTTCAAATCACTTCAATAGAATACAACTGTCAGGATTTTTTTTGTATTATTATTGTTTTTCCTGTTTCAGTTTGGGTTTATTGTTTCTTTTATTTTGTCTTTTGATTGTCTTTATGTTTTTGCTCCTTGTGTCTTTGCATTTTTGTCATCATTTACTTGTCTACTGCTGTTACTTGTTTACCTGCCACGCCCATCTCCACCTGCTCCTAGTTAGTTATCACTCACCTGTGCCTACTTCCCCTAATTACGCTTTGCTTTTAAAACCCGGTAATCTTCCCCACTGACTCTCTGGTCCGTTGTTGCTTACATGCGCTGTCTGGTTTCTCCCATGTTGTGGATTGTCTTGTCCTTTATGCTACATCTGGGATTTATTATTTGGTTTTGCTGCCTCATCAGTTTTTTTGTTTTTGTTCTTTTTAAAAAAAAATATATATTTTCTGGAACCAAGATGAGTCTGCGCATTGGGTTCGCCGCTCTTGCCTCCCTACCTGACAGCAACTTTCCTGTCAATAATAATATTACATAAAGCTTCCCAATTAATTTACTTCCTCTCAGGTCACAGCTGTAGACAATTTATATATATAAAATTTTAGGTTAAGACGGGAAATGCGAGTTTAATTCCCTGCCATCCTAGGCTGGAAGTCTGCAGTCTTGTCAAATGAAGCAAATTGGCAGATTAACCTGTACTGTATCCGGAAAGAGCACCTCTAATCTAGTGCTTGACCTTTTGGCAATCCGGGCTGAAACCTCTAACGGATGGGACTTCCTTCTTTGGATTTGGTCAAGGTCCTGTTGGTTTTCTTCACATGAGACAGCAGGCATAAAACTGTCTTGTTTCTTCAATCATCCCCCTTAGTTTCAGCACCTGTCTCCACTTTGTGCAGGTTTTGTTTCTCTTCTAGATGTCTCTGTCACAGTTCACGGTTCCCACGGGAGAGATGAGGACCAGAAAGTAGCAGGTAAGAAAAAACCTCTTTAATGGCGAGCGAAGACACTACCTTAGTTCCAAAAAAACATAGGTGCATGACCTGACGTAGTAAGACATGATAGAACACATGATACGACGAGGGCCCGACACAAACTGACAACACAGGTGCCCTTAAATACAAAACAAACATAATCATGAAAATCATATACAGGTGTGCCAAAACCCAAAACACAACGAACCAAAAGAAACACAACAAAAACCCGAACCGGAACCAAAACCGGAATCCTCACAGTACCCCCTCCCTAAGGCAGCTTCCAGATGCCCAAAAACCCCAATAAACAAAAGAAAACCAAACACGGGAGGGTGGTGGGGGGTACAGACCCAAAACATGGATGGAGGGCTAGAGCGAAAAAAGAAAAAACGCTCAAAAGCTAGCCGCACGACCGGCACAACTCCCAGATAGAGCTTAAGGACCGACCTCGCCCGTGTTGAAAAAACCAGGAGGCTCTGTCCGGAGGCCGCCCGAGCCACTGGAAGAGATGCCGGAAGACACTGCTCAGAGGCTGGCCAGGCCACCGACGAACGCCCCGGACAACGCCGCCCAGAGGCCGGCCGGACCACTGACGAACGCCCCGGATAGCGCCGCCCAGAGGCCGACCAAGCCACCGACGAACGCCCCGGATAATGCCGCCCGGAGGCCGACCAGACCCCCTAATCTTAATTCCAGTCACGCTGGACTCGACCGCTGACACGCTGGATTCGGCCGCAGACACTTTGGATTCGGCCGCAGACACTTCGGATTCAGCCGCGGACACTTCGGATTCAGCCGCAGACTCTTCTGGTTCAGCCGCGGACTCCTTGGGTTCAGCTGCGGGCACACTGGACACAGGTGACGGTGACGCAACGAACGGGGTCCATCGCCAGGAGCGCCAACGTGAGATGTCTTCTCTGGCCTCGCAGAGCACCGCATTCATTTCCGGGAGCGTCCCCACCCAAGGGATAAAGAATGCTACGTCCACGAGGGCCTGAGCAGCCCGAACACACTCCTCGACCATCAGAGGAGTTGGTGAGGCAGCCTTAGTGCCAATTCTCGCTCCACAGTACCTTCTCACCGTGGCACGAAAACTGGAACACTCTTCGTGGAAGGGACCAAAAAGCTCCCTCGCCGCCTGGTCCCAGAACACCCCTACTGCCTGGTCCATAGTTGTGGTCGGGTCCTACTGTCACAGTTCACGGTTCCCACAGGAGAGATGAGGACCAGAAAGCAGCAGGTAAGAAAAAACCTTTTTAATGGCGAGCGAAGACACTACCTTAGTTCCAAAAAAACATAGATGCATGACCTGACGTAGTAAGACATGATACGATGAGGACCCGACACAAACTGACAACACAGGTGCCCTTAAATACAGGTGTGCCAAAACCCAAAACACGACGAACTAAAAGAAACACAACAAAAACTCGAACCGGAACCAAAACCGGAATCCTCACAGTCTCAATGTTTGGTTAGCAATTTCTTGGAGACTGGTATTTCCTGTCTCTTCCTCTTTTAACCTAGTAACTGTCTGGAGATGGCCAGTGACTTCCTATTTCCCTACCATCTCTTCTTACAGCAACTTGCATCTTCTGTCACTTGCTTTCTAGTTGTGGCTTTACACTTTTTTTAAGTACATATTTTATAACAATCACTCAGTCACAATCATTGTATATAATAGATACCAGAGATAGTACTGATTATAGCTTGTACTAAAATCATCCTACCTGGTTCTGGACTTTCAATTGTCGGGTGGGGTGGAAAGAGCGGCGAACCCAATGTGCAGACTCATCATGAGGTTCCGAGATAAAATAATTTATTTCAAATAAAAAGAAACAAAAACAAAAGCTGACGTGGCAGCAAACAAAACTAAATGCAAAACATAAACAAAATCCAAATTGGAGCAAAAAAAAACCCACAAGAGGCAAGACATAGGAGAACCAGACAGCGCATGAAGCGACAACGGACCAGGAAAACAAGAGATAAACTGAGAAGTGAATGAGGACAAGAATGCAAAGACACAGGGAACAAAAACTGAACGAAGACAAGACTAAACATAAAGACAACTAAAGGACAAAATACAAGAAACAATAAATCCAAACTTAAACTTGAAAAACAACAATAACTCCAAATCCTGACATCAATGGTTTCATTATCCCATCTAATTTTCATAATCAACTTATAACCATAATATTAAAAGATTAAGTATAATCTATAACCTGATCAATTGTTCAATAAATGATTGTTTATTATAGAAAGAAGTGATTGTTGATTTTAACATTCAACTTTGTGATTCACAATATGTTTTTTGATTTCTACTTTTAATTCAGTGTTCAGCTTTTTGTACTAGTGACAGACAGACACACACAATCCCTTTATTTAAATCTTGAGCACACTTTTACTGATTATATTTTTACTTGCTTGCCTGTCAACTGTTTACAGTATCTCCCTCTCATTGTCACTTTCTAGCCATATTTGGTGCATACAGCTTCAAGCAAACCTCCTCATTTTGCCTCAACTGCTACTAGTCTTTTGTAATCCTCATCAGACATGTAAAATAAGTAAAATGTTATTCTGAGTTCAGAAACACACTATTTGTACTAACTAATTATAAGTAAACATAGTTTTGCTATACTGATCAACCACATGACTAAAATACAATGTTTATTTCATACATCCAATAATACTTTTTAGGCTCAGTCATGTAATTTTTTTATGCTCAGTCATGTCCTTATTGTATTAAGTACACGCACACACAGTGTCTTTCTTGCAGTCTTAAGCAACATCTTGCACTGGCCTGAGAGTGGGTTTCTGGCTGATTTCAACTCATGTTTCTTGACAAGTGATATGCAAAAAAATGAGATGATAAAACACACAAATAAAACGCCCAAAAGTAAAATATAGTAAAAGTAAAGTAGTGTGTAGGCTTTAAAAAAAGTAAAATAAAAGTTGTCATAGCTCATTCTGGTTTAAATGTCAAGGAATAAAAAATGAGTCTTTTCACGAGTTTTAAAAGTATAGAGTCTTGGTGCTGTTCTAATGTGAAGAGGCACACTGTTCCAGAGTTTAGGTGCAGCTATAGCAAAAACCCAATCTCTGTTCTTTAATCTGCTCCTTGGTCTATCCAGGAGCATCAGCTTGCATAGCCTCAGTGACTGTTTTAGTTTATACAGAATTGAAAGATCTGACATGTAAGAAGGAGACAGCTTGACCTGTGATTTAAAAGCAAACAATGCAATTTTAAAAGGAAATCTTAATGAATGAGGAGCCAGTGCAGAGAAGCTAGGACAGGTGAGATGTGGTCTCACTTCATTTGACAATCAGGAGTCGAGGTGTAGGATTTTGTATGAGGTGTAGATGAGAGAGCAGAGTCTGAGTGATTCCAAAATAAAAGCTGTTACAGTAATCGAGTCTGAAGGAACAGAAGGTGTGAATCACTTAATATCTGAAAATGAGAGAAATGCCCTGACTTAGCAAGGTCTTTAGTAGGAAGAACAGTATTTCTCTGTGAAAACAAAGAGAGATGTCAAAAATAACACCCAGGATGTTTGAGGATGGCGTTCTAAATGTTTCTGAAGGTCCAAGATGACAACTGTGGGAAAGGTGGTCAGATGGTCTGAAAAGAATTATGTCTGTTGTATTTTCATTTGAATACAATTTGTATATAATCCAGACAGTCCAACAGCACATTCAGATGGGCAGCAGTGTTATTTTTTTAGGGAAAGATAGATTAGGGAATTGTCAGCATAAGAGTTAAATTTGATCTTATGCTTATTCAAAACTGAACTAAATGGGTGAATGTATGGCAGGGATGGTGAGATTAACTGGTTTGCATCGATCCACAGACATGCACATGCGTGACATGAATGCATTGGTAAGGCAGCTTTAAAGTTCTGCGATTTAGAAGGAAAATTCTAATTGCACCGGATTTTACCTAATTTATCGATTAAATTCAACATTAATGGATTAATTAAAAAAGAAAACCCATGATTGACCAAATGGCGTTTCCTGTAAACTGCAAAGCAGTGTGGGTTTTAGTTGGTCCACCAATCACAGACATAAATACGTAGACACCTCATTATGTGCTGGAGGGCGTCCTGCGTCGCCGCCATATTGGACAGATCTCTCCTCAGTCTTGGCAGAATAAGAGCCAACAGGAGTAAACACAGAGCGAGCGGCTTGTTGAAAATAGATCACGTGGGATTATCATTCACAAATAAGATTGAACAATAACTTTGGTTATTTAACCATTTATAACATTATGCCATCATAGCTAACATTATTTGGCAATCTAATAAAAAGCTAACAGGAGGAACTGGTTCTCTCGCTCACTAACTCTTTCTGGTTTTTTATTTTCTTTACATTTTGAAGGTTTCCCAGTAACACAGATTTAAGAAGGAGGGTTTTGTTGCTATAGAGTCGTCTCAGCTCTGTAGTGAACATTTCAAACCAGAGGACTTTAACAGGAATTCCTCACAAGGAGAGGTCAATTTATTTTTGTATAAAGCCCTTATGTACAATAGCTTTTTGATAATAATCAAACTTCAAATGGCTTATTTATTTTTTGTAAAGAACCCTTATGTAAAAGAGCAATTCATTAATAAATGATTGAAATTTGAATTGCTTCATTTATTTTTATTAATGAAAAAATAATCATACAAAGAATAAACTAAGTTTATTTAAATCGAGATGCATCGTGATGAGGAGGTAAATCTTATTGAACTGAATTTCTGGTGGATGAGGAGGTATCTTACATGTATAGGATCGTAGCTTGTGAATCCAGATGTGTATCGTACCGGATAGAGATCAGAGATTCCCATCCCCAATGTATAGAGAACACAGAAGTGGGCCAAGAATAGATCCTTGCATTACTCTACAGGTAAGGGGACCTGTAGATGTTGAAGAGCACCCCAGTCTAATGGTAAAAATCCAGTCTTTCAGGTAGGATTTAAACCACTCCAGGGCAATTCCATTAATCTTAGCACAATGAGTCAGTCAAGAGATTAGGATGTTGTGGTACACTGGATTGAAAGCTGCACTAAGATCTAAAAGGATTAAAACTGAAAAATCTCCTTTATCTTTTGGCTGTTCCCTTCTCAGGGGTCGCCACATGAAGTCCTCCTCCTCCATCTAACTCTGTCTTCTGTGTCCTCTGTCCTCAGTCCAACTACCTCCATGTGTTCTCTAACTGCATCCATATATCTCCTCTTTGTCTTTTTCCTGGCAGCTGCCTCTAACATCCTTCTACCAATATACCCACTGTCCCTCCTCTGCACATGTCCAAACCATCTCAGTCTGGCCTCTCTAACTTTATCTGTCAGTCCTTCAACCTGTGCTGTTCCTCTGATGACCTCATTCCTAACCCTGTCCATCCTTGTCACTGCCAAGGAGAACCTCAACATCTTCAGCTCTGACACTCCCTGTTCTGTCTCCTGTCTTTTTGTCAGTCCCACTGTCTCCAAACCATACACCATAGCTGCTCTCACCACTGTCTTATAAACCTTTCCTTTGACCTTTGCTGCCATCCTTTAGTGACAGATCACTCCTGAACCTTTTCTCCATCCTCTCCATCCTGCCTGGACTCTCTTCTTCGCCTGTTTTCCTGGACTCTCTAAACACTAAGTACCTGAAGTCCTGCACCTTTGTGACCTCTGCTCCTTGTAGCCTCATTGTTCCACCTGCCTCCCTCTCATTCACACACAGGTACTCTGTCTTGATGAGGGTGACTGTCATTCATCGTCTTTCAAGTGCATACCTCCACCTCTCCAAGCTCTCTTCCACATTTTCCCTGTTGTCACCACAAATCATAATGTCATCTGGAAGCCCAGAGGGATTCCTGCCTGAATTAGAAATCTTGCAAAATCCCGCAAAGGTGGCAGAAATCGGCTAGACTCTAAATGTAAAGGCATGAACTGCTCTTTTGTTGCAACAAAGTGAAGTTGAACAGCGCCTAAAGCTAAAGAACTAAACCAAAGTGATCCTTAAGGACTAAAGAACCTCTTTTCATGACAAGCATCCAGCAAGGTATATGTTTTACTTTGTCTCATTTTTGTTTATCACAGCTGAAAGCTTAGTTGGATTTTTTGCCTTCATGTTATTCTGTACATTTTTGGTAATGTCTTTTGTACACTGTGTATTTTATTTCAAGTTCTTATGGTGTTTCACACTCTTATGGTGTTATGTCATGATGGTGATGGCAAGAAGAAATTAATTTATGTTGTTCTGCTGAAGCTTCATGAAGACATGCCTGCGAATAAACACCCGTTTAAAAGAATCGTCCTGTGTCTGTAATGATGTGAAGAAAACTACATCTCCTTTGTTTCCTTCACAAACATGTTCATTCAGACAATTTTCCCTGTCAAATTCAGAATAAAATGTAAAATCTTCCTTCTAACATACAATGCTATCAACAATCAAGCTCCATCTTGTATTAAAGATCCTATTGTTCAACATTTTCCTAACAGAACACTTTACTTCCAGAATGCAGATATACTTGTGGTTCCTAGAGTTTCTATAATTAGAATGGGAGGCAGAACTTTCAGTTATCAGGTTCCACTTGTGTGAAACCAACTTCCAGTTTCTGTCCATGACACAGATGGCAGCTCATCCTGAGCCTGGTTCTGTTTTACAACATACCCCTACCATAAGGTTGTGGGGGTATGCCCTCAAACCTGACACACAACCCTGACCACAGTCAGGACGCACTCAGAGACCCACCCATCCATAATGGGACCTCAGGGGGGTACCCATACAAACCCTCTCAACTGACAGCATCCACACATCTGGCTTATGCCTAATCCCACAAAACCCTGTCCGGTACCCGTAGGTACCCAGTCACCCTTTAGAGCCCTCCTACAATCTGGGTCCTGCCCACAATGCAGCATCCATTCAATCCCCCAAAACCTCATTGGGCCCTGACACAGGGACCCACAGACCACAGTGGCTCACAGCAGGGACTCAAGGTCAACTCAGACACACAAATAGAGATAAGCTTAGAGAGTAATTTAGATAAGGTCAAAACACATCCAAAAGCTTGAACCGTCTCCTGGTGAGGCTGCCAATAGTTGAGCATACCTCCAGTATATAGATTATTTCCTTGAAGAGTTTCCAGATGCTATGGTGAATGAGAAAATATACCTGATCATATTCACGACCAGCTGTCAAGTACATAGATTTACTCACCCCCAAACAGATCTGATTAAGTATGACTATTTCCTCCTCTGCAATGCACTGAAGAAGGAATTTAAGGACTATGCAGTGCTTTCTGGTGTAGTAGCTGCAATGACCATCAAACAAGGTAGAGAAGAACACTATCAAATATGCTACTACCACCTATTTCACACATTTTTCAGTTGAAGAAATGAACCAGGAATTGTGCGATCTCTACAAAGTTTGTTCGTCGCTTCAGTTGTTCAAGGGCATTCTGATGCATGTTTCCAACACAACTATTTCACCTGTTTTCATGGTTCTGTGTAAACACGGGGGGGGGTGCTTACACAGAATCATGATGGGTTACCCCTCCTTCATGACTTCCAGAGACAGAGGTTTTAAGGCAACCTGGCAACTGGCCTAGAATGTAAAGATGTCATTGATTATGTCAAAGATTGTCTGAAATACTGCCAATTTCAATCTGCAAACCCTATCCACACAAGAACAACAAGACCTAAATGGCATCCCTTTGCCTGTCCTCTCCTAACAAAATCATGTTTCTGATGATCATCGCTACCCTTTTTTGGCTTGATAACTTCACAATCTCCCAAGATTGTTGAACTCGATTCAGGCTCAGGAGTCGTTCCTAAAAATCAACTAGGTCTAAGATTTACCAGCTGTCGCTTACACACCCCAGAGAGTAGTTGTAAGATTTGACCCTGAGGTAGTCTTCCACAATCAGTAACCTCACCTCTTTGGTTTGTCATACACCCTGGGAAGCTTCATGCCTTTCAAAGTAAACCCTGAAATGTGTGAGATCACGTTTCTCATTTATTTGATTATTACTGGTCCGGCTAACATTTACAGACTGAAAGATGTGGTAAATGTTGGAAATTGGAACAATGATAAGCATGTTCAGATAAACACTCCTATGGGGATCCCCTAACCATGACAGTTCCTCCTGACCTGTGTCTGACCTCACACCTATGTATGTGCACACGCACACACACAACATTCACTATCTTTGTCCCACCAAACTGTTCGTCCGTGACAACAGGATTGGTATATGTGGTCTCAGAGAAATAACCAGACTCAAATTGTTCCACTACCTTATCTCCATGGCAACACATCAGTTATTGAGGTGGTGGTGAGTAGCCTTGGGTTAGTTAATACTCCTACCAAAGTTGTGACCGTGATCTATGACCACCTCAACATTGCCACACATCTCAAATTCCGAACTCAAATGTTCTAGATAGTAGTTCAAAAAGATGCAATTGTCCACATTAATGGTATAGGTCTTTATCATCTAGATCCTGAACAGTATCATTGTAACATTGACATTCCTATGTTTTTCAACACATACTCTCTCAAACTGGACTCAACTGCAGTCAAGCAAATCCAGTACCAAGGTGCAAAAACCATTTCTGTAGCACTCATTAATAAGGTTCTCAGAGAAATCTGGTCTTCTCCTAGAATTCAAATGCAGACCTTTCTTATGCCTGGTCGACTACTGATTCTGTGTTTGTAGTCTTGATTGCTCTGTATTACCTTTTCAATTTCAGCCTGGCCCATTTCTACCTTGCATACATTATGAAACTGGGAGAACAAGTTAAAATCAGTAACCCCTGATTTAGGCGACCCATGCCACTTTGAACCCAAAAACAGAACATTAGAGATCCCGATCAAGAACACAGGGATCAGAAGACTCAAACAGAAATAAGATAAAAACTAATTACTAATGGGGGTGACACATGTAACCCACCAGTTACTAGTGGGAGTTCAAATGAACTAATCTTAATGATAACATTAACATCACCATTCTACATGATTCTTAACCTTGTTTGGGCTCCAATTTCTGACAAGATTGTTGAGCCTTCACATAACTGTTTTAGGATCTGAATGTTGTTGGTTACATGGTTGCTAAGTTTAGTCCTGAAGTTATTTTTGAATGATGTTAGATTTTGGCGAAATGAACCCAGGATGTAGACTCATCTTGAGTGGAATAAAAACTAATGTATTAGCAAAAGGAAAAAGAAAAAGCTGACATGGCAGCAAACAAAACAAAAACTTTATCAAGGAACACGAAGAGAAAGACACAAGGAGCAGGGCTTGACTGTGACATGAACAGAATGTAACAGAAACAATAAGACAGGGACAAACACTAAGACAAACCAAATACAATTAATCAATGAATAATGGAAGCTAAAGAACAGATTATGAAGACAGAGGCAGATTAGGCAGTGGAAATTAGATTAGTAACTCAGGACAGGTGTAAGTGGGCGTGACAGGCTGACTGGAGAACTAAGCTGAGGGCAGGTGATACAAGAAACACATGAGAAAAATGAATCAACAGCAAGACAGAATCACAAAGAAAACAAGAACACAGAACACAAGAGTGACAACATGAAATCAAATACAGAAAAATAACTAAAAAACTCAAATTGTGACAAATGAATGCTCATACACTGTTATGAAGTACGTCTTTCACAAAATCCATTTTGGTACTTTACCAGTGAAATGGCTTCTTTCATAAATTCTCCACCCCTCAATGTGTAAAATAAAAGTAGAAAGACCAACGGAGAATCAGTTACTTTTAAGGCATTCAAAAATTTTTATTCCAAATTGTATTGATGTCACAATCAATAGTCAAACTTTGAAAGCGGATAGTTAAAACTTCAAATGATTTTTGTTTTCATAAATGAAATAATCATTCAAATTAATGCTTGACAATCATTTACAATTTTATTACTTTAGGCTCTGTCCTCTTTTCCTATTTTGACTCTTGAAACTTCAATAATAACCAGTTAAATTTTGCACACTACAACTGCCTGCCATCTTGATGTCCTTCCTCCATCTACTGATATCTGGACCTGCCATGGTTCCTACCAATTCCTTCTGATGACATCAGGATTTCCTTCATCCTGGTTACTCTTCAAGCTAGGAGTATCCACTGGGGATACTCCACCGCATCTACTCAATGGTGCCCACTGGTGGCACCAACTGCCTGGAAAACCAAGGCGTTAACTACCAGTTTGGCTTCTCAAATGGTATTGTTTGTTCCTACATTGGATCTATTGCTTTGGCTATTGGATTGTTCTTTATTCCACTCTGTGCTTCTAAGGATGACACATGACTGAATCCTGGTTAGAACATCATGGAAGACAGACGATTCTTTTTGAATGTCTATTTTTTTTTCTTCAATGGATAAAAAGGTGTAATTGGATACCAAACCACTCTGTTTATCAAGTTAAAATTACTAATGGTTACCTGGGTATCATTACTGACACCATTGGAATCTCATTCTCCTGTGCTTGGATCCTGTTTGTTGATTCAAAGGCCTTTCGACTGCCCATGAATCCCAAATGAAGGATATGCAACAAGAATATGTAACATGTAAAAGTCGCCACCAAAAAAGAAAAAGGTTACACACTCTAATATTTTGTTGGACCGCCTTTAGCTTTGATTATGGCACACATTCGCTGTGGCAATGTTTCAGTCAGCTTCTGCAATGTCACAAGATTTATGTCCATCCAGTGTTGCATTAGTTTTTCACATTGATGATGGTAGAGTCTGACTGCTGCACAAAGCCTTCTCCAGCACGTCCCAAAGATTCTCAATGGGGTTAAGGTCTGGACTCTGTGGTGGCCAATCCATGTGTGAAATTGATGTCTCATGCTCCCTGAACCACCATGCTCCCGGTTACCCTCACTGATTAGTGGTTTTCTTAATGCTACACAGCTGTTCAGTCCCAATCCCTTGAGTTCCCTTTGCATTGTGTGTGGAAATGATCTTACTTTCACTATTAAACGTAGCCCGGAGTTCTACTGTTGTTTTTCTTTGATTTGATTTCACCAAACATTTAAGTAATCGCTGATTTTTTTCCAGCCACATTTCTTCCTCGAAGACGATGGGTCCCCACTATCCTTCCAGTTTTTAATAATGCGTTGGACAGTTCTTAACCCAGTTTTAGTAGTTTCTGCAATCTCCTTAGATGTTTTCTCTGCTTGATGCCAATGATTTGACCCTTCTCAAACAGACTGACATCTTTTCCACGACCACAGGATGTGTCTTTCAACATGGTTGTTTAAGAAATGAGAAGCAACTCATTGCACCAGTTGGGGTTAAATAACTTGTTGCCAGCTGAAACATAATCACCAATGCAGTAATTATCCAATAGGAGGCTCGTACCTATTTGCTTGGTTAAATCCAGGTGGGGACTTTCTTTTCTGGCCAGGCAGTGAAGAATCACCCATTATTGATGACATCTGCCAGATGGTCATCTTTCACCAACTATTCCACAAGAAGTTCATTCTGACCTGAATAAATCGTGATTGTTGTGGGACATGTGTATACATTTCTGCACCAAGAAGGTGACGCTAAATCCTTCAACAGCAGTGCATCTTCCACATCCACTGGCTGTAAGAAATTCTCTGTTTTCTGTCAATTTACCCAAACAGACACACTACTGTGTAAAAGCAAGTGTCATTTTGTGCATTAGTTAATGAGGAAGCACTTTGTTATCTTTTAAGTACGACTTGATTCTTGAAATTCTTTTTTCTTAAGGAAGTCCATATACTATATTTGATATTACCATAGATATAATAGTTTGATTTGATTACCATTTTAAATTATCTTAGTCTTACTAACTTTAATACAAAAAGATAACATTAACATGTAATGGTTTGTCTAATCTTTTTCTTAATACAGCAAGTTCTGCCAAGAACAGAAAAAGAAAATCAAAGTTGGAGGCAATTCTGGAGATCTTTGCTGAAAAGATCAGTAGTGCCCTCAAAAGTGAAGATGCTGATCTTTTGTTGAAGATGCAAGCAACTTGAATGTAAAATGTTCACTACGTCATCACTGTTCTTGGAGAGCTCAAACCACCCTCCACAGCCACCTTTTTGCCATACTCCAGTGCAGCCCTCACAGCTTTACAGCCTAAGACAGCCTCCTGCTCATCTTTCTTCACTGCTTCCTATGGCTTTGGCACCATCTCCCACCAGGCCTCTGTCCTTTCTTCAAGATTTATGTCGACCACTGCTCTTCACCAATACTCATCCACATTCTCAAAATCTCTCTCTGCCCTTGTTCCAGGCAACAGTTGATATGTCAACTCATCCTCCAGCCTTCCAGTCTTAGAATGAGGATGAAATTTAAACCAGCTTTAAGTGCATTTGAACAGTTCTAACATTTTTTTTGAAGGATGCACATCTGCACTTTGTTTAAATGTCACTCAGTTGATATGCATGTTTTGCCGTATTTGTTAATACTTGAAGTATAGAGAAACAATATTTGATAAATGCATTGTTCTTATATTTTCATTTTTGAAAAACCCTTGTATTTTAAAAATATTTGTTATATGGTGTTTAAAAAAGTGGTTCAAAATAGCACTCCAAGAGCCACAGTATTTTTTTATTAAGAACGAAAAACAATTGACATTGTTCAAAATGTATATTTGTTACTTAACAAAACTGTGCTAACATGTCCTATCACTATAACTATCATCTATCACTAGCACTAGAATGTCAAATACTTATGGTGGAAAAAACTCCCCTCTCTCTCCCACGGAATAAACATACAAATTCTTTAGAACCCTGCCATTGTGGATGCTTCCTAGCCATCTAGCATAAATAATTGGTAAAACAGTTGGAAGACATTGTTTTAATTTGTGCACTACAGAATTTTAAAATTAGCAAATATCAGTATTTCTTTCCAACATCAATGGTCCACGTTTCCTTGCAGAATAACTGAGTGGCATCCTTTGTGGTTAAAATAGTCTGCGTGGTTCTCCTCTGGAGTAATTATGGGGATATGACTCCCATCTATTGCTCCTCCACACTGCAAGAAACCCTATCTGTGTTTGAAGCCTTTAATCACCTCTTGCAGATCATCTCCTATGGGTAGTTTTATGTACTCGGGCATGAGTGTATCACGAACTGCTTTGCAGAAGTCGTGGACCAGGAAGCAGACGGTGGACCTGGCTATGCCAATCAAGTTGGCTATTGTGTGGTAACAAGCACCTGTGGCCAGCCAATACAGGTCCATGGCAACGCATTTGCTCACTGGTATAGGTTGCCAAAGACGTGTGTGAGTATGTGTGAGCGTTAAAGAGAGGTGCTCACATATGTACCTGAAGGTTGCTCTTGTCATTCAAAAATTATGAATGAAGTCCGCATCATTAAAGGCGCTCATATCCGTAGCCCACTACTCCTGGCTTCGACTCTGAACACACATGTTTCTCTGTATGGATGCTGCTGCCACTGCCCCACAAAACGCCATGGCTAAAAACCTGGCTCTTTCTTTTCCATCTTCCTAAGACGATTAAGTTTTTAATGTGCTGGCTCCAGTTGGACAACAACTGTAAGATCGCAAGATATGCTCCACCATTACCATCCATGTTTATTTCCGCAAACACTGAGCATGCTTGCTACGTGTGACCCTATTGCATCCTCTACTGCACATGCGGGAAACTTTAAGGTTTGTTTGCAGTTCACAAAGAAGATCACATACAAGTCGCATATATTTGGAAATGTGAACGATCGCACTAAAAATATCAGAATTCACAAAAAATTGGAATTGAGAATTAAAAAAGCCTGCAGTGTGAACAAACCATAGTCTCTCCAGTGTGTCCTGGGTCTTTCCCAGGGTCTCCTCCCAATTGGACATACCCAGAACATCTTCCTAGGCAGGCATCCATGGGGCATGCCAGAACCAAAAGACCATTAAAGAGTATGCAATACTGAGGAATCCCTACAAATTTTTATCTCATGCTCCATTCTTTCCTCACTTGTGCACAATACCTTAAGATACTTAAACTCCTACACTTGAGGCAGCACCTCATTCCCAACTTGGAGAGAGCAGTCCAGCCTTTTCCAACAGAGAACCATGGCCCAATTCTCATCCCAGACACTTCACACTTGGCTGAGAATCACTCTAGTAAGAGCTAGAGATCACAGCATGATGATGCCAACAGGACCACATTATCTGCAAATAGCAGAGATGGAATCCCGAGGCCAGAATCGTAGACAACAGGCAGCTCTGGCAGAGTTGAACTCTTACCCTAAAGAGGTCCAACTTACTGCTGACAATGTGAACCAGACTCTTGCATTGTTTTATAAAGACTGAATGGCCCATAGCAACGAACCCCAATCCCATTCTCACAGAGCACCCCTCACAGGGTATCCTGGGGAACATGGTCAAAGACCTTCTCCAAGTCCACAAAACACATGTAGAAAGGTTGGGCACACTCTCATGCCCCCTTGAGGGCCCTAGCAAGGGTATAGAGCTGGTCCAGTGTTCCATAGCCAGGACGGAACCTGCATTGTTCCTTCTGAATCTGAGGTTGCACTATCAACCAGACTTTGTTCTCCAGCACCCCAGAATAGGCTGAGGAATGTGAGTCCCCTGTAATTAGAACACACCCTTTGGTCGCCCTTCTTAAAGAGGGAAACCACCCCAGTCTGTCAATCCAGTGGCACTGCCCTCGATGTCCACGCTGAGTTGCAAAGGCATGTCAACCAAGACAGCCCAGCAACATCCAAATTCTTAAGAAACTCAGGGCAGATCTCATCTACCCCTAGAGTACTGCTGACACAGAGCTTTTAAACTACATTAGAGACCTTGGCCCCAGTTATGGACAGACCTGCTTTAAAGTCCCTAGACTCAGCTTCATTCATGAAAGACATGTTGGTGAGATTGAGAAGGTCCTCAAAGTGTTCCTTCCACCGTCTGACACCAACACTGTTTAAGGGTCAGCAACACCCCATCTTTACTATACACAGTGTTGGTGAAATGCTGCTTCCCCCACCTCAGTCGGTTTGCCAGAATCTTCTCGGAGCCAGTTGAAAGTCTCTAACCAAGGCCTCATTGAACTCATACAGTCTTTTCCTCATCAGCAACAATGTCTGCAGTATTCTTGGCCCACTGGTACCCCTAGGTGCTTCTGCAGTTGTACCAGCTAGCAAGGGCTGATCAGACACTTTCAGCTTGATGGCCTCCCTCACCTGAGGTACCAACGACCTTGTGGTGACAGTTCAGGGCAGCTGCCTTAACAATAGCGGCATGGAACATGGCCCACTCAGACTTAATGTTTCCCACCTCAGCTGGGATGTAGTTAAAGCTCTGCTGAAGGTGTGAGTTAAAGATCTTTCTGATGACTTCTTCTGCCACGCATTCCCAGCAAACCTTCACTACATGTTTGGGTCTACCGGGCCTGTCCAGCATTTTCCACCACTATCTGATCCAACTTACCTCCAAGTGGTGATCAGTTGACAGCTCTGCTTCTCTATTCACCTGTGTCCAAAACATACAGCTGCAGATCAGATGACACAACTACAAAGTCTGTCATTGACATGGGTGTCATGGCACCATGTGCACTTATGGACACCCTTATGTTTGAACATTGTGTTTCTTATTGACAAAATCTGACTAGCACAGAAAGTCCAATAACTGAACACCACTCGGGTTCAGATTATAGAGGCTATTCCTCACAAACACGCCCCTCCAGGTTACACTGAGAAGGTGTAGCTCAGTGGCCTAGTGGTAGAGTGTCTGCCCTGAAACTGGGAGGTCGTGGATTCAATCCCCGGCCAGGTCATACCAAAGACTGTAGATCACCAAATGATTCCCGAGCGTGGCACCGCTGCTGCTCACCGCTCCCTCAGGGGATGGGTCAAATGCGTAGAACAAATTTCACACACTCAGGTGTGACAATCAGTGGATCTTTCTTTCTTTCTTTCACTGTCGTTAGCCACATGGGCATTGAAGTCCCCCAACAGAATGGTAATGATTGAGTCCTGCAAGGTGGTGGGCCCACAAGCTGAACCTATGTAGCTCATTTGGCATGAACCCTACTTGGCCCCATGGGTAGATGCACGATCACCAGGTGCTTGCCAGGCCTGGCTCCAGGGTGAGGCCTCGGTAATAGCAAAGGACATTGAGTTCCTTGCTATTTCCTATCCATACAAATGTTGGCCTGTCACCTAAGACCTATCTGCCTTGGGAGACCCTACTAGGGGCAATTGTATCTGACAGCTCCCAAGATCATTCAGGCACATAAACTCCTCCACCATTTTAAGGTAGTGACTCATGGAGGGCACAGGAATATTAAAATGAATAAAATACTGATCAAGGGCAAGTTTTTCTAAAGAGGTAAGTTTTGAGTTTAGTTTTAAAAAGAAAGTGAGGCAGCTGATTCCAAATCAGAGAGGCCTGAAAATGAAAGGCTCTGCTTCTCTGTCTTGTTTTAGAGATTCTTAGAACAAGTAAACCTGAATGCTGAGAGCGGAGAGCTCATATTGGATGATAAGGGGAAAAGGAGTTATTTTAAATAAGATGGTGCCAGGCTTTATCGGGCTTTGATTATAATAAAAAGAATAAAATGAATTCTAAGCTTTATTGGCACCTTGTGTAATGATGGTTCCTTTTTTACTGTCCTGTCAGAACTCTTGCCGCTGTATTCTGAACCAAGTGGAGGGTTTTATTGGAGTCATTTGGGGACTCAGTTCAAGTGGTATTGCAATAATCAAGCCTACGTGTCACCAAATGCACGAACCAGTTTTTTCAGCATAACTTTGTGAAAAGAAGCTCCCAATTTTGGATTTGTTTCTAAGATGAAAAAGGCAGATATGACACTTGTTTATTGTATGAATTTTTTAAAAAGTCTTGGGAAAAAGTAATACCAAGGTTCCTAACTCTAGCTGTAGAAGAAAAGGTAAAGTCATCAAAAGTGATTACAGGGTTGGATACTGAGTCTCTGAGATTTTCAGGGTCGAAAACTATGACCCTTTTTTTCAGAATTCAGGAAAAGAAAATTAGAAGTCATCCAAGTTTTTATGTCGTCTAAAAAGACTTAGTCTGAGAAAGTGATCATTGTTTTTCTCACACCTTTTTTTCCCAGGGAATCAGCAGCCTCTTCAGCTCACTAAAGGTGGTGCGTCTGCTGCGTTTGGGTCGAGTTGCCAGGAAGCTGGACCACTACATCGAATATGGCGCTGCTGTCCTGGTTTTACTGGTGTGTGTGTTTGGCCTAGCAGCCCACTGGCTGGCCTGTATCTGGTACAGTATTGGAGACTATGAGGTGATTGACGAGGATACAAACAATGTGAGATTGGACAGCTGGTTGTACCTGTTGGGAGAAACAGTGGGAACACCATATAGATTCAACATCTCAGGTTCGAGCCGTTGGGAGGGTGGGCCCAGCAAAGACTCTGTCTACATCACCTCTCTGTACTTCACCATGACCAGCCTGACCAGCATTGGCTTTGGAAACATTGCACCAAACACAGATGGAGAGAAAATTTTTGCTGTGGCCATGATGATGATTGGATGTGAGTCTATATCATTTTTTGTTATTTAATGATTTGGCAGAATTGCAAAAAAAAAAAAAAAAATAATATATATATATATATATATATATATATATATATATATATATATATATAATCTTTAGTTTTATGATTTGTTTAGTATTTTGAAGATAGATTGTTTAAAGCATATTCCAGAAATTTCACCAGTTTTTCCCTGGAGCCATGTTATTTTTGTAGTTTTTTTTATTTGCATTGAGAAAGTTTGAATAAGCAAAGTTAAACTGGAAAAAAAGGAACAATTTCACTAAAGGTTAACTTGTTTGCATGCGAGTGTTTGAATGGAAACCAGATTTAATTTCTAGAGAAAGTAGACATATGCAATAAGTTGAGATAAGGGCTCTGTTGTATTCAATCCCATCTGCACAACTTTTGACTGATGATGCAGCATAACTCCAACATTCAGATTAAAGCAAAACACAAGCCAGTGTCAGCAATGCCATAATTAAGTAGAACTGCAAGTAATTTTCATTGGGGTCCAAAGCTCCATGACAACCCCCGCCACAGTGAAATGTGTGAGTCCTTCCCAATATAAAAGCCAGCTACTGTTCTTTGCCCAGTGTTCCCTTTTGGAATTGCATGATTAGTAAAGATGTATTAATGGAAGAAATATCATTTACTGCTTTTTGTAGGCATTTATTCCAAGGAATGAATCAAAAAGTCTGTCAGTTTTTTATTTGAAAATGTGACTGTTGCATTTTAGCAGACTGTACAGGTCAAACTTTGCTAAGGTTTGGATGGCACTTTGTACTTCCACATTAATGAAGCAGAAAGGTTCTAAGCTAATTGAAAACATCTAGTTCAAAGGTCAGAAAACCCAATTTAACACGTTTGCCAGTATTAGCAGTAAAAATGTTTTTTTTAAATCAAAAGTGTAAAAAAAAATCTGAACAAAATCAATGATTTGTCTGGTAGAACCCTAACTTTTCTCTTGCTCCTAGGAAGTTAAAAAATATTAGGCATCGTGCCTATGTAGCAGAAACATACAGAATTTTAAAATATGTGAGAACTTTTACTGATCCAAAGGAACAGTTTAGGCCCTTACAAAATTGTAGAAGAAGCCTGCTGATTTTTGTCATGACTGAAAAGTAGTTGTAGTGATAAAAATATTTAGTAATTTTCTAAACTTCTGAAAAAGAAGTTAAATCCTTAAAAATAGAGCATAGGTTTCTATATACAGAATGTTTGGGGTCATTCAAGGAATGCATCCTGAAAATTGTATTTCAAGCAGAAAAACATCTGATTTTTTTAGTGATATTTTTATGTTTTAACTAAAATGACATTATTTCATTGCTCATAGGCCACACCCACCTTAGCCAGTCATTGCCATGTAGGAGCCGTAGACTGTTACTGGGGAAAGGGATGTCTGGGTTTCTCTCCTGGAATCTGTGAGCCGACTATAGATACACGGTAGAAAATTAAGTTGGAGAGATGAAAGCATATTTTTCATACATAAAAAACAAACACAGATATACAGGATGTTTGGGGTCATTTTAGGAATGCATACTGAAAATTGTAGCTGTCAAGAAAAAATGTAGGGGAAAAAAATGTAAAGAGCAGCCATTGTAGGTCAATATAATTAAATGGATGCATGAGCCTTAAAATTCAAAAAATCACCAAAAAGGTTTTCAGAAAATTCTGAAAATATTAACCAATGACTGGCAAAGGGTTGTGTACATGCACAGTATTTTATTTTTTTTCCATGCCCCTTAAGTTACAATTTTTCAAAAAAAAATTGTAAAAAATTAAAAAATAAAAAATTGTTAATCATATTGGGTGTATAGCATTAAAAAAATAAAAGAAAATTAATGTCAAAACATTACACCCACTGAAACAAAAATTTAGAGTTATGACCAAGGCAAACAACATATCTGCCAGTTTTCATAATGACTGGAAAAAGTGTTGCTAACTTCCTAGCATTTACAGAAATTCTCTACCAAAGAAATAAAATAAAATTTCAAAAATGCGAGAAGTATCAGAAAACATGGGTATAAATCAAAGAGTACGTCCCTTGACTGTTAAGTCTGTAGGACAAATTTATGATTTTTTTTCTTTTGGTAAATCATCATCCACACGCTATGCCCACTTTTGGCAATCATTACCATATTTGAGGAAACAACCCAGGTCGTGGTTCTAACCAAGTATATAAAATTTGGTTTAAATCAGTGTGGTCATTTTTGAGATATAAACTTTTTCACCCACTAAAGGCTGGCAATTATGAAAATCAAGACACCTACTCAGAATGAAAAACTGGACCCATGGCTTGAATTTGATGTTTATATATATCTCAAAATAAATAATATCTAGCCATTTTTTCATGAAATTAGCTAACTAGTGAAAAACAAAATTCTGCCATAAAAAAAAACAAACAAGTAATTTTGCATAAACAACCTTACATTTTCAAAGCCAACTTATCAGTGATAAAAAAATCAGTAACCTTTAACAAATAGGGGACCATAAAAACCTTGCTGGTGGGGCCTAGACAGTTAAACCACAGTAGTCAAACTACCTATAGGTTGGCATATGTAATTTTCTAATTTTATACAGCAGTTAGGATAGTTTTCTCTTCCTATATTACCTTTTAGGTCTGACCTCAAATTGTGCCAAATTTCATAATGATCCGATAAGCCATTTTTACATGAAGAATTTTTTTAGGGATTATATTGTCCCCTATGACACAATTTTTGTTATTTTGGTGCAAACATCTATATAAGAGATAATCTAAATGAAATTATGAAAGCATTCACAACAAAATAAAGTTAAAACTAAACATTTCTAAAACGAGACACAAACAAAAAGTTAAAATATGAGGATGAAATCATGAAACTAAGCATATAAATAAGTTTAAACAAGCAAAGGCAGGATAAAACTGACTAACTCAGACTAAAGTAAACTGAGGAAACCAAACTAAGATTTAATTATACTAACATAAACTAAACTACGATTTAAGGACCTCAGCTGAACAGACTAAGATGAAATATGATAAACTATAACTTTATTAAAGCTAATTCAACTAAAGTTTCAGCCAATTTAACTATGCTAATGCTGATTCAGTTATAGGTTAAGCTAATTCAACTGTGCTAATGAGATAAAGTGAGAGGGAGCAAGATTAAACATAAGAGGAGGAGGGAAGGATGGAGTTGGGGGTGTGTGGAGGGAGTGAAAGGGGGGAGAAAACTAGAGAGGGATGGCAATGGTGGAGGAACGCCCACAATTACTGTTCCAGATAGACCTCTGTCTGCCATAGTTCTGATAGTGATGGAAAGTTTTATCAGCCAGCCTTGGGACCTAGCTGGGAAAGAGCCCCAGGTGTCCTGGAGGAGAAGAGCATCAAGTTTACATAACATCCAGGAGAAATTTGTTCACCGAATCCTTCAGTTCACACAGTTTATTAGTTAGATAGTTTAGTTTATTTCTTTTGTGCCATACACCATAAAAGGTGCCCAGCCCCCATGGGCTTGTAAGACACACAAACATATTTCAAAGATGCAGAGAGAGACCTTCAAACAGAAACAGATCACTCCTCTGCGGCAGTATGTTTTTTCTGCGCATGCACAAATCAGCAGTTTGTTCAATGGTACGATTCATATACAAAGAGAAAATAAAATACAAAATATAATATGTTCATCTTACTTGTGAAAAGTTATCCCCCGACCCCTGACGTCACTAGTCTGTTGATTTGAACAGAAATAAGCTGCGCAGTGTTGAGGCATCTTCTGCTCTTTTGGTTTAACCAAATAAGAAGGATGACCACCAAGATGGCGGCCGTATTTCCTGCGCCCCTGCAGCCCATGTGGGGTCTACTCTTTATGATGTCTATCACATCTCTGCAGGGGTGCGTTGTTTCTGCGCATGCATGAATCATCAGTACGTTTACTGAGTAAATCCTGCCCCGCTCGCTCGGCACACGCTGCTGTGTCGTTTAGATTTACGTCACAGAACGCAGACGTTCCACTCCCACTGAAATCAACTGAACTAAGTAACGAACAAATCAGTGAATAAAGTGATTTGGTTCAGTTTGGTCACTCAGAAGATTTGTATATTTGAACGACTCGTTCATGTACGACACAACAGTAATGCCATCCTCCCAGCCCCCCCAGATGCCCTGTCCCTATCTCTTATTAATGTTTAAGGACTGTATAATTAAGCAAGAAATGACGCCAACCATGAAACAGTGTCTAATAACTCTGATACCAAAGGCAGACAAAGATCCTTTAAAAGTAGAAAATTGGAGACCAGTTTCAGTTTTAAATATTGATTATAAAATCGTGTTAAAGATTCATTCTAAGCGACCGAAAAACAATTTAGGAGAGATAATAAGTAAAAACTACAGTGGATTTATACCAAAACATCACTTTAGTGCTAAAATTAGACTGGTGTTAAATTTAATTGATTATTCAAAATTTATGAACTTTGACGCTTTGATTATTTTCCTTGACTTTTTTGAGTACTTCTTTATTTTACAGACACTACAAATCTAAGGTTTTAGAGAGTCATTTTGTAAGATGATTAAAATGTTTTATGACAATATAAACAGCTCGATTATGCTGCATCCACGGATGTCTGGGAGGTTTCCCATAAGGACTGTAAGACAGGGCTGCCTAATTTCTTGTTTTCTATCTTTGATCATTGCTGAGCTGTTATTCCTAAAATTTCACACAACCCTAATATTCATGGTTTAACAGTTTTTGATAAAGAAGGTAAGATGTCTCAGCTGGCAGATGACACAGTCTTGTTTCTTAGAGAAAATGCTCTTGAAATAATTCAGCAAAAGCAAACTTTTATGTTTATATGAAACTGATGAACGCCATATGTTTAATACATATAAAGTGTTAAATACTTAGGAATTCATATTACAAGAGATAAGACTCTTAGGCAACAAATAAATCTACAAAGATTAAAAAAACTGAATTCATTTTGATTATGTGGCTGCAAAGGGATCTTTCTATTTTTGGTAGGGTGTTGATATCAAAAGCTGACGGTGTATGAAGGTTTGTTTATCCCGCTCTCTCCCTTTACATCAATGATGAACTCTGTAAAGAAATGAGCTCCTTATTTGCAAACTCTGTAAGAAAAAACAAACATCACCTAAAAAAATACATTTTATCAGTAAAAAGGAAAGGGAGGTTTAGAACCTTTACATTTTTCCACTTAAATTACACCTTTAAGGTCAAATGGGTTCAAACATGTTCGGAGATCCCAGAATCTTTAGGGAATTTTATTCCACACAACATATTTAAAATGTTAATGGGTTAAAATATTTAGCTAAGTTGCAGCTTCAATGTCACTAAATTACGAACTAAACTTTCAAAGTTTTATCAACAGGCATTACTCTCATGGAAATTGTGTCATACACACATTTTCTTTGTGGAATATTGTTTGGGTGTGTGCTGATATCAGTTTGCTTTTTATTTGTGTTTGTAACAATGAAGATAAATAAAGTTGGAAAAATAAAGAAAACTTCTGACAACAGCGCCGCCTGCAGAAGACTCCTCTCTGAGGCACTTTTTCTGAGACCTGATGCTGTTTTTTCTGATGTCTGATGTCTGTCATCGCGTTACATGACCATGACTATTTACATATATATACACACAGTATATAGAATAGTTAATTTATGAGTTATTAAACATAAATAAACATAGAGTTTTGGAAGCAATTAGCCTTTATAGGTAAAGCATTAATAAATGTATTATTAAATGTGCTATTTTTTGTACGTATTAAGTATAAATCATCTCTACTTAATGATGTTTTCAAGGTTAATTGATCATTTATTAATGATTAAATATAGCTAAATAAGGTGTAGTCATTATAAAGTGCTACCGAATGGGTTATTAGATATAGATCTATAATTGGCCAGAATCGGTTTTCTTAAGTAAAGGTTGAATCACAGCAACCTTTAAGCTCTGTGGTACATAACCATTCATTAGAGACAAATTAAGGAGATCCCAAATGGGGATATATCTCATTGAACAGTTTGGTTGGAATGCGATCCAGCAGACATGTTGATAATTTTGATGAAGTTATTATTTCTGAAAATTTGTAAAGCTCAACAGAACAAAAACAGTCTAAACACAAATCAGGTTTTAGTGACACTTCTAAAGCTGCCTCATCTGACAGGGAATCAGAGGCAATAGTAGGAAGGATGGTGTGAATCTTTTGTCTAATTGAAATTTTTCTTGTAAAGAATCTTATGAAGTCATCACTGCTCAGAATTTTAGGGATATATGACTTAACAGAAATAGGAGTCTGAAACAAGAAATACAAGAAATGAAAGAAAATAAATTTTTCCATCATGCGGTCGCTGTGTTTCTGTTAGTGTCTCACAATATTCACTGTGAGGTTTCTCTTGGAGTATAAAATGTCCTTGTGGAAAAGAATGTCTCTCTGCTACGGCAGACAGAACAGATTTCTTAACCTCTCATACAGTTTTAGTGTCAAACTGTCTTTAAATTATTCTGGTTGAAATTTTTATTCAGTATACTCTTGAAAAGCTAGAAATGCTAATAATGTTTTTTATGTTACAATTTTATTTTATTTTTTTTTTGCTATACCTGGGTTTTGCTGAAGTGGGTGCACAATAATAAAGCACAACTCTGGCAATATAAAATTGAAGATGTATTTTTACTTTGCAATTTTATCCATGTATGTTTTTTACTGGAAATAAAAGAAATCCTTTTTGTTTTTTACAGCACTGCTGTATGCCACTATCTTCGGTAATGTCACCACCATCTTCCAGCAGATGTATGCCAACACCAATCGTTATCACGAGATGCTCAACAATGTGCGAGACTTTCTCAAACTCTACCAGGTCCCTAAAGGACTCAGTGAGCGAGTAATGGACTACATCGTATCCACCTGGTCCATGACCAGAGGCATTGACACTGACAAGGTATCACATCTTTCAGTTCTCTGTGGGGACAATGTCAATATGTTTTTTAAAACTGTTTCCCATTCAGTTCAATTCAGTTTTTTTATATAGTGCCAAGTCATAACAAAACTCATCTCAGGACACTGTACAAAAACATCCACAGACATTATAAAAAGCCAATTAGTAAAAGTTATCTCTCTAAGGAAGCCAGCAGATTGCGATGAATCTTCACTTTGTCACAGTCTCTGATCCTGAGCAGCACATTGTCAACAGTGGAAAGGAAAAACTCCCTTTTAACAGGAAGAAACCTCCAGCAGAACCAGAACCAGAACCAGGCTCAGGATGAGCAGCTTCTGCTTCAACCGGCTGGGGTTAGAGGACAGGATGGAGACACAGACAAACACAGAATGACTGCTCCAGGTGGAGTTTCTACTGGAAGAAAGAAACCAGCCAGTCATACAATGTTATAGTCATTCATCTCACACACTCGCAGCCAGGCGCAGCTAGTCATACAATGAACGTTCAGGATGTTTCTTGAGAATTACCAATCTCAGAAGCTTATCAACCTTTATACTCTGTTTCCGGGCAGTCCCCTTATTTTATGAGGATTGCTGACCTCAAGGGTTTTTCAACCTGGATACCCTTACTTCTAGAAGAAAAACTCTTTACTGACCCCACCGGTGATAATTCACTCTGTCTGGAACTCGTCCATCCGCCGCTGGCGGGCGGGGTTCAGACCTACAATCACCGGCCTGGTGAGCAACAACGACTCCCAGGGCTTTCCTCTCAGGTTCACTTCCAGGAACACTGGCCGAGCGCACAGACTTTAGTGCGTCTGTACCCGCGGTCAGCAGACGGGTATGTTGAGACCGGGTCACGGCACCAAAATGTTGGGGGTTTTCTAAGTTACCCAACCTGAACAAAGAACCACACAGAGAGAGAGTAAATTGTTTTTAGGATACTTCTGCAAAAGGAGAAGTCACTCGAGCAACGACCTTTTGGGTCAAACTCCAGCGAGTTCTGAAGTCCTGTAGCATCAGCATCTTTTTATTAGAAACAAGGAATGGGTGGGGGCTGAATCGGTCAGGACCGGTTCTGCCACACAGATTAATCACACAAACAGAACTTACAGCATGTAGTGAAACATTCTGTCTATCAATCCTGATACAAAGATTATCAGAGGTACAGTGACGTTACTTGGGTGATTGGCTGGTCTACTTAGATAATTTACTGGCCTACTTAGATGATTTGCTGACGCCTGTAAGCACGATAAAATGTAAACATGATACAAATGAGCTCAATTAATATCTCTGACATCCGGTGTGACACGTAGGCATGTTTTGCACATAAACACAAAGGCTGGTAATATTGAAAAACCCTAACACATTCACTGGCATACTCCCACTAAAAATTGTATTTCTTCCACTGATACACTTTTACTAAATATGTCATTCTCAAAAGTAACAATTTTTCTGACACTGAAAAAAAGAAAACAGCTGGCTTAGATTAGGGAGGAGGAACTTTGTATGGTAAACTAGCCTTTAAACTATTAAGACCCTGGGGGCACAAATTGACATCAAGATAAAAACTCTACAAGTCAGTTCTTCAACAGGTCCTTGGATGATTGGGGGGAATTATGGGGCACATTTGTTAAGGGGCATTGATCAGTTGATAACTGCTTTCAGTTCTAGTTTTGCTTATCTGCTGAATGCTTATTGTGGCATTCAGCAGATAGATATAATTTGAGAAATCCTAACTGACCTAAAGCAGGAAAGGTTTAGTCTGATTAAATGTCAGACAGTGAGAAAAAAATGGTTTGCCTTTCCATACAGTGTTTGTTAACATTTAGTTTCAATTATCTGAGCCTTCGGAGTTGACTGCATATAGTGTGCCATAAGTTTAATGCCTAACTTGGGACTAAAAACAGGACATGTGTCAACACCAGATTCAAACAGCCTTAGAACCAGTTCTTGTGCTAGTTTGGAGCCAATGCTTACTGAGCACCAGTGTTATCACCCTCTAAAAAGGCGAAACAGCAATAATGTTTTTGCATGTGTCTCTGTGCGTGCTTGTGTGTGTTCGTTTGTCTGTAGTGTTAGCAAAATATCTCATGAACCACTGGAAATATATCAATGAAACTCACTAATTGAATGTGCATCTACAACTGCTTAACTTTTGGAGTCAACCCAATGCAAGATGGCTACCACAGTTTAGTGATCTTATTAAGCGCAAAAAATGTCCCATTTGTTTATGAGGAGCAGTAAAGCTTAAAAGTTGTAGTGCAGCAAGCCACTTGGGGGTGCTCCTCTCTTGATGCTTCAACTTTGTTTCTTTCAGTCCTCTCTCTAGTTACAATACATCTCAACAGCCAAGAATATGACATAGTTGCTATTAAGTAGTCAGACTTTGCTTTTTGTCTATGCCTCTTATCAAATAAGTAATGTTGACATGTTTGTATTACGCTTCCTTGCTCTGACTCAGGGTGACCTATCATTTAAATTTTTGTCTGCAGGTGCTGCAAATTTGTCCCAAAGACATGCGAGCAGACATCTGTGTCCATCTCAACAGGAAGGTGTTTAAAGAGCACCCAGCCTTTCGGTTGGCCAGTGATGGATGTCTGCGAGCACTTGCCATGGAGTTCCAGACCATTCACAGTGCACCAGGTGACCTCATCTACCATGCCGGGGAGAGTGTGGACAGCCTCTGCTTTGTGGTTTCAGGATCGCTAGAAGTCATCCAAGATGATGAGGTGGTGGCTATTTTAGGTGAGAACATTTGCATTGAAACTTAAGCCAGGTATCTGAGTTTCTTTGTGATACGATACAAAATAATATGAAGATGAATGATAATTATATTCATGACCACCAGAGATAGAGCTATTTTCTGAAGTTTTCTGTTCAATTTTCTGTAAATATATGAATCAAATGTCTGTGACAGAATGAGCAAAACAAATTGATCAGTATGGACTAGTAGTTGTTAGCTACTTCATTTACAAGTCATCAAATTGGCTTGTCTTTAAAAAACTGATACAGTAAATAAAGGTCTCTGCCTTGTACCCTTTCATTAAAAAAATAAAAGTTGTAGCACTCTATGATAACTACACCTGATTTAGCCTTATTTAATCATTAATAAATGATTAATTAACCATGAAAACATCATTGTGTTTAGCATTTTAGAGATTTATAATTAATCTACACTGATACCGTTTGTTTGTTTACGAATATTTTGCTCTTTTTGAAATACACAACTTAAGAGTTTTGAGAGTCGAAAATGTCAGTACCTAATTATATATTTTGTATTCCACGTCTCCTGGCTTGATTGTGTTGAATTTGGTCTGATTTCCACGGGTGAAAAGGAACTTGCGGCCCTTCAGGGTTCTGTCTGCATTAAACAATACCTAATAAAAAGTAAATAGTCTTCACCCAGAAGGGTTCACAAAAAGGCTTCACTACTAGCAAATACCCTAATTATTAATTCACTGCAGGATAAGTATATAGTCAATTCAAACATTCTCCAACCATTAATACATGTCTAACACAGACCTGGCGCCTTAGGGCGGGCTGACCGGGCCAGGCCCGCCCATTCAGGTATCCGGCCCCCTCCCCCCCAGGACAGATTACAACACCGTGTAAATAAGTTGAACCTATGCAATGTATTGATTCGAGACAACCAGCAGAGGGTGCTGTAGGCGATTAAACTGGACTTCTAGAGGCGGTAAAGAAGACAAACTAGTTTTACAACTGCTAATAATAGCACAAGAAGAAGGAGAAGAATGTAAAGAAGACATTTTGATGAGGTAATATGCCAAAATGGACATCAGAACTTGGCTTAACAAAAACAAGAGCAAAGGTAGCACAAGCAGGGACAATGCTAACACGTCACCAGCAAGGCAAGTGCCGCCAGGCGCTTCTGTTCCTCCTCTCTCCGTGCAGATACAGCTGTCGTCGCAGCCCGCAGTGTTAAACACTCCACCACTGCATGGCAGCAGTGTGCATCACTCATATCCAGATGTCCTCGGGGTGGATAAACCTAACCAAGTCCGCCTCGAAAATTATCCGGTTCAACATATCTTTGGAAAAAAAGTTTTTCTTTTGCGTGGTACCAAAACAGACCTTGGCTGGAATACTCAGTAAAAATGAATGCAGCATACTGTTTCCCTTGCAGACAGTTTTTTTCTCAAACACCATCATCTGACTTAGCATTTAAAAAATAGGCTTTTGAGATTAGAAACATGCCTTATAAAAAGATAAAGGACTCAACAAACATGGCTCCTCAAAAGACCATATATTGTGTAAGAGCCTTTGGAGAGAGAAAATGATGTGCATTGAGACTAGTTCTGAAATCGCAACCCTGGAGCACAAAGAGCAGCTGGCCCACAACAGATATTATGTGAGCTCCATTATTGACATTCTGACTTTTCTAGCTATCAACCATCTGCCTTTTAGAGGGGACGCTGAAGGATGGGAATCAATGGGACAGACTGGTTGTGGTTTATTCTTATCTTTGTTTGAGTATACCATTGAAAAAGACCCAGAGTTGGCTAAAATAATCCCTGCCATTCCCAGGAATGCAAGATACACATGCTTCAAATGATTCAAAACGAATTTATAGGACTCAGGAGTCAGCAGGTGACTGAATGTATTGTTGAGGAAATAGGCAACTCATTTTACACAGTTAAAATAGATGGAACCAGAGATCCAACAGGGTGTGAAAACCTTTCTATTGTACTGCGCTTTGTTGATGACAGTTATGCTATAAAAGAGAGACTACTGACAATTGCTACAGCAGAAGCAGGTGATGTGAAAACTTTCACCCGGACATAAATAAAGCTGGCCTGACAACAGACAAAATAATCAGCCACGTTTATGATGGAGCCTGTCATGGCTCGGGGAGACAGAGGCGAACCCAGAACGCAGAATCATCCTTTAAGGAAAATTTTATTTATTAAATAAAAGGAAACAAAACAAAAGGCTGGCGTGGCAGCAAAACAAGGACCCAAAAAAGTAAGGAAAAGGCAAGGCAAGGCAACAACATCAATGATCCAGCAGGGAAGTAGAAGAACTGACCAGGTTATAAAACACAGAGGGTAATCAGGTAAATGGGCTCAGGTGGTGGCAATCATGGTATGACAGATGGAGGTGGGTGTGGCAGAAAAGCAGAAACAGACTGAGGGTAAGGAGAGAATGAAGAAACAGACATAACAATACCAAAACAAGACAAGCAAAACCATACAAAATGAAACCCAAATCCTAACAGAACCAAAACACAGACATATGTCAGGAAAACTGGGTGGGGTTCAAGCACTCCTGCAAGAGGAACTTGGCAGAGAAATCCCATATGTTCACTGCTTTAATCCCGAGCTTCACTTAGTTATAGTTCATGTCATGTCTGCTGAGAGGGCTATTCAAGATCTATTCAAGTGTCTGCAATGCCCTGTACAAGTTCACACGAAAGCCAAATGTTGCAGCTATATATCAGGGAAATGCACTAAAGCAT
The DNA here is from genome assembly GCF_001649575.2 of Kryptolebias marmoratus. Classification (NCBI taxonomy): domain Eukaryota; kingdom Metazoa; phylum Chordata; class Actinopteri; order Cyprinodontiformes; family Rivulidae; genus Kryptolebias; species Kryptolebias marmoratus. The sequence continues at coordinate 29,598,925 of NC_051435.1, read as the reverse complement.
TTACTTGAACAGCGCTGGACAGGACACCTGGCGACAGTGGAGGTTATTCTGAAATCCTTTCAGGAGATTGATGAAGTGCTGGATCATGTTGAAAAAGCAGCATCATTTCCCGCAGACACGAGGATGGAGGCAGCAGGGTTGCGTAGTGCTGTGTCCAAACCAGGCTTTAGATTTCATGCTCTAATTGTGCAGAAGATTTTGGCAATTCTTGAGCCACCTAACAGGATGCTACAGTCAGAAGTAATGAATCTCAAAACAGCTGTTCAGCTTGTGAAAAGTGCCACAGAGTGTATTTTGGCCCTGCGCACTGAAGAAGTATTCATGGAGTTGTGGAGTAAGAGTGGTGGAGCAGAAGCTGCTGACAATGTCAGTCACCAGAGAAAGAGAAAGTGTTGTGTTAGCAGAAACCTGAATGATTATGTTGTGGAGCAGACTTCAGGAGCAAGAACACAGGCAGACCAGGAGATTAAAGAACAACAATGGCTATTTTACAGCTGCATTGATGCTGTTGAAGGGGAAACTGCACACCGTTTCAGAGAGCGAAACAGCGCATTGATGGAAACTCTTGCTTCTCTTCAGCCAGAAAGTACCTCCTCCCTGGGCCCTGAAACAATGAAACTCCTGCTTCTTCTAACAGGAACCCTAATTAATGAAGCTGACTTTGCTGTTGATTGTCAACACATTCTGAAACACAGAGAACTGTACACCACCAGATGAAGGGAAATGGACAATAAAAACAGTTCTTCATCACTTCCACAGCACCCCGGAGGCAATGCCTAGTGTGCTCACAGCATTTAAGGCTGCCTTAACCCTTGGAGCCTCTATAGGCATGTGTTTTTCCACTTTGAAAAATGTGTTCCGCGAGCACAGAAGAAGCATGTTACATACCCGGATAGCTTGTTTAATTCAACTTGCCTATGAGAGGGCTCTAACCAGGAAATGCAAGACAGAATGGAAGGACAGACTTAAGATTTCATTCGTCTGGAAAACACAGACTGCAGCTGTATGAAAACTAAATAGCCCAATACAGCCAGAGGGATTCCTTACTCAAATGTCTGAAAAGATGAACCTGTTCAATGCATTTTCACTACAGAGAGGCAGGAAATCTGATTGAGTTCAATGATTTTTAAGATGGATTTTCCAGTTTTTTTTTTTATTTTCATGTCAGGTTTGTTTAACAAAAGAGTGTAAATACTAAAAATGTTTTCTTTTAAACATTTTCACCCCTCTTCAGGAGAAGTTCATGTACAGTTGCCTTCAAGTTTCTGCTGTTAATGTGTTTTAAATACAATGATTCTAAAATGAATGCAAAAATTGTTTATGCAAACCTGAGCACAATATCTCAGCATTTTCTGGTGACTACATGTCACAGTTTCAGTTATTTGTTTTGTATTAACAAACAACACATGGTTATTTCAGTTGCAAGGTTACGTCAACGTTTATTTACGTATTTATATAAAATAAAATGACTATTTACTTAGAAGTTAAATTCTTCTGGTCTGCCTGCAGGTGAACAACTCCCAAGTGCCGATGACCCAAATAACAGCTGAGTCAGTGACTCATTTGACTGTGGAATTGTTCTAACGACATCTTTAAAAGCTTAATTTCAGATTCCACAGTCAGAAGTGAAAAGANTGAAATTGACAAAATTAACATTTTTTAACTAAAAGTCAGCTAATGAAAATAAGAATTATTAAAGAAAAGAACTAATTAAACTGGCCTTGACAAAAAGGATGGTAAGATTTTGTTGCATAAGCTTTTGAGGCAGTCAATCAATTTCTGTGACTCTCTCCGCAATGAGCAAACTGCTCCTTCTTTCCCAGGTTTGAAGGATTCCTTCTCCAGGCTCCATGTTTCAACTCATACCACAGTTTTTCAATAGGATTTAGATCAGTACTCAACAGGCCACTTCAGAATAGTCCAGTGTTTCATTCTTATGTGTTTTTAGCTGTGTATTTGGGTCATTATCCTGTTGGAGAAGCCATGACCTGTGACTGAGACCAAGCTTTTTGACACTGGGCAGCACATTTTGCTCCAGAACACCTCGATTATCTCGATGTTTTATGCTGTCTTTGTTTTTTTGCTTGTTTGTTTTTTTTCTTTTTCTTTTTTCTTTCTTATCTAGTAAAATATTTTATTCACAAATGATCACATGACCAAATGGTTCTATCTATTTCTGAGGACATATGGCCATAGGCGCCGGAACCACTGGGGCCAGGGGGCCATTGCCCCCCCCCCACTTTCCGGCCCTGCCAGTGCGCTGCGTGTTCCCACCAGACGGCTGCACAGCCTGTGACTAACGTGTCTCTGTGTTTATATAGAGACAGAAGCACAAATAAAACCTGGACCAAATTCTTAAAGCTCCAGTCCAGGGTCATAACAGTCAC
>NC_051435.1:29589772-29595227 GCF_001649575.2 Kryptolebias marmoratus | reverse complement strand
TAATGTTTGGTTATATGTTCCAAGTCTGACAAAGTTTATGTTGTTTTAATACCGAATGCTCTTAATTAGTTCCGCCGCACAAGCATTTGTATATTCCTGTTGCTCAGATGTTGGATTCTTCCATCTATGCCCGTGCGCATGTTATTTACCTGTGTTTACTTTTATTGTGGTCATTTATAAAGCTGTTGGTTGGTTTAACTAATTATCATTATTCATAATAATATATTGGAACAAAAAGTCATAGCTGAAAAAGTGTTTCATTATTCAATTTTTATTGATGTTAGACGATGATTCGATGCATGTAAAATTAACAAGGTGACGAAACACTCCGGTGGCCCCCCCACCTAGAAAATGAATCTGGCGCCACTGCATATGGCCAATACTTACTCATGAAACTACAAAGTTAAAAAATGTACCTAGCTGATACGTGTGCTGACCCTGTACTACCACTTTTGGCAACATCAAATAGCTCTTTTATTTGTTCTGGACCACTCAGTAGAGATGGATGTGATAGCATATTCTTATTTCAAACATTTATTTTGATACTGACACTGAAGCCCAGTCATTGTGTGTATTTCTGCAGGGAAAGGCGATGTGTTTGGGGATGTATTCTGGAAAGAGATGACATTGGCTCAGTCTTGTGCTAATGTCAGAGCGCTGACCTACTGTGACCTCCACATCATTAAACGGGACGCACTGCTCAAGGTTCTGGAGTTTTATGCTAACTTTGCTAATCATTTTGCCAGAAACCTGGTGCTCACCTACAACCTGAGGAAAAGGGTGAGTGAAGCTTTCTGTAATGTCTTCAGCCCAGTACTTTGTTTCTTTTCGATTTGTTTCTTTATTGTCTGCTACCAAACGCAGGGGAAGAGCAATAATTTTATTGGCTGTCTAAGTTGTGAGTGTTTTTTTTGTTTGTTTGGTGTTGGGTTTTTATATTTGTTTGTTTTTTACCAAAATCAATCATGAACCACTTGTCATGAATTCAAGTATTTTTGAGTTTGTTTTTGGCTTTGGTTCTTGGTTCTTTGTTTTTCTGTTTTCAAGGATTCTGTTTTCTTGTTTCTGATTCATGCTGTTTGAGTTTCATTTTATTTATTTTGTTCCTTGTGTCTTTGTTTTTGTCATCATTTACTTCTCCTCTGTTTATCTCTTGTCTTCCTGCCACGCCCATCTTCACCTGTTCCTAATTGTAATCACTCACCTGTGCCCACTTCCCCTAATTACCCTCAGCTTTAAAACCCAGTCACTTTCTCCACTTCATTGTTGCTTGTCACTCGTGCCCACTGCCTTTTTCCATGCCTTGTCTTATGTTACCCGACTCTGGATTTCTGTAATTATTTGTATTTTTGCTGCTACGTCTGCTTTTGTTTTCGTTTCTTTTTTTTTAAAATTATTATTATTATTATAATGAGTCTGTGCTCTGGGTTCATCTTGCTCTGCACCGTTCATGATACCACTGGACAAATTTTATTGAAACTTGCAGAATTATTCATTGGATGTATCTCTACACCCAAATAACATTTGGAGTCAGCCTGATTTAAAATGGCTGTCACAGCCATCTGACCTTAAACATATGTTCAGATGAAAAACAAGTCTGCCAGGACTGGGCGAGGAGGATTGCGCCATCCAACCTAGAATTCAAATTCCCCAGAGAAGCCAGACGCTAATAAAGAGATGCTGTGATACCTCATGGTAATGATAGATGACCTACAAGCTGAAATTGTCACCAAAGTTGAGTTGATGATATCAGAATGGAGGAGGAAGTGGCAACTGATCTGAAACTACTGAAGAAAGACATTGCTCAGCAAAGTGGATTTTTTTCTGATCTTGAGAGCAAAACCATCTATCATGCAAGCTAATATGACAAAGGTCTCTGTGGCTGTAGAAACTTTGAGTAAGAAATGTGAAGACTTGGAGACTTGCTATAAGTGGAATAATATTTGACTTGTGGGCCTACTAGAAGGCTCAGAAGTTTCATGACCTACAGAGTTTATGGCCAAATTTCCCACAAACTTGTTGGGCTTTGAGGAAAACCCAGCCAAACAGCATTTACTGTCTTATTCTGTATAATAAAAATGTCTGGTCATGATAGAGGAAACACAAATCTGTACAGGGACAAAAGAGTGGAGAAGCTGGTGGGAAGAATCTTTTCGTTTCTTAGGAGCTCAGCTCCATAACTTTGCATGGAGTATAAAATGGCTGTACAGAAAAGAAAGTCTCACAACTACTTGACCGATAGCCGATTTTTCATTTCTTGGGGTGTATGAATCCAGCTTAACACTCCCGCTCTGGATCAGAATCTAGCCAAGGAACTGGACTGTCTTATCACTGAAATGGAGCTTGAGGTCAGAGTCAAATCTTTACAAAGCGGTAAAACCCCAGGTCCAGATGGCTTCCCATCTTAATTTTACAAAACTTATTGGAATCAGCTTGTCCCATTTGTATTAGAAACGTTTATTGAGTCTTTTAATACAGATATGAAGCAGGTGTTTATCTTAATACTCTTGTAAAAGGGTAAAGACCCATTATTATGTGGTTCATAAGATCCCATCAGCTTGTTAAATGTTGACTTTAACCGTCTCGAGTTGATGGACATGCACAGACTTTTTCCATTTTCTAGTCACATGATCGATTTTAATTGGTCTAGCAGGAAAGATGCGCCCTCTCTCAGACTCCATTTTAATTTGTGTCAAAAGTACAAACTTAAAACTATACGCCAGTTTTTAAATTGTTTTGATAGGCCAAGTAAAACCAGAGTTATAGTAAATATTTTATGCCACATCTTTTTTTGAACATCATCATATTTGAAGTACATTAGAATGAGAGGCAGCAGTGAAAGCAGAGAGTCTCGGGGAGAAAACACCCCCATCTCCCATCAATTCTCACCCCCAACTCCGCCAAATGAAAAAACACACACCCCTCTCCATTTTGACTGAGGCCCAAAGCTATATGTAAAGTGCCAAAAAAAAAACTAAAGGAAGAAAAAGAAAGAGACAGAAAAGTTGAAGGAAGTTCAGGGGTAAAACATAATAAAAACAGCAAACGCAGGAGTGAATAATGAGATTTGTGATCTTGCTTGGATTTCATAGTTATGGTATAGTGTGGGTGTGTTTATTGTTAAGTTTAGTCAGTTTTAGTGGGTTTGAGTCAAACCAATGAGGTGATTTTTTAAGGTGCAGCTCCAGCTTCTGTTGGAGGTTCAGACCCAGAGACGATGGATCTTCAGTCAGAGCCTCTCAGACAGAAAGAAGCTCAAAGACAGAGATGAAGATTAAAAAACAGTGTCTGAGACAGACAGTGAGGACCTTATTGATGAATTAGGTGATCCATTATTTGTTTTAGAAAAGGACAAAAATAAGGAATCTGGAATCTCATATAGACTGACATGGACATAGAAGACTTGTGTACACGTTGTGTCTCCTGATTTACATGCTGGTTTCCCTGCCAAGTATGCAGGATTACTGGAGACAGAATCACATATTGTTTGTGCCCCTTCCAGCCAAAATAATGACAGAAGACAGATTCAGATCCATATTTTGGAACATTTACCTGAGTGATCCTGAAAAGGGCATAGAATTTGACCAAAACAAGAAATGCAATGCACCCTTCTGTCTTGTTTTGGACAGAAACAAGCAGAGAAAACATTTAAGGAGATTGCAGAAACTACTAAAATTGGGTTAAGAACTGTCCAACACATTATTAAAAACAGGAAGGATAGTGGGGACCCATCATCTTTGGGGAAGAAATGTGGCTGGAAAAAAGACTTCAATTTGCTCGGGAGCATAAAGATTGGACTGGAGCAATGGAAGAAGGTCATGTGGTCTGATGAGTCCAGATTTACCCTGTTCCAGAGTGATGGGCTCATCAGGGTAAGAAGAGAGGCAGGTGAAGTGTTGCCTACTGTCCAAGCCTGTGGGGGCAGTGCTATGATCTGGGGTTGCTGCAGTTGGTCAGGTCCAGGTTCAGCAACAGTATGAGCTCAAAGAATAAGGTCAAAGGTCAGCTGACTACCTGAATATACTGAATGACCAGGTTATTCCTTGAAATGGATCTTTTCTTCCCTGATGGCACGGGCATATTCCAAGATGACAATGCCAGGATTCATCGGGCTTTATTTGTGAAAGAGTGGTTCAGGGAGTGAGAGACATCATTTTCACACATGGATTGGCCCCACAGAGTCCAGACCTTAACCCCATTGAGAATCTTTGGGATGTGCTGGGGAAGGTCAGACTCTACCATCATCAATGTGAAAAACTAATGCAACACTGCATGGAAATACATCTTGTGACATTGCAGAAGCTTATTGAAACAATGCCACAGTGAATGTGTGTTGTAATTAAAGCTAAAGGCGGTCCAACAAAATATTAGAGCGTGTAACCTTTTTTTTGGTAGCAACTTTTTTTTTGGCCAGGCAGTGGTTTACAGCCCCTCTACAACTACTCTACCTGAGGTGTTTCTTATTCTGGACATTGAAAAAGCATTTGAGGGGGGCGGCAGTGGCTCAGGAGGTAGGGGTTTGTCCTGTAATTGGAGGGTTGCTGGTTCGAGCCCCCACTCCAGCTATCTCAGCTGTTGTGTCCTTGGGTAAGACACTTCACCCGCCTTGCCTACTGGTGGTGGTCAGAGAGCTCGGTGGTTCCGGTGTGATGGCAGCCTCACCTCTGTCAGCCCGCCCCAGGGCAGCTGTGGCTACAATGTAGCTTACCACCATCAGTGTGTGAATGTGTGGATGAATGGGTGAATGATTGTAGCGTGAAGCGCTTTGGGGTCCTTGGACTAGATAAAGCGCTATATAAGTGCAAGCCATTTACCATTTACCATTTGACAGAATAGACTGAGATTATCTGTTATTTATTTTGAGAAAATTTAGATTTTGGGGAAAAAATGATCTCATGGCCAAAATAATTATACATGCCTCCTAAAGCAGCTGTCAAAACAATTGGCACAAACTCTGAATATTTTTGTTGACATTGCTCAACAAGGCAGGGATGTACCTTCAGCCTTTGTTTATTTGCCATTATAATGGAGCCTCTGTCCGTTGCTTTACAGTTTCATCCTGATATATCTGGCATAACTAGAAATGGTTTAGAGTTGATAGTGGCACTGTTGTGGAATTTTTCTTTACTAAATAAGACTAATCCATGGACAAATTAAACTGCAATCCAAGACCTTTTATTATCTGGTACCAAAGAGAGAGAATCACATTCAAGCACAAGCTTGAGACCTGTCTATCAGCGATAAGGGGCTGGTTATCACATATTTTCCTGCTTCTTAATGCTGATAGTGTCAGGTTTTGGGCTTTTCTTTAAGAAAGGCCTCTCTCCCCTTCGGCTTCCCGTGGGGGGGAGTGGCCCGGAGTGGAGCTGCACGCCTGAAGCCAGTTGGATCATCAGTCGAGAGGATTTAAGGAGCCATTGGACCTCTCCTCTCTGCCGGATGATTATCCCTCCAC
>NC_051435.1:29573653-29588653 GCF_001649575.2 Kryptolebias marmoratus | reverse complement strand
AATGGGTCTTTCACTTTCAGATTGATTTCTTTTGTCCTTTCCCTTTCCTGCAATGGTTTATCCAAAAGAGCATCATTTTGTCTAAACAAGTGGCAGTAAGAACACATGCCCTGGAATGACAACATTTGTTTCTTTGTAATAGGTTTAGGTATTTGTTGGATGGCTTCAACAGGCTTTGGAGTCAAAGTTTCCCCTTCCCCAGAAATAACATGACCTAAAAAAAGCCTCAGTTTGGACAAATTGCACTTTTGAAAAACTGGCCTTATGACTTTCTGCTGCCAAGTGTTGCCAAACTGCAATTGTGTCTCGCTCACATTGGTCTTTAGTGGGGCCAAAAATAGGAAAAACCATTAACATACTGCAGCAAGGCAGAGCCTAGAGTGATTTGGATTGAGTCAAGTGAAGGCTCCAGACACTAATTATGAATGATTGGGCTTTCACAATAACTCTGACAGAGGCGAGTAAAACTGTAACCCTAGCAATGCAAAACCAAAATCAAACTGTGTATTGGAATGAATGGGAACAGGACAAAAAGCATTCAAAAGGTCAACCACAGAAAAGTACTTCATTTGAAATTACCTGAGACAAAATAATGTAAGGGTTTGGGGCATTAGGGATGCTAGGCTGTATAGCATTATTCACAGCTTGAAGATCCTGAACAAAGCAGCTCTTTGTGTGGTGTCCAGAATCTTCAATCTTCTTTACAATGGAAATTGGTGTGGGCACAAGGGAGTTGGGACATGGAACAATCACACCTGCCTGTAGAAGAGACTGAAATACTGGTGTGATACCATCAATGGCTTCTTGTTTCAGGGGATATTAAGGTTTGCAGGGCCGACATTCTGAGTTTGGTTTGATCATTACAGGTTCACAAATGATAATCAGTCCTACATCATACTTGTGTTAAGCCCTCATTTTGAAAAATGACCAGATTCGCTCCACTACATCCGTCTATGACTCACGTCTCTGGAAGCCCTAGATGGGACCAGACAGTCTCATCTAGGGCTTCCAGAGACGTTTTGCTGCTTGTGAATTTGTTTTTAGCAGTAACGTATCACGTGACATAGATAAGCATTCTGACACACATCAAGAGTGAGTTACTGAGAAACAGGCACAGGGCTCCCACTGATTTGGCGTTATGGTGAGTTGTATTCTTTGTGCACTTTATATTTGTGGTGTATCTGATTTTAAAGGACATGTTTAAACATATGGAGTTAATGAGTTAACTTCGGGAGCAGGGCCTCGCCCAAAACCACACCTCTAATCATTCTGAGCAGTCTACTTATACCTCGTTCACTCATTCTACTCAGTTTGTTATGTTTTCGTCAACCCCACCCCCCTCACCCTCTTAACTATATCTACTTTTCATTTTCTCACTTCAGGTCCGTCTGGGGGGTCCAACGCTGACTCGGGGAAAAAAAATAAAATAAGAGTTTTGTTTCTTGAAGACCAAACCCCATGCAAGTCTTCACATCTCAAGCCCTTCAGCACTCTCCTCAGACAACCATTCATGCATTCTTCCTTTCATCTCCTCATCCTTTCCTCCCTTCATCTCCACATCCCTTCACCCCTTCACCCCTTCATCCCTGCATCCCTACTTCCCTTAATCTCTACATCCTCTCCTCCCTCCATCCCTCATCCCCTCATCCCTTCATCCCTTCATCATTAAAACTTTAAACTTTCATATTTTGGCGTGGTCCTTGCTAGTGAACGTCATATTGACCAGAGAACATTAGAGGGAGGAGAGGGTGTTATTCATGTTGATTATGCAAAACCAGGATGCAGCTAACAAAGCTGCGAGGACACGTTGGATTTATGTTTATTATGTTTTAAAAAATACCCCTGTTTTCATGCTGGTCTTATAATTTTATTTTGTTGTATTTATCCGCCACACCTTTAAAGGCCGGTCCGTGAAAGTACTGTCTGATAATGAACCGGTCCGTGGAGCTAAAAAGGTTGGGGACTGCTGCTCTTGATGACTCTGTCCATGAACACCACAAACCACAAATGGTGGTGTATAAAAAACAAGCATTTTCAAAATTTGTCTTTTTATTGATCAAAGTATACTGACTTATAACATTGATTTTTATACATGTATTTTATATATACATCTTTTATTTCAGCTCTGTCTAAAGAACAGTATTATGTGGCCATGTTTGGCTGCTTTAATTTATCAAGTAGGAAATTAATTTACTACAAGTCCTCACAACATCACGAAGACTTTGGATTAGTGCTTTGCAATTAATCAAATTTTCAATCTTGATTTCAATTAAGGCTTTAAACAATCATATAAACAATATATTTAAATTATTATTAGAAATATTGTGACAGGTTTTGTTTGCAAACATGCTCTGTCTGTCTGGCTAAATTAAATTCAGTTTATGTAAATAGCACCAATTCACAATAAAAGTCATCTCAGGGCACTGTACAAAAACATTTACATATTATATAAAAAACTATTTAGTAAAAGTTATCTCTCTAAGGAAACCAGCAGATTGCATTCAATCTTGACTTCATTGCAGTCTCTGATCCTGAGCAGCACATTGGTAACAGTGGAAAGGACAAACCTTCAGCAACACCAGGTTCAAGATGGGTCTGCCTTGATCAGCTTCAGTTTGAGAGGACAGGAACAGGAAAGGATGTAGTCAGTTTGTCCTCCAGCAGTCTAAGATTTATCAAAAGGGAAAGTCTTACCCCAGTATTAAAAATAGACAGGGTGTCAGCCTCATGAACAGAAACAGGAAGTTGGTTCCACAAGAAACTCCAGGAACCACAAGTAAACCTGCAGTCTGAGAGGGAAGTGCTCTGTTAGGAAAATATGGATCAATAAGATCTTTAATATAAGATGGAGCTTGGTTGATGAGAGCTTTGTATGTTAGAAATAAGACTTTAAATTTTATTCTGAATTTGACAGGGAGCCAATGGAGAGAAGCTAAAACTGGAGAAACATGATCTCTCCTCCTGACTCTCATCAGAACTCTGGCAGCAGCATTTTGGAACAACTGAAGACTTTTTAAGTCTAATTAAGAATTAGATTAGTCCATCCTAGACCTGATAATTGCATTGACCAGTTTTTCTGCATCATTTTGAGACAAGTCATGGTTTTTTGGGGGGTTTATGCTGGTGTAGATTCTCAGTCATCCAGGCCATGGTAAATTCAAAAAAGGTTAAAAAACAAAAACAACTGGACTTCTATTCTGTAGTTGAAGACGTTTCGCTTCTCATCCGAGGAGCTTTCTCAGTTCAGAAATAGAGAGTGTGGAGTTGAGCTTTTAAAGCTGAGATGTGATGTAAGCTGGATTGCTTGCAGATTGTTCTCACTCTCCTAACAATGGAGGCTCGTTAGGGTCCTTGTTTGTCTGACTCACTGATGGGCCCCTCTGGCCACATGACTGCAGGTGTTGATTGGAGTGAAACTGACTGGGAATCAGGCCTAAAGCTCCATTATATGTTTTTGAAAGCTGGAATCTGAGACCTCCTCCTCTGTTTAATGTAGGTTTCTCTCTTTTGACATAGATGGCTTCTTTTACCCCCCTCTCAAACATCTTCTTCTTCTCAGTCCAAAATATGAACATTTTGGTCCTCAGAAGAGTGTCCCTTATCCTTGAGGTGTAGGTGGACAGCTGAGTCCTGTCCAGAAGAGGTGGCTTCTGGACAGGACTCAGCTGAGATCCATCTTCATGTGAATCTGTCTTACATCACATCTCAGCTTTAAAAAGCTCAAATGCCACACTCTCTGTTTTTGGAATTGAGAAAGCTTTTCGGATGAGAAGCGAAACGTCTTCAACTACAGAATAGAAGTCCAGTTGTTTTTGTTTTTTAACCTTTTTTATATTTTGGGGGGTTGGTTTTGGTTCTGTGCTTGTTCCCTGTTGTCTTTGAATATCATACACCTCTCCTCAGTCAGTACTTTGTTTTTCTGCCATGCCCATCTCCACCTGTCAGCAATTATCAGCATTCACCTGTGCCCACATACCTCATTATCCTCAGTGCTTAAAACCCGGTCACTCTCTCCACTACTCCGCTGGTTCATTGTTCATTTGTTCTTGTCCTGTGTTCCTGGACTGTATCCTTAGGATCCTGTTTCGTTCGTTCCTGTGTTCCCATTTGTTCTCCTGCATTTAGTTTTGTTTTGCTTCGCTGCCACTTCAGCTGTTATTTTCACCTTAATAAATTAGTTTTCCTTTAGTTCTTGTCACGAGTCTGCTCTCTGGGTTCGCCTCCGTCACCACCAGTCCTGACAGAATGAACCAGCCTCCAACGAACCCAGCAGACTCGGACGCTGGGGAGTACCTCTCTCCGAAGCAGAAAGCCCAGATTCTGGCCGAGTTGAGACAGGAGCATCCGCTCAGTTTCCTTGATGGACCCCGTCTTCCGGCAATCATCTCCTTAGCGTTCCACGGCCGCTGTCGTCAGAGGAGGGCACTGCCTGCGGCAGCTTCCAAGTCTCCCCTGCCACCGGTGTCCGTTCTGCCAACCACAGCCACTCCGGTGGGTCAGCAGTCCGACACCATCACAGCTTTTCCAGTGGGTCAGCGGCTGGATGCCGCCACCACGGCTTCTCCTATGGGTCAGTGGCCAGACGCCACCTCTGCCTCTTTAGTGGATCGGCCGGATGCCACCTCTGCCTCTCCGGTGGATCGGCTAGATACACCTACTCCTACCGTGGCAGTCACCCCGTCTCTCCCGGTATCAGCCGTCTCCATGGCACTACATCCTCCAGCTTCGGCTTCACACTCTTCATTGGGTTCAAGTACAATTTCGGACTATTCTGTGTTCTCCACCCATATAATGAACTCTGAGTTTTCGCTGGCTGAGCTCATGGACATCTCCTCCTAAATCAATAGACTACTTACATTAACAGCTACAAACACCAACCCCAAACACAACCTCGCCACCTGTTTTCTCATAGAAAAAATCCTCCTGTCCCACCCAGGTCTACTCAGTCTGCCATATTACTCCAGCATCTTTTCTGTAATAACTCGGTTAAAAGGACAATTGACCAACACATCCACAGTTATTCAGCCACCTTCACCCTCACTTTTCCGGTCACCCAAGCCATCCAGTTCACCCAGTCACTCAAGCCAGCTGGATCACCCAAGTCACTCTTCTTCTCAACTTACATTTGAAAATCACATTAAGCATCTGTTTAAAATCTGTTTCTTTCATCTTCTTAATATCTCCAAAATTCGTCCGTTTCTTTCTTTTTCTGATGCTGAGACTCTCGTTCATGCATTTGTCTCCTCCAGGCTCGATTATTGCAACTCTCTGTTTGTTGGAATCCATAAAAAACATCTTCAGAAGCTCCAATACATTCAAAACAGTGCAGCCAGGATTCTTTTGAGGGCCCGCAAATCTGCCCATATTACACCTCTCCTGCATGATCTTCACTGGCTTCCTATCAACTGCAGGATTCAGTACAAAATCGCGCTCATCACCCATCAGTGTTTAAATGGGACCTCACCGGATTATTTGAAGGACCTTCTCATTCCTCATTCATCCACCAGATCTCTACGATCACAAGACTGTAACTTCCTTCACCTTCCTCGCTCCAGATTGAGGTCCATGGGAGATCGGGCTTTCGCTGTCGCTGCCCCCCGGCTCTGGAACTCTCTCCCAGATTATTTGAGAGCTCCCCAACCATTGATTGATTTTAAAAGAGGCTTGAAGACTTTTTTATTTAAGCAAGCCTATTCTGCTTCTACATGTTTTTTATGATGTTGTTTTTATCTCTGATTTTTTATCTTTGATTTTAATTTGCAATGTGTAGCACTTTGAGATTTTTGTTAATGAAAAGTGCGGTATAAATTGGATTTATTATTATTATTATTATTATTATTCTGCCTCATCTCCAGAGCCGCCTGCAGTCCCTCCAGTGCCACACTTTGTAGAGCCTTCTGTGCCTCCAGCGCCGCACTTTTCAGAGTCTGCCAAGTCAGCCAAGTCTGCCAAGTCTGCCGTGTCTGCCTCTGTGAGTGGTACCCCTCCTTCTGTTGTCTCCGTGGGGGTTGGCGACGACGACGCTCCACCTTCCCGTGCCTACGTGGAGGTCGGCGACGACGCTCCACCTTCCCGTGTCTCCATGGGGGTCAGCGACGACGACACTCCACCTTGCCGTATCTCTGAGGGGGTCGACGAAGGCGACGCCTCTCCACCTGCCAGCGTTTCCAAGGGGGGTCGACGAAGGCGACGCCTCTCCACCTGCCAGTGTTTTCAAGGGGGTCAACAAAGTCGCTCGAGTCTGTTTTACTGAGGGTCCAGGAGGACGCCTCACTCCGCCGAGGGTCCCGGACAACACCTCGCTCCGCTCCGCCAAGGGTCCGGGAGGTCACCTCACGCCAATCTGCTCCAACGAGGGTCCGGGAGGACGCCTAACTCCAGCCAGCCTCGACAAGGGTCCGGTAGGACGCCCCGCTCCAGCCTGATTCAGTCTCGTCTGTCACGACGTGGACGGCCCAGGCGCTGTCCACGTTGTGACGGGTTCCGATCAGGGCAGCCATTCCTCCCAACCACACCCCTCCAGGTCTCACTGTCATTGTCCACGTGAGCGTTGAAGACCCCCAGCAAAACAAGAGAGTCCCCAGGCACTCGCCAACGTGCCCCACCTCCAGGCCTGGCTCCAGAGTGGGGCCCCGGTGACCCGCGTCCGGACGAGGGAACACAAGCTTCAAAAGTTCAACAATCTCCTGTAAAGATGACAAAGTGACAGGCTACAACCTGTTAAATTTGTTAAAGACGGGAGAGGAGGGAACAGACTGAGGGTACATGTGAAGTGAAATTCGAGCTCTGGTGAAAGTTATCTTCTCAATATAAAAGTGAAGAAAATTCTCACAGGCAGCAGGAGAGGGTTCAATGCAGTCTCTGGGGCAATAAAAACAGAATCAATAGTTTAAATGAAACACAAAGATTGTGACAATTTGGGTAATTTCTGAAATGCATTTTCTTATAGCATCCTTTACAGTTCTATTTATAAAAGAAAATCTTTTTTTTTTCTTATCCACCATCTGACCATAGAAACAAAAGCAGCTCATATTTCAAATGAATCTTTTGTGTTTTAAAATGAAAATCAAATAAACACATTTTTAAACACATCTGTTCTTAAAAAGACAATCTAATTGCCAAATATACTCGGACCTAACATTTACAGGCTGGTAAAAAGCTTAAATCAGTTTCTAGGCTGTAAGTGCTAACACATCTATAAACATCACATCCATGCTCTACCGTGAGTCATGAGAACTATGTATCTACACAACATGTTTTTTTTCTTATGTGTGTAAACCTTTTGTCTTCTTTTTTTTTAACAGATGATATTTCGGAAGATCAGTGATGTAAAACGAGAGGAGGAGGAGAAGCTGAAGAGAAAGGATGAAGCACCTCTTAACCTCCCTCCAGACCATCCAGTTAGACGACTCTTCCAGCGGTTCCGGCAGCAAAGGGAGGCCCGACTTGCAGCCGAGCGGGTCAGTCAAGGTTTAGGTGATGTAGAGAAAGGTGTTGCTCACCTGGAACCCAGGGGTCCACAGATACTTTCCTCCACTAGTATTGTGCTTATGACCGAGAGCCCAGTCACAACCACCACTTTTTCCACATCTACAGCATCTTCTTCATCTAGGACCACCAGCCGAGTCATGCTCAATGCGTCTCTCACTCAAAATGGCAACGTGACTGGCTGTAAATCAGTGGAGCCTCACAAGGCCAAAGGCTGGGGGCGATTCAAGGAGTCTGTTGTGAAAGCTGAATCTTGGAACAGTGTGTCCAAGGCTGAGTCCATGGAAATGCTGCCTGATAGAACTACGTCTCATGATGAAATGTCACTCAAGAAAACTGATTCTTGTGATAGTGGCATTACAAAGAGTGATCTTCGTTTAGACAATGCTGGGGATGCCAGAACACCACAAGAGAGTAGTCCAGTCCAATCTGATGAAAAAAGGGTGTTTTGTCCTATACCAGAGCATAGCATTCAAATGTCTTTTATTGAACTGAAACAAGAATTAAGAGGAGACATGAAATCTCTAAACAGTCGCATAGCAGCACTTGAAACTCAGCTAGCAGAACTCCTTCAAATTCTCAAATCTAGAAAGTCATCTGAGTCCTTTCTGGAGGTCTCTCGGCCACCCTCCCCTGACTCTGACAAGGACAGCTTTTCTTAAACTGGACCTAAACTTGGTTTGAGGGAATCCATTCTGAACTTTCCATATGCCATATGGCATATGGCATAAAAGATTAGCACCTGATTACACGCAGAACAATGGCACATTTTGATTGATATTTTTGTTATTTTAAAAGTCTCTAACTGTAAAAAAGACAAATTTAATATAAAATTATTTTAACTCAAATAGTTACAGTGGACCACTTTGCTCTTTGTGGTAGGTGACAGGATTAGATCTGGTAGCATTGGCAATAAGTGGTGGTTTTGTTATTGTTGTTTCAAACAGGGCTTTAGCACTGTGATGAAGGATATATTGGAATATATCTATGCTGATCTCAAATTCATTTAAAAGTAAAGGTAGAAGTCTGGATAT
Organism: Kryptolebias marmoratus; assembly: GCF_001649575.2. Classification (NCBI taxonomy): domain Eukaryota; kingdom Metazoa; phylum Chordata; class Actinopteri; order Cyprinodontiformes; family Rivulidae; genus Kryptolebias; species Kryptolebias marmoratus. Next base: position 29,580,131 of record NC_051435.1, on the reverse strand, counting down.
ACCTTTAGTTTTCTGCATAACATGTCACTGCAGTGCATTATGTTTTTGGTCTTACAAGCATCAATGAAAGGCAAAACATTCTTAAGAAGAAAAGCTTATAATTTGATGACCATGGACAAAGATTTCAGCTAATATTAGATAATCTGTCAGATCTTACATGTGAACACTTCTTTAATCTTATTTGAATTGGTTTCATAAGAATGTCCACATTACAAAGAGTAAGCTTTGTTTGTGCAAATGTGAGAAGTCCTTGATAATAAAATTATTACTTATTCAATTCTGAATGAATGTAAAAGATTTAATGCTGATAAGACTAAGACCCTACCTTGTAGAAATCTTGGTTGGCAAATAGCAAAAGTGAAAGTTGTCAACTACTCAATGTTTCCCCTGATATAGCCTAATTTCAATATGCAAATAAAAGAGACTCAGTACACCTCGCTGCAAACATGGCTCAATTGTGGCTGATGCAGAATACCTTCATAGAACAAATACAATCAAGGGGAAAAAAACAGTACTCTGTCAGTTTCATGGATTAGTCAGTAAAAATTGTCTGGTCTTGACTAGATTCTATTTGTTTTTTCAAATATAATCTCAAGTGTAAGAAAACAGACAACATATTCCACCATGTTATTATCTATTAAACAAAAACAAAGCTAAAATAAAAAAGCTGTGTGTGAAAAACTACGTCTGGCCTTGCCCCTTCCACAGTCAAAAATCCTGCATTCCCTCACTCATTATTCTGGCATTTAGCAAATATAAATCATTTTGAAAACTGTAATTGACCTAAAATTGGAAAAGTTTATTCTGATTTCACATCAGACAGTGTGAAAAAAATGCATATATTTTTATATAGTGTATGTAAACTTCTGGTTTTAACTGTATGTTGAGCAATAATGCAAATGGCCATATTTGGTGAAAAATAAACATAGCATATCACAACAAGCTCTTCATACTAACTGACAGCATGGTGGTGGATGACTGATGGGTTGAGCTTGTTTTGCAGCCACAGGACTTGGACAACTTGTAGTCAACCTGATGAAAATGTGGAGGAAGGACCTTCAGAGAGCTGTGCAAAAAACCAATGTCTACAATTAACTCAATTAACTGGAGCAACATTGGAAAGAAGAGTGAGCCAAAATTCCTCCACAACCATTTGAGACTGATAATGTCCTACAGAATATATATAACCTGGTAAAGACCAGATCATTTTTATTATGCTCTGATATGTAAAACCTTTGAGCTGACAAAGGATGTACTTTTCCAATGTCTGTCACTAATAGAAAATTTCTAAAAGCTAACTGGGACAAATTTTAGTCATTAATTGCTTACACAAAAACTAAACTTATTCTGTTCTTTGAAATGCAACAGTCACATTATAGTTTCCCGAATCAGTGTTGTTTCAATAGTTTGTTTCTCTTTTATGAGGAAGGGCTCATTAGTTGCTTTTAAGGCCACATTAGATTTTGTCATTGGTTACAGTTGAAGTGAGATATTATGGCAACATTACAGATTAGCCATTTATACCGGTATTAATGGCACTCACTGCAGTAGTAGTTTGCAATAAATGACCACTTTTATATTAGAGACTTAACTTTACGGTCATGCTCACCTGTAGCCTCTAATTTTTAGGTGTTGAAATTCTTCCTTATCCCCACTGCATCTGCAGATTCATTGTCATTTTACAGCGTATTGCCTGAGGTTTTCCCCAGCGTCTCTGGGAGGTTTCTACGGAAGCGTGAAGCCAGGAGACTGTGACCACTTTTACCATCTTTGTTGTTGTTCTCAGTCAACAGAATTGACAGTAACAACCACCACAGGTTAGAGTGACTGACTGTAACAACTGTCAATAAAAAAGGTCTCTGCAAACAAACACATAGAGACAAAAGATGTTAAAATTAATGTGTTAGAAATGAATGTGTACATTTTAAGAGTTTGTGTTAGTATGAGAAAACAGTTTCACCTCAGACAATCAGAATTTTCTTTGACCTGTATCTAAGATGTGATTATGTACAGATGCAAACAAATTTGTTTGTATCCTTTCATTAAAGAATTAAATTCCCTTGAAGGTCACTGAAATAACTTGAAACTGACAAAATAATTTTAAAAATTGCTAAAATCAACAAATGAAATTCAGCCACTGCTTTTGAGTTTCAGTTCATGGAATTATTTTTAAAAATCTGTTGAAACTAACCTTAACCCCGAGAAAGGTTAGAAAGACAATTGACTATACAGACATATTAAACTAAGGTGTGTCCTGTAATTAGTATCCCAGTTGTCTTCAATTTTGTAATCAGTCAGTCTTCCTATTTAAAGCGTAAAAAGTAGTCACTGTGCGGTGTGGTGTCATGGTGTGGACTACACAAAGATGAGAAGAGAGTTGTATTCGGAGGGAAGAAAGAAAATTATTGACAAGCATGTTAAAGGTAAAGATTATAAGTCCATCTTCCAAGCAGCTTGGTGTTCCTGTGACTGCAGCTGCACATACTGCACATTAAGATTCACAGGACTATAGACAATTTCACTGGATGTATCCTAAAGATGACAAATTAAAGAGATGGGTAATACAAATGGTAACCAAAGAGCCTAGAACAACTTCTAAACAGATTAGAGGTGAACTCCAAGGTCAAAGTATATCAGAGTCAGATCACACCAGGTGCTGTTTGAGCCAAAGTGAACTTAGTGAAAGACAACTGAGAAGGACACCAAATCATGAAAAAAGTGAGTCTGGAATTTGGCAAAATGCATATTGATAAGCTGAAAACCTACTAGTTGAATATCGTTTGGACGGATGAGACAAAACTGGAGCTTTTTTGTAACAAGTCACATCAACGCTATGATCACAGACTTGAAAAAGAAGCGTACACAGAAAAGAACACTGCACTGTACCTACAGTGAAAAGCCTGGGATACATTCTGGGGCTGCTGTCCTGCATCTGTCACAGAGTGTCTTGAATATTTGCAGGGTACAATGAATTTTCAAGACTATCAAGGCATTCTGGAGCCAAATGTGCTGCCCAGTCTCTGAAAGCTTGGTCTCAGTTGCAGGTCATAGGTTCTCCAACAGGATAATGATTCAAAATACACAGCTAAAAACATGCAAGAATGGCTCAGAACAAAACACTGGACTGGAGTCTTTATCTAAATCTTATTTCAAATCTGTGGAAGGACCTAAAACTGCTATGATCTTGTGTTCTTTGTGTTTATTTTATTGAGTTGGAGTTATTTTTATTTATTGTTCCTTGTCTTTTGTTGCTTTTTGTTTTTTTTCCCCTGTGTCATTCTCTACTGCATTCCCTCAGTCAGCCTTTCCCTCATTACTAATCAGACCAACTGCATTCCCTTGTTTCTCATCTTTCCTGGTACTTCCAGTTCTCATCGTCTCATCATTCTGTCATACTGTTTACTTGCCTGCCTTTTTTCTGTGAACTCCTGGTTGTTGTTTTTTATTTTTTGTCTTTGTTGCTGCCCAGTCAACTTTTTATTTTTGTTATTAAATTACTTTATTTGTGCACCTAAGTCCAGTGTTTCATTCTGCATCCTTGGGTTTTTACTTGCCAATCCTGACCAGAACATCTAGTCTGGAGAAGGCACCCTTCAAACCTGAAACAGCTGCAACAGTTTGCTTTTGAGGAGTGGGCCAAAGTATCTGTTGTGCAGAAGTCTAATACTGAGTTACAAAAATTGCTTGTTGGCAGTGATTGTTTCAAAGGTTGTGCAATAAAATATTAAGTTAATGGTACCATCCTTTTTGTCAACTCCTGTTTTATTAGTTTTTTTTTAATAACAAAAAAAATAATAATTCTGCTAAACCAAAATTCAAAAGTGATATCTAATGTTCATTAGTTAATTAGATTTTATTTTGTCAGTTTCAAGTAATTTCAGTGACCTTTGTGGGTTTTCTGTCTTTTAAAAAAGGGTGTAAACAAATCTGTGTCTGTAAGATGCAAGTTTAGTTGTCTTCCTGTCGACCATGTGGGTCTTCAAAACAATTTTATTACCATGTTTACATTCAGATGTTACGCTAAATTTTGGCAAACCAGGATAGTAATGAGCAATATTATATTTTGCACATATCTCAATTTGAATAAGACCAGCAAACATAAAACCAAAAATAAAAAAAGCAAACATAAAACCAAAAATAAAAAAAACTTTATCTATAAACTGAACCAATAATTTAATGACACATGATGCTTTATTTGTTTTCAATAAAAAAATGTTACCTATCATTAAAACAATGCAATGACTTGAAATGTCTAAATAAGAGCTTGTCTTAACCTTTGTAAACCATACATGCTGTATAAGTGTAATAATATGCAATTATTGTCTTAAATGATAAACTTGTTGTCTGTGCTTCATTCTGTTACTCACACTTGTACCATGAGCATGTCTGAACTTTAATGTCTGTCACCACTGCATGATGCTAAGGACTGATAGCTTTTTTCCCTAAAGGATAGACTAAAACCATCTTTACTGACTATGTAATTAAACATTTCAAATACACTGTTTTTCTTCCTGCTGTCTGTCACTTGGATGTTGTGACTGTGCATGAACATGTTGAAAAAATGTCATTTTTACTATTAAGGATATGCACTGTTTTGGAAATTCATAAAGGAAAGGAAAAAAAAACAGACTGAAGAAAAAACAGTAAATAAATCATAGTAAACACAGATACACGATATCCTGTCCTCTACATGGCAAGAATTCAAATGTTTTATAGAAAAATGATATCAACTGTCAACAATAAGCAGTTTTATATTATGGTCTTTAATCTTTCCAGTTCTCTTTTTTACAATGGCCAACAGGTGCACACACATAGCAAATGGTGAAACACGTTCCAAAAGCATGAATGGTGAAAACTCCACAACAAATGCAGCAGAAAAATGCTGCAATCACAAAAAAGACAAGCAAAAACATACAATGAACAAAACAAATGCAAAGAAAAAATGCTGCATATACGGAAAAAACTAACACTAATGGTTATATGCCCTTTCCACTTTGGTTCTTCTTGGTTCCAGCTGCCATGACTGATGCCTGCCCAGCCTGTTGGGGGCTCTGGGGGGGTCTCTCCTGCTTGGTGATGGACGGTCTCTCTGCCCCCCACCCCCCACCTTCACGCACAGAGTCACAAATAATCCTGATTGTTGAAAGTCATACAAAAGGGTTACTATTACAACAATATTGTCTGACTACTCTAATTCTAGATTCAGTTTTGATTTCAAAATGTAAATTATGCAATTAGGATTTCATCTTGAAATATTCTTTTAGTAGAGCAAATCTGTCCTGGCACAAGTAGCCATCATCTCTATACTGTATTCCTTTAAATGTCATGAGAGGACACGTAAAATGTATATATTAAAAAAGCTAAATAAAAGGAGGAGGGAGCATAAAGAGGTAAGCTGCCCATTTGTTTTTTTTATGTTTCTTTCGTTTTGGAGTTTGCATCATGTATGTGATTGCAAGTGTGTTTAGCTGTTTTCTGAGCGTTTGCACCTGTCGGCCAGTGTACTTTTTGTACTTTTAAAAATTTTAAACAGACATCAAATCACTATCAACAAACAAAAGAAAGCAGCAGATGTTAGAGGTTAGTTACCACTAAGGCAAAATAAAATAATTAAATAAAAATCCTAAATCCAGACTTGGAGTGACCTCAGATTAAACAACTGTATATTAGACTATGCCAAATTGTGTATATTTCAAATATTTGTTTTTTAATCTAATAGAGGTATAAACTTAAAAACAATTACATAGTGTTAACAAGAACAAAGGTGTTTGTGTGTGTGTGCAACTTTAATGTTCGAAACATTATGACAATTCTTTTTTTGGCCATCTGATTAAATATGGTCACAGATTAGACGTTTTGCTCAAGCAGTATAGTTTTGCATTTTGATTTTTATGAAGGTGACTGAGCATGCCCCATGGGTTCTCCTGTAGCTTAGTAATATCCATCTATCCATTTTCTACCACTTATCTGTGGTCGGGTCACAAAGGTAACAGATCCAGGAGGGACACACAGCCAGACATCCCTCGTCCCCTCTACAACACTATCCTGCGTCTTCTGGGGGATCCAAAGGCATCCCCAGGCCAAAGACGATACAGCGTTCTCCAGTGAGTTCTGGGTCCACTCAGACGTCTGGGACATGCCTGGAAAACCCACAAAGGCAGGCTCCAAGAAAGCATCCTTATCCAGAGCCAGCTCCAACCATTTTGGTGCCCTATACAAGCTTACGGTCTGATTTTATCTGATAAAGCCCTGCTGAAAAACTTAGTCACTGTAACAGACAACGATGGCCAATCAGCAGGATTGATGCGGACTGCCTTGACAGAATCACACACATCTATATATGGTGTTGTTGATGGGGTGTCCACAGGCTACTAAAGAGTAACATTGAATGCTCTGCTTGTTCCTTCATCTACAAGTAAATCAAGCTATATATATATATATATATATATATATATATATATATATATATATATATATA
>NC_051435.1:29561504-29573553 GCF_001649575.2 Kryptolebias marmoratus | reverse complement strand
GATTGAAACAAAGAAATCCCTGTTCTTTATGTAAGATTCAAACCAGTTGAGCATTGTTTTCACTTTTTCTTTGGACTTTCACAAACAGAATTAAAGTTGAACAAATCCTAAACTGTGTTTGATTGATTCTGCTTTTAGTATTGAATACTTTAGTTCATGTTTGAAAGGTCTGTTAGTCTTGTAATTTTTGAACCAGAGCTTATAAAAGACAGCTGACTCAAAAATAAATTATTAGAGTTGTACTATAGCAAAGTACCCGAATGTAAGCTAACGTCGGCGTCATCCCAATAGCACTTTATGCGACTTAATAAATGTATATACTTTTATTATATATGTGGTTTATGGATATATCCTCAGTCAAAGAAGTTCTCATGCAGATAAAAATAAAATGACCTTGGCTGGAAGAAAACCACATTGTTTGTAAAACATGGTAAAACTGACATCTAAAAGCCATACTTGTTCAGTCTTTGTTTTCTAAATGTCCTGCCATGAACTTTAACCTTTGCCCTGCCAACTGAGGCCTGTAGAGTCTGAGCTGGAGAATTTCCTGGGACGTCCACTCCTGGAAAGATTGGCAGCTGTCTTTAATATTGCATTTATTTATGTTACTTTTTAGAATAAATTTTCTTTCTGTAGAATGATGGAGTCCAAATAGTTTGGAAATGACCTTTTAACCCTTCTCAGATTGACAGCTGCAATAGTTGCTTCTCTAAGCTCATTGCTGATGTCGTTCTGCCCTGGCATTGTGTTAACCCACGTGTATGCACTGCAGTTAAATCTTAACAGCATTCAGGTAGAAGCCGTGTTTAAACTTGTTGTTCTGGAAACGATGCTTCATACTCATTGCATAGTCTAATATTTTACAGCCCTAATTTGATTGCTTCTTCTTCTTGATGTGCCTTTTTCACTGCAGCGACTCTGTCCCCAGTGGAGAAGCACCATCCTGGCAGCAGTCAGCTCACTACACAGTGGGTCAGGTGTCAGGGAGTTTGTCCCAGCAGAACTTTGAGGCCTCGGGATCACTGTCAGCTTTGTTCAGCACCTCTGCACAGACTGCTGGTCTTCTGTTTCAGCCTGCACGCAAGGTAAATAATAGATTCATCTGAAAAAAATGGTTGCACGTGCTTGTAGGTATATATTTGTTTTTGTAATATTTTTCCCAGATTTGTCATTCTGTAATATAAACAGCATAAAATAAAATGAATAAAAATTCAAGCTGCAAGCACCAATGACCTTCCCTTTCCCTTGGTGAGGCTCTGGCCTGTGTCCCAGTACCAGCAACAGCCACCCCCACGCTAAAACATCTGAATTACAAGGAGGTGGTTGTTCAGTTGTATGTGATCAAAGCAGCATTTCTGTGAAGATCATGGGTCTCATTCTGAAAGGTGGCGTAGGGAAACAATTAGAAAAGTGTGTGTGCACAAAACTATTCAGATTTATCAAACCACACCAAGGTTTCCCCCAGTGTATTATAAGCCTGGTGGGTTGCCAGGCTTTGGTGACCCTGCCACCAAGCTAAGCTGCGCTTGTTTATTATAAACCTCATTTTTTATACACGTTTTTTTCCGCCCGCACGCCCAAAACCGCTACCTTTATCTACCTCACCGCGCGAGGGTGCTGCTCCGACGTAAATGAGCTCTTCTGTAGACCAAAGGATTCTAGAATCAAATGTGAGGACATCTGTCTGACAGCTGAGGTTTGAACCAAACTGAGCAACAACAACCATATATACTGCTGATAAAGTAGGTTCTACAAGCTGCTGGATCAGAGGATGGAACAAGGTTTTCTACACACTGCTCTAACAGTTTGTTTTTGTTTAATAAATAATGACTTGGTGAAATCTGGTGTTTTTGTTCACTTGAGGTTAGATTTGAATAGTTTTAGAACTTGTAAAGACCAGATCAGATTTATTATGTCTTCATAGGAAAAACCCTGTAACTTAAAGAGGGTGGACTTTCTTTTTCCAATGACTGTATCAAGGTAGGTTACTTTTTTTTTCTTTGCTTATTTTCAGAAGATAACCAAAAAAGAGGATGAACAAGAGATAAATTGCAAAGTGAAAGAAGAACCAAGGCTAAAGAAGAAGAAGAAGACGAGTTCAGCAGCTGATCAGAAGCTACAGAACAGGTGAAAAGTTTAGACATGTTTGTGTCCTTGTCACTTTGTTTTCCTTGTCTTTATTCCTTTACTGTTCCTGCAAACAAGACAACTTCTTCTTTTAGGTCAGTCTCTTTCTGTCTGTTGGTTTCAGGGAGAGCAGTTTACAGAATGCAGATGATGAGGAGAAAGGCCAGCAGAGCTCGGCAAAGAAGAGGAAGAGGAGGGATTCAGGGGCAGGAAGAGAGAATGATGTGGAGTATTGGGTGATGAAGCGACAGAAGCTGAAGGCCAGTAAACACGAGGAGGCCTTAAAGAGCAAGAGGACAGTTTTTGTTGGCAACCTGCCCATCAGCTGCACCGAGAAGGTACTGCAGCTTCACTTTTTGCTTTTTGTCCGGTTATCAAACAAATGTTAATATCAGACAAAGATAACCTGATTAAATACCAGCTGCAGTTTCATTTATTAAAGGGAACCAACCTGGAACTAGGTGAAAAAGGAATCTCTCTAAACATAATAACTGGTTGGGCCACTTTTGGCACCAACCGCTGTAATCAAGCATTTGTGAAAAGTGTCAGTAAGTCTTTCACATGGCTGTGGAGGAATGTTGCTGTTGACCTTTGACCCGTTGTCCTGCTGATTCAAGATTAGTTGTAACAATAAACTTTATTTGACAAGTACTTACTTTAGATGTAAAAACAATGCAGTAAAAATACGGTAAGCAGTTTAGTTTTTATAAATTGAAATAAAATATCGTCACACAGACGTGGCCATGTTGTTTACACTGCAGTGAATTCTGGGTAAATGACGTAGGCTAGGTCCTGTCCAGCCAATACAGCAATGAGTAACCGAATCGCAGTTAATATTATATTAATATTATTAAGAATAAAAATAATAATAGTAAATGAAATGATGAATGACTCGTACCGCTGGTAGTGCTCTGTGTCCGGTGTCAGGTCCAATAACACTTGCTTAGGATCTGATTGGTCCAGTGACACCTGTTTTATGGAGGACCGAAAGCGACATAATCAAAAATAAAAGCAGAAATATATATATTTTGCTTTTGCCTTTTCCTTACATATTTCCTCCTCCTCTTTAATCACCGTGTGCATTTCTGCCTCCTCAGCATGCAAATGAGGAGGCTGTCTCCTCTCCTATTGGTCAATAACCAGGAAGGAGCAGGATCCATGTGCAGATTGATTGTTCATGCCTGCGCTCTCCGCTGTTTCAGGAGAATGCCTCATTTGAGAGGAAGTGAAGTCAGCAGAGATGTCTCAGACAACTGCAGAAGAGTTAAGGCACGTTGCTAGCTTAGCTGACAGCAACACAGTCAGTGATGACTATTTGTTGTTTCCCTTTCCAAAGCCCAGAGCGCAGAGGAGGCGTGCTTTAATACCGCCCACACCCAGGCGTGCTCTGTCGCGAGGGCGCGCCTGATCACTTTTCAGCACGACGTGGATGTGGATCCTTCGGAAGTTGTTCTTCCGATGGCTTTTTCTCATGGCGCACTTCATTTCTTTTCCTGTGGGAAGCGATGCAGAATCACCACACTTTTTTTGTTTTGTTTTAAAATTACAGCCAACAGCGACACAGTGTGCCATTGTTCTAACTTCACACCAGATAAAAACCAGCTGCGCTGATGTTAGCCTTCCGAACGGCGTCATCAACCCAGCATGCATTGCACAGGTGAAAAAATGGCCACCTCCATAGGTGAAGAATATAGCAAAAGATATGCAATTTTTAAAAGTAATTATGAGTTTTCACATATCACAAATAGCAATTTTTCAGTTAATGGGAAAATTCCAACATATTTAGGCCATCGTGTTCAGCTAATTGTGGATCCCTTAAAAAAACTTTTTTTTTTGTTAAAATTTTTACAATAAGTATATTTTAGGGTTTCCTTTTAACTGATGTTGCCTTTAAAACATTTCCATTCAGCTTTAAGGTGAAGGTCTGGCAGTAAAACTGAATAAATCCATGATTTAACAAGAGGAGAATGACTTTTTCACATAAGGACCTGGTTGGCTTAGGTAGCTTTCTCCCTTCATACATGAAATAATCATTTAAAGATTGCATTTTGTGGTATCTTTGTTTGTTTTTTAACATTTGTTGGATGATCTGAAAGCAAATCTAAACGTGTGGTGGGTGATAAAGCAAACATCTTATATTGTGGTTGTTTCTGTTCTCGCTGTGATGTAGATGAATCCGAGCTCATACCTGAGCTGGTAGCAGGGCGTTACAGTGACCTTTGAGGGTTCATGAGATGATTGTGTTTGTTTGATTCTTAGACTTTGCGGAGTTTCTTCAGAGACCAAGGGCCAATCGAATCTGTTCGATTTCGTTCAGTGGTAACAGTAATAAATAATACATTGCATGTCACAGAGACACAGCACTTTCTTGAATCAGTCCTTTTTTTGCATGATTTATCTCTATTTCATCACAACAGGTTAGAGAGGATCCCTCCATGTCACGGAAAGTAGCCGTTATAAAGTAAGTTTCTGCCGGATGTACCAGTCTGCATTTTTATTGAAAAATATAACGGTGTTAACACTTAGAATTTGATTACTTGTTTTGTATAACAATATTTTGGCAAAATTGCTGGAAGCTATTGCAAACAAGATGAGAAATAACGAGAATATTTCTGAAAACCTTTTAAGGGTGCCAGTTATTGCAACATACATTAATTTTCTTCTCTAAAATTGAATAATAAGTTAAATTTTACCTTTTATAATGATCTATAATATTATCAAACTTAAAGAAGTCATGTGCAGACCAGCTTTGTGTGAAGGATGTTTCTGTCTGAGCTGTAGAGGGATGAGTTTGAACTGTCTTTAGGGTCGTCTTAGTTTGTTGCTAATTTTGTCTACATTGTACATCCCTACCAAAAATCATTCCACACTATTCCTGTTTCAGCCTCATATTTTGATGTAGGTTTTGTCTAAGTATTTCCAAAGTTTTTTTTATTATTAAAAAATGTAATATTTGATTTGAAATTTGAAATTTACAACCCCAATTCCAGTGAAGTTGGGACGTTGTGTAAAACAAATAAAAACAGAATAAGATGATTTGCAAATCCTTTTCAATCTATATTCAATTGAATACACTACAAAGACAAGATATTTAATGTTAAAATGGATAAACTTTGTTTTTTTGCAAATATTCCCTCATTTTGAATTTGATGCCTGTAACACGTTCCAGCTGGGACAAAGTCAACAAAAAGACTGGGAAAGAAAACACCTGTTTGGAGCATTCCACATGTGAACAGGTTAATTAGAACCAGATGAGTCTCATGATTGGGTATAAAGGGAGCGTCCCCGAAAGGCTCCGTCATTCACAAACAAGGATGGGGTGAGGTTCACCACTTTGTGATCAAATGCTTCAACACTTTAAGAACATTTCTCAATGTGCAGTTGCAAGGAATTTAGGGATTTCATCATCTACAGTCCATAATATCATCAAAAGATTGAGAGAATCTGAACAAATCTCTGCAAATAAGCAGCAAGGCCAAAAACCAACACTGACTGCCCGTGACCTTTGACCCCTCAGGCAGCACAGCATTAAAAACTGACATCATCCTGTAAGGAAGACCCAGGACACGCTGGAGGGACTGGGAACGCCTTGGGATTCCCCCGGAGGAGCTGGCCCAAGTGGCTGGGGAGAGGGAAGTCTGGGTCTCCCTGCTTAGGCTGCTGCCCCCGCGACCCGACCCCGGATAAGAGGAATGGATCATTGTGTAACGGATATTACCACATGGATTCAGGAACACTTCAGAAAACTATTGTCAGTGAACACATTTTATCGCTACGTCTACAAGTGCAAGTTCAAACTTTACATACAAAGCGAACAACACCCAGAAACACCACCAGCTTCTCTGGGCCCGAGCTCATCTGAGATGGACTGACACAAAGAGGAAACGTGTCCTGTGGTCTGATGAGTCCACATTTCAAATTGTTTTTATTGTGTCCTCTGGGCCAAAGAGGAAATGAAGTGTCCAGATTGTTATCAGAGCAAACCTCTAAAGCCAGCATCTCTGATGGTATGGGGTTCTATTAGTTCCCATGGCATGAGTAACTGGAACATCTGTGAAGGCAACAATAATGCTGAAAGGTACATACAGGTTTTGAAGCAACATTTGCTGCCTTTTTCAGGGACATCGCTGCTTATTTCAGCAAGACAAGGCCATGCCACATTCTGCTCGTTCCAACAGAATGGCTTCGTAGTAAAAGAGTGCAGACACTAGACTGGCCTGCCTGCAGTCCACACCTGTCTCCCATTGAAAATGTGAAGCATCTGGAGACCCCAGACTGTTGAGCAGCTGAAGTTGGACATCAAGCAAAACTGGGAAAGAATTCCACCTTCAAAGCTTCAACAATTAGTGTCCTCAGTTCCCAAACACTTATTGAGTGTTGCTAAAAGGAAAGGTGATGGAACACAGCAGTAAACATGTCTGTCCTAGCTTTTTAAAAACGTGTTGCAGGCATCAATGTCAGTCGACTTCATCACCAGACTTCCCCCATCCCAGGGTAATACTGCCATCTGCACTATTGTTGACCCTTTTTCCAAAGCCGCTCATTTTATCCCATTACAGAAGCTACCAACTGCTCAAGAGACAGCTCAATTAATGTTTCAACACGTTTTCCGAATATATGGTATAACTATAAACATTGTTTCAGACCGAGGGCCTTAGTTCATCTCCCAGGTCTGGAAGGCATTCTGGGGGCCTCGTCTACCTAACCTCGGGTTACCACCCCCAATCCAATGGTCAGACTGAGAGACTCAACCAGGAGCCGATGTGTGGTTGAGAACAACCCTTCGACCTGGAGCTCGCAGCTGATGTGGGTAGAATACGCAAACAATATGCTCACCTCTTAAGCCACAAGTCTGTTCCCTTTTGAGGCTTCTCTGGGTTATCAGCTTCCTCTTTTTCCAAGCCAGGAGACTGAGATTGTCGTCCCGTCAGTACAACATCATCTATGATGTTGCCGGAGGATCTCATGTCAGACCAAAGCTGCTCTTCTCCGCACTGCTGACAAGAACAAGAGATACTCTGACTGTCACCGTCGCCCGAACTCAGTCACACGGTCTTTGTCGGTTGCAGGAAGAACATCTTAACACTGCAAAGGGAATCTGGTTTTGACTTGAACAATGTTGAAAATTTACTCCAGTTGATCTTACCTGTTAATGAATGTAAATGTAATTATGCCTTCTGAGCGGACAGGTGGCTGTGCTGCCGTGGCTGCCTGCACGTTGGTTACTGCTGGCTGGACCCCAGTTTGAAAGTCATTGTGTGGTTCACCAAATGATTCACAAACCTATCCCTTCTGTCAATGGTTAAAAAACAGTATGGGCAATGAAAGTGAGATGTGACTTTAAAGGGCAGACCGCATCTGAAGATATGGAATTCTGCAATAACCAAAAGAAAGGAATAAATTAAAAATGACAATTATATATTTTGCAGATGTATTTATGCAAGAAATGGTCAATATACACTCAAACTAGAGCAAGGACAACAATTCAGTGTAATAGCTACAAACACAAATGCTAAAGGTTATAACACATCAGGAACTATACAAGTGAGGGGTTTTAAAAAGGTAAGTTTAAAATTATTTACTGTATACTCTTTACCAATAATATAGTTTTGTGGGATTTACCAACTACTTTTAAAAGTCACAATGGGCTCCAGATAACATAAATCTTTTGCAGACAATGACGTTCCATTGTCAAAGTGATATTGCTCAGATAGCCAGAAGCAGGTAGTAATTAATTACATTTACTCAGTTACAACTACTTGAGTAACTTCTCTGGAATAAACTTACTTTAGGGGTAGTGTTGCTATAACACGCGTTATACTTTTACTTGAATAATGTTATTATTAAGTATTGCTACTGTAAAGTATGGTTTGTGTTCATCTCTCATTTCTGTTAAACTTACAGCTCTATAACATGTTTCATTCAAAAAGATCTCACAAAGGTGCAAACATGTAAAGCTTGTATAAATACTAAATGGTAATGCAGTTCAAACTGTACAGTATAATCAAACCTTGAAACTTTGATTGCTAAGAAATGAGGTTATGCTTAGTCAACGATAAAATATAAACAAACTTCGATATCAGTAAAATGATTTGATTGCTGAGATGAGGTCACACTTAGCTTATGATACAATAATCACAGAGAACAGTTGTGTCTGTGGGGTGAGGGAGGCTGAAGGTTCCAGGGCATCATGATATGATAGTATGATTTATAGTATAAAAAGAAGTGGAAGGAGTTATCACTTTAGACACAACTGGGAACGTGTTGCTGTTGCTTCTTGTTGGTGAGCTGTTGTCTCCATTCAGTTGAATGTTTAAATGAATGTATGATGGATAAATAAACCTCTGGTCTGTGAATATTATTTATATAGTGTTATTTATATAGAGTCAAGTCACAACAAAAGTTGTCTTGGGGCAGTGTACAAAAACATGAACATACATTACAAAAATCCAATTATTAAAAGTTATCCCTCTAAGGAAGCCAGCAGATTGCATTGAATCTGCAGTCTCTGATCCTGAGCAGCACATTGTCAACAGTAAAAAGGAAAAACTCCCTTTTAACAGGAAGAAGCCTCCAGCAGAACCAGAACCAGGCTCAGGAGTGAGAAGGGATTCTCTGCAGACTGAAAGTGGGTGTTTCTAAAGAGCAAACACTGATTGGCTCGCTGTATTTTTGTCAGGATTAAAATACGTAGACACCTCATTATGTGCTGGAGGGCGTCCTGCGTCGCCGCCATATTGGACAGATCTCTCCTCAGTCTTGGCAGAATAAGAGCCAACAGGAGTAAACACAGAGCGAGCGGCTTGTTGAAAATAGATCACGTGGGATTATCATTCACAAATAAGATTGAACAATAACTTTGGTTATTTAACCATTTATAACATTATGCCATCATAGCTAACATTATTTGGCAATCTAATAAAAAGCTAACAGGAGGAACTGGTTCTCTCGCTCACTAACTCTTTCTGGTTTTTTATTTTCTTTACATTTTGAAGGTTTCCCAGTAACACAGATTTAAGAAGGAGGGTTTTGTTGCTACAGAGTCGTCTCAGCTCTGTAGTGAACATTTCAAACCAGAGGACTTTAACAGGAATTCCTCACAAGGAGAGGTCAATTTATTTTTGTATAAAGCCCTAATGTACAATAGCTTTTTGATAATAATCAAACTTCAAATGGCTTATTTATTTTTTGTAAAGAACCCTTATGTAAAAGAGCAATTCATTAATAAATGATTGAAATTTGAATTGCTTCATTTATTTTTATTAATGAAAAAATAATCATACAAAGAATAAACTAAGTTTATTTAAATCGAGATGCATCGTGATGAGGAGGTAAATCTTATTGAACTGAATTTCTGGTGGATGAGGAGGTATCTTACATGTATAGGATCGTAGCTTGTGAATCCAGATGTGTATCGTATCGGATAGAGATCAGAGATTCCCATCCCTAGTATCCTCTATGCCCTGGGAACGCCTTGGGATCCCCTCAGGAGGAGCTGGAGCGTGTCGCTGGAGAGAGAGATGTCTGGGTTTCTGTCCTGGACCTGCTGCCTCTGCGACCCAACCATAGATAAGTGGTGGATAGAAAACTAAGGTAAAACAGGTAGTGTTGTGTGTGTGACTCAGATCAACACATGCTGGTGAGATGAAGTAAGCTTGTTGAACTAGAGAGAGTGAGTGTAAAATATCAGCCATGCTGTTTGTGCCCATCATTTCTACCAGCAGATGGTACTGTTTCATAGCTAGTAATGCAGATTCAGTTATAATTTATTCTTTTTTGCCTTTTGGAATATGTCCTTTTTTGTGGGCAATCTGTTATTTACATAATAAGGGTTAAATTTAACAGCTATTTTTTTCAGTTCAGTTACAATTAATATCTACTGTGAAGGTACAGAATAGCTAATGACATTTCTTTGGTTTTAGTTTCACTCTGTTTTCAAGGCGATGACGAGAATGTGTCAAAAAATCAATGAAGTGTTGTGTCAGAAAAATAATTTTGTCGAGTGTCTTAGGCTACGACAAAGACACTTCTTCTTTTATTCATTGAGCATACTTGCCAACATTTGGGAATGTCAATGTGGGACAACATAGCGTGACCCCCCCCCCCTCACTCCCCCTTCCCCCAACCACACACACACATTCACATTTTAAGTATTACATTATCTGTGTTTAAGTCTGTCTGCCCAAATATATACAGTTGTATATATCAGACAGAACTTCCTGCTGTCTTTCAGCCACAAAAGCTTTCTTTCCTGCGTACATCTTTATCTTTCTGCCTCTCCATCTTTAGCTCTGTGTCATCAGATGACAACACGACTCACACAAAAACAGTCGCGCTCCCGTGCGTGCTCGAGTGGGCACGCGGGAGCGCCACTGTGGACACAGAGTGGAGCGGGTCTCCTCTCTGCTGTGAGATTGACAGCTGTCAGTTCTTGGGGAAGTGGGCGGGGCTTACGGCACGCTGCAGCATTAGTGCTTTCTCACATTTAGCCGCCAAAGTCACTAGATTTGTCGCTAGTCTGAAAACTCGCTAAATATAGCGTTAAAGTGACAAAAAAGGCTGCATGTGTGTGTTTTATTTTTGCGTGGGAAACACAAAGTGTGGTGTGTGAGGGCCAAATGCAGGACTTTTGGCTGTCCCGCACAGAGTGATGCAGGACAAGGGACGGGGGGCTAAATGCGGGATTGTCCCGCCCAATGCGGGACGGTTGGCAAGTAGGATTGAGTCAGAGTTTAGCTCACTGTCTAGTTGAAACTCATGTGTTTTGGCAAAGGCAGTAGAACTCTGTTTCTAGTCTTTTATTTTGATCAGTCTGGTTTAACAATTCAGATTTTTGTGTTAAGACTTCAGATTGTGACATTTTGTCCACTAATTGGCACTAGTGTTTGGTAAAAGCAGGAAGTTGACTCATCAGTGGCAGAGGATGAAAGCTTTACCGTTGCTAAGCTAGTGTTTAACACCGGTGTTTTGACCATAAACAAACCAAACACAGCAAAATTCAACAAAGCTTCTGTTCAATTTGTACTCAGCAAAATTAAATTTTTAAGACATAAAATGTGACATTTCTGTTTTATTTTGAAAGTGGAGAAACTTGTTTCTTAAAGGGGACCTATCATGCAAAATTCACTTTTTCCAAGTTTTTGTTCTTCCATTTGAGTATCTACAGCTTCTGGAAACAGTCCAAGCGCAAAAAACAAAACAAAACAAAAAAACACTCAGCCATTTTTTGGCAATAAGAAAATGTTTTCTGCTGTCTGCAAAACGACCTGTTTTAAAAACCTCGGGATTGTTGTGTCACAATCCCCGTTACCTAGCAACCCCAAGCCAGCCCAGCCCCTCACCTAGCAACCCAAGTGGAGCTCCGCCCACTTCATTACAAGAAGACCATCACGTTTGTTCTGCTGGTTTTACTGCTGAACAATGTCTGCTGGAAAAGGAAAATGTTCTGTTGTCGGCTGCGATATAGAACATGTGTCCATGCATGTTCTCCCAGCTGCATGGCTTCATGTTAGTTTTGATGGCAATGTCCCTGCGGTATTACCAAAGTAAGTTGTAGTTTAAACAGCTCACCTGTCCCAGAAACACGTCTCTGTTAAAGTCACAGCGGGTTTGTCTAAACTAACATTAGGACTATGTTAATAAAAGAGAAGAAAAGTTGGGGAAAAAAAGATAAAACTGATCTTTACCAGGCTGCCGTCTGGACACTTTTCAGGTTTGGGCCTACTGATTGCCGGTGTCTCGACCCGCTACCACTGATAATTCCCGAGCCCCCACCCCCTCGGGTGTAGCACCGTTGAGACTCAGTAAAAACTGTCAGACACAAAAAGCCTCGCAGGTTAACTCGGCGCCCGTCCACCGTTACTTCTGGGGCGGCTTTGGGCCCGGAGGAGGGGGTGGAGGAGAGGAGAACAGCTGATGGAGG
>NC_051435.1:29527745-29559509 GCF_001649575.2 Kryptolebias marmoratus | reverse complement strand
CGGCTGATGGAGGAGGAGTTTTTATGTTTAGAGACGGGACACTGAGTTGGGGGGCGTGGCCAGCTGCAGCTTATTTGCATAATAGTGACGTAGCCCTAAAACCACTCATTCTGAAATGAGCTCAAAACAGGCAGAAGTGATCAGGTGAAATCTCAATATCTGAGAATAATTTTGTGTATTAAATGTAATGAACATGTTTTGTTCAGCCCACAGACCTGTCCTGTTCATTGGTCCCCTTTAAAAGTCTGATTTGGAGAAACGTTTATTTCTCTAAGAACTGGCAGTGGAGTCTTTAAAAGATGTTAACAGGATGATCTTTGAGGTGTAAGAATGAATAATTTGGCACTGGCACAGATGTTCCAATCGTTCGGTTTATGCCAGAATCTTTTTTTCTGACTGAGCTAACTGGAAAGTGAACTCCCACTTGTGTTGGTATTTAGATGTGTCAGGATTTGGGGTGGTTTTTCATGTTTACATGGTTTCATATTTAGTTGTCTTTATGTTCAGTCTGGTCTTGCTCCTTGTGTTTTTGTACTTCTGTCATCATTCACTTGTCCTCTGTTCACTTTTGTTTACCTGCCACGCCCATCTCCAAACCCGAATTGGATATCTTCAATGAAGGATTATGGAGCAGATACTCCTTTGCCTCTCTGTTAATAGCAAATACTTCACAGTGAAACTCAGAAAATAACTACTAGGTCTAAATTTACAACTGATTAACTTTTGGGGTCAACCCTATTCAAGTAATTGTCATGGTTTTCAAGGTTTGCAGATTGGCGTGTCAACAAGAGGGGGTTGGGATTGTCAGTTGTGGTTTGAAAACTGGGCTTTAGACGGAGAATGCTGAGGTCTCAGGAGGCGACGGGGAACTGGAGGAACAAAGGGGAAACCTGGAGACAGATTCAAAAGGGTTAAATCGAGACAAACAAACTGCACAGTCATCAAGAAACTCAAGGAGAGTGGCTCAGAGTACCATGTAGGTTAACTGACAATCCCCTTCTCCTGTCCTGGGACTGATGACCCTCATACAGAGCAGGTGCAATCTATCACCGGCTCCACGACTCCCTCTGCTGGAGAAAAAGAGAACCCAAAACACTGCTCCCTAATAGTAATCAACGGTAGCCTACACAAAAAGAGCTATATCTCTGTGGATTTTACAGATTTTGAGCTCATATCTAGAGTGGTAGTAGGTGAGAGTCATTCCCAACACATACACTGAGCACTAACAGATCACACTAGTTATTACAACATTACATGAAACTGCACGTTTTTTTCAAGGTTTGACCAAAATAACTATATCTCGATCTTGTCTCATCATAAGAAGATCTTAGGCATGCAATATGCATTCTTTGAAGAAATGTTAGTCTTTTAATTTAAAAATAGTTGTCAGATTGATTTTAAAGTGTTACACTTCAGTTAGAATATCATGCTGTGTCAATAACAGACTGAAAAGTAAGTCTCAAACAGTTGTGTGAAAACTGGAAGTCAGAGCTTCCAAATTGTTGATCTATAAAGACTCTGATGGTCACACCTTGTTTTTGTTTGTTTGTGTCTACAGTGTTTTATGTAAAAAAAATCCTTCACTTCCAGTTTTTGAAAAAATCTTTTGTGCTTTTTGCTAGAAGTATTAAACATGTGAAGTTTTGTCTGTAGCTCTTACTTATTGCCACCACCAGGACCAGGAGTCATGGCAACAGGTTGTCTGCTCCCTGATTGGCTGTTTGCCTGGAATTAGTCTGTTGCTGTCAGAACTGCTGAGTGGATCTTTTTTAAAGCAACACCCCCCTCCCTCCCCGGGTGGTTCATGGCCTCCTATTTTTGAACAGATTTGTTTTTGCATCCTGGTTGAACCTTCTAGTGTGTAAGGAAAAAAATTGTGCAGATCATATATGTACCTCTGCAGGGACGCTGGGGGCATAACCTAACAAATGTGTGGGGTCAATTGGTAAGGACTGCTTTCTGTTGTGTTTCCCTGAGCAGAGAGGTAGGGAGTACTGCTAAGTTGTATACTAAGGTGAAAATTGGAGGTGATGGAGATTGACTAGGGCTCCATATTCCTCCTTTAAACTGCTAACTTTGTATTTCACAGCCTCAGTGAGAAGTTGGACTCCTGATGAATTTGAGGCAAGTGCTTTGATTTGTGAATTTTATTTTGTAGGTACTAAGTTGCCAGTTTAAAACAACTTAGTAGTACCCCTATTCTCTAATATCAGTTAGTGTTTGTGAAAATAAACTGCTTTCTTGGATTACTAAGTTTTGGGATGAATGCTTTGTTTATCATGCCAAAACAGACAGCAGGGAGTATCTGTATGTAATGTTGGTGACAGGCCTCTGAAATACTGTCTACATCAAAGCAAGTTATCTCATTCTTCTGACTTTAAGTATGTCAGCCACTGGTCAGTAACAGAAAACAATGGCTGTAAAAAGAGGTGAAAAATATAGTGGACCTGGATTAGGAGGAAACTACAAAATGACAATAGATGTAAAACCAATGATAACGGCAAGAAAACCAACTGTTAAAGAAGGCTCATGTAGTCTGGTCATTTCTGAAGTTAATTTATGTCAAGTGGTTCTCATTAGTTAGTGTTTCTCTGTGACATCAGTCATAGAGCACAGAGGACAGAGAAAAGTCTTCATCCAGCTGAAAGCTGTCCTCTGAGTTTACAGCCTCAGCAGCAGCCGCACACAAACCGTCTGTGCTCCACACACACACAGTTGTGTAGTTAGCTAATGTAGCTTTCTCACACGTGTTTTTTTAGAGAAAGAATTGTTTTAAAAGCCTGAAAAACAAAACAAACATTAATTTGACTAGCTATTAGCCTAGCCTGGACATAGACTTCTGCGCTTTTCTGGCAACTATTTGACAAAACATCCATTTAAAAATGACCAGACTTTCCCTTTTTAAAACTGTAAGAAGAAAGATCTTTAGCTTGATTTTATGAAATGAACTGACGGGAAAAGGAATGACTGCTGGAATGAAAAAAGACAGACAAAGAAAAAGCAAGAGACTCACAGAAAGAAAATTACAAAAATGTAAGTGGATAAGTCAAAGTTAGCAAGAGGTCAGGGATCCTGCACTGAAGAGGATTTGAAGTTGGTATTTCATCCCTGTGTCAAAAAAAACAACAACTCACAAAAGGTTTAATTTAAAAATCAAAATGTGGCCTCTTTAAAATTCTGCTATCGATAGAGGAAAAAGCGAACATTTTAGATTCGAACATGGAAGAGATGAGAGGCAAAGGCCAGGGGGGAGGTTGAAGAGGGGTCAACTACAAAAATAATTTCACCCTCGCTACATTTCAAATCGAGCCCTGCAGGCAGCAACAATGGTGTCAGCACCTAAACGTTGCTAGATTTCTCTCTGGCTGTTTTCAGCTTGCACAAACCACACAAAGAGAGGGTTTTTCTGTTTTTATCATGATCAGCAGGTCACAACTCATAAATACACAATGGTTGCAGCTGCTCCCCTACTGCACAGTGCTGCCATTAAAATCCATTGTGTGCTTGTCAAAAATGTAATGCTCATGTCTAAAGGAAGCTAAAAATGTACTGAATTGGTGCTTCTTTGAGAAGTATCACTCGTTGAGGTCCTGCCTCACTGTCTAATTTATAAAGGAGACAAAAATAATTGTGCAAACGTGAGAAGTAAAAGACTGTGACACTGATAGACATGAAAGTAAGCTCCTGTTGTTAAATTCAAACAAAGACAATAGGTTATTTTCACATTTTAATTAACTATTGCTTATATCTAAACATATATATTTATTCTACACTGATATGGCAAAATGTTTATGTGCATAAAACAAGTATTTTATTTAAGATTTTTAAGATTGCATGATTCCAATAAGGGGTGGAATGGCAGTGCAGTGGTTGGACCTGTACTCCCACAGGTCACAGGATCATCTCCCGCCTTTGTTGAGTTTGCATGTTCTCCCTGTACATAAGTGGGTTTTCTCCAGGTGATCCAGGTTCCTACCACTCATCAAAAACATGCAACTAACAACTCTAAATCGTTACTAGGTGTGAGTGTGAGCATGAATGCTTGTTTGTCTCTGTGTAAGCCTGTAATTTAAGACGGTCATTTGATGGTATTGGAAGGGTGGCTCCAACTTATTGTCAAACCTTGGATTCAGTGGGAGCTGTGTTACTTTCCTCTGCGTCATGGAACAGTGGAACAGTGGATCTGATATTAACTTTTGCAAAATTGTTAAGGGGGTCATGGCATATGTGTTTTGTGCATCTGGAGAAGGCTTGTGTTCCTCGTGGCATTCTATAGGTGGTGCAGCAGGAATACGGGGTACTGGGGTCCCTACTAAGTGCTACACATAAGTCCCTGTACAACGAAAGCAAGCTCTGTGTCAACATTCTTGACACAAATTCAAGCTCGTTCCTGGTGCAGGTTGGACTCACGAGGTCTATCTAATCCTGTTAATGATGGATCTCAAGGTGCAGTCATGGAGAGAAGGCTGTCTGGTTTGGGAAACTCAGGATTTTGTTGCAGATGATCATCAACTGCTGTTTGTAGATAATGTGGTTTTGTTAGCATCTTCAAGCTCTGACATTCAACATGAACTGGGATGGTTTGCAGCCAAATGTGAAGCAGATGGGATGAAAGTCACCTTCTTTAAGTGTGAGGTCATAGTTCTCAAGTATCTGGAAGTCTTGATCTTGGGTAATGGCAGGATGGAGCAGGAAATGGACCAATTAATTGGGGCCCCCTCCACAGTAATGAGGGCATTGCTCCTGTCTGTTGTGGTAAAGAAGGAACTGAGCTGAAATCAATTTACTGTTCCAACCCTCACCTATGGTTGTGAGATATGGATTATCAGAAAGAACACAATCCTTAATCCAAGCAGCTGAAATCTTCTTCCTCTTTATGATAGCTGGCCTCAGCCTTAGAGAGAAGCTGAGGCGCTCCATCATCTGAGTCAGCTGAAGTGGTTAAGGAATCTGATTAGGATGCCTCTGGAGGTTTTCCAGGCACATTTAACTGGGAAAAGACCCCAGGGCAGACCCAGAACTAGCTAGAAGAATCTTATATCCTCTCTGGCCTTGGGATCCAGCAGGAGGAGTGTCACTGAGGAGAGGGAGGTCTGGGTGTTCCTCCTGGACCTGTTAACAACTTGACCAGGGATAAGTGTCAGAAAATGAATTAATAGATTACAAAAACACTTTGTATTGACTTTTAAATAAAACCTTTTCTAAACTGTGAGGAATATAAATAAAGAGTTTGACTAGTTTAGCCTCAAAAAGCTATCTGTTGAGCATCAATGTTGAGCAGGGATTCGAGCTGTTTCCTCATAGCAATAAAGTCACAGGTTTACCTCCCTCTTTGGGCCTTTCTGTGTGGAGTGTACATGTTCTTCTGCATGCATGGGTGAGGTTTTTCCAAGTACTCCAGTTTCCTCCCATAGACCAAACACATGCACGTTAGTTTAACTGACAATTCTAAGTTGCCACTAGGTGTGAATGGCAGTCTGCTTGTTTGTCTCTATGTGTCTCTGTGATAGACTTGAGACCTGTCTAGGGTGTACCCTGCTTTTCACATAACAAGCACTGGAGATAGGCACTAGCTCCCTGCAACCCTAT
Organism: Kryptolebias marmoratus; assembly: GCF_001649575.2. NCBI lineage: Eukaryota > Metazoa > Chordata > Actinopteri > Cyprinodontiformes > Rivulidae > Kryptolebias > Kryptolebias marmoratus. The sequence continues at coordinate 29,553,920 of NC_051435.1, read as the reverse complement.
ATGGAAAAAGTGGGTAAAGAAAAGGGATGGATTTGTGTCAACTACTACTACATCAAATTTGATCTAACTAACCCACTAATAAAGCTTGGTAGCTGTAAGAATGTCCTGGCTGTAAGTCTGCTCTGATTTTGCAGGTTTCCCAAGGGGACGCTACTGAGAAGCTGGCTCACCAAGTCGCGGCCCAGATTGCTGCTGCTGATTGCAGGGTTGAAGAGGCCTCAGGTGACCCTCATGAGGAGGAAAAGGATGAAGCGCACAAAAGTAGCAAAGGCCACGTAAGCGGTAAATATGGCTTATGTTGCATGATGGAATGCTGAACATCAACTAAAATGTAGAAACTGGTTTAAAAAGGGGGAAATATTTATCTTCTCAATTCTCCAATCTGAGAAGTGATGAGAAAAAAGAAGTCAAACCAAAGAAACAAGCAGAAACCTTAGCTTTAGTTCAGTTATTTAAAATAACTTCTAATTAAGAGCCTAGCATTCATTGAAATAATGCATTTTACCTGCAGCCTTTCATGTCACAGGGTTAAACTAAGATAATCTTATAATGATAATTGACAGAATTGTAGCTGTTTTGGGCAAACCTTGAAAATAACATTATTTCATGTGACATGCTCAGAGTATGCATTGTGAATGACTATCAGATACTAGCACATCAGATTTTAGCTCAGTATTTGTTAAATTGACTGGGTTAAAGCCAGTTTTGTGTTGGATAATGTAGATTACCTCTGGTGGCCATTTTGAATTGGATTGACTCCAAGAGTTAATCGGTTGTAGATGTACATCCACTAATTATTTTTTGAAAGTTTCATAAAATTCTTTCAGTGGTATATGAGATGTATTGTGAACAGACATACAGGGTTGACATCAACAGTTAATGCTGACATTTGTTCAATCAGTAGCACTTGGCGTGTGTTGTGAATGAATCTTAGCTACAACTACAACAAATTTTAGCTATATCTACACTGAACAAAAATATAAACGCACCACGTGTGTTTTTTGTCTCATTTTTCATGAGCTGAACTCAAATCATGTGTAAATCTGTGTTAGTGAGCACTTCTCCTTTGTCGAAATAATCCATTTACCTCACAGATTATTGCACAGGTGTGCCTTAGGCTGACCACAATCAAAGACCGCTCATTTTACCACACAGCAAGTGTGCATGCTGACTGCATCTTCACCTCCAAGATCCTCTGAGACCAGCCAACCGAACAGCTGCTGCAACAATCGGTCTGTCTCAGAAGAGCTCATCATCCTCTTTGGGGTCCCCACCTGGCTGCAGTTTGTCATCTTAACAGACTTGAGTGGGCAAATGCTAACATTCTATGGTGTACAACATGTTGGAGAGGTGTTCTCTTTAAGAATGAATCCCAGTTTTCACTATACAGAGCAAATGGCAGACTGTATGTATGACGTCATGTTGAAGCATGATGATGCATGACCCCATGTTGCAAGGATCTGTACACAATTCCTGGAAGCTGAAAACTGCCCAGTTCCTGCATGGCCAGCATACTCAACGGACATGTCACCTGTTAATCATGTTTGGGATGTTCTGGATCAGCGTGTACGAGATGTTCCAGTTCCTGACAATATCCAGCAACTTTTCACAGCCATTGCAGAGGAGTGGACCAACATTCCACAGACCACAATCAAGAACCTGATCAACTCAATGCAAAGGAGATTTGTTGTGCTGTGTGAGATACTGACTGGTTTTCAGACCCCCCCCACCGTACAGTAAAAGTAAACAGCACATAGCCTTTTATTTTGGCAAGCCTGAGGCACACCTGTGCAATAATCATGCTGTCTAATCAGCATCTTGATATGCCACACCTGTGAGGTGGATGGATTATCTTGGCAAAGGAGAAGTGCTCACTAACACAGATGTGTGAATATTTGAGAGAAAAATGGACTATTGTGTCCATAGAAAAAGTCTTAGATCTTTGAGTTCAGCTCCTGAAAATGAGAGCAAAAACGTGTTGCATTTATATTTTTGTTCAGTGTATAAAATCAGTAGATTTATAGCCATTTTTGTGCTGTCTACATTAAATGGCTATGGCAGCTCTTCTGAACTGAGTTGGCTACAAATGTTAAACAATTGTGGAAGTTCAACCAATGATTATTTCTTGTAAGTTTCGATAAAAGCTGTCCAGTGGTTCATAAGATATTCTGCTAAGAGACAGAGTTAATTCCACATAGCTAATGTCAAAGTTTTTGTATAATCTGTCAGCATCCAGAACGTGTTGGGGATCAGTTTCAGCTATTAATAGACCAAATTTTATATTAATATCTGTAAAATGGACTGAGTTATAGCAATTTTTATGTTTGCTAAGTTTGCTTAGCCGTGGCTAAAATCGTACATTGTAAATCCAAAAGTTAATCAGTTTTAGATGCTTATCTAATAATTACTTACTAATTTCTTAATAGTGGTTCATGAAATACTTTGGCAACAGTGCAACCGAATGAACACACATGCAGACATGGGCAAAAACATTACCACCTGCTGGGCGTAATAAATATTGCAGAACATCATTTTTTGTCCACTGATTTGTTATAGTCTACTGATGTAGTTCAGCTGACAGATGGCAATGCTGTAACACCCCCTTTAATTAATAATTGAATAATTTTGGGGGTAACAGGACAGAAAAGACTTGAAAGTCAGGTCACAGTATTTATCCCACAAAATGAACCAGATAAGATTTTAACAATGGAAACAGTGAATAAATTAATTAAATTTAGCTATAAAAACTTGTCCTTGGCTTCTAGGTCAGGACACATTTACGCTGATCTTCAGTGTTCAGGTACTCCTACACAAACAGAGGTTTTGAATGTGTAAAAAAAGAAATATGTTTCTATGGCAATATGTAAAATGTCAGTGAAGCTTTCTACATGAAATTGTTGTTTTTAAGCAATAAATATAATGCTTGAGAAATTAAAAAAAACGTTTTAAATTGCTGTTAGTGTCCAAATTAACCAATTCTTTTTAATCCTTAAAACATTTTGTCAACTGCTAGTAGTGCTGGTGTAGATTCTCATTGTTGAATTAAGGTTTGTAAGCTCGTAAACCAAAGTGTCTGAGAATTTAGTCTTTGTGCATGTGTAGATAAGAATTGTAACTTGTGTAATTATTTTATACAAATACATACTTTTTGTTAAAGAAGAGACCTACAAAGGTCACTGAAATAACTTGAAACTGACAAAAGTGACAAAAAGAAAAAATGTACTAAAAATCAACGAATGTAAATCCGTCATTGCTTTGGATCAACAGAATTAATGAAATAAAAAAAACTAAAGAAACTGACATTGACAAAAAGGATGGTACCTCTAAAAGAGATTGAAAATAATTGAACCATAGTTAATGTTAAAGTAAATCACAAAAAGCAAGACAGGAATTTGCCAAAATGCAAACTGACAAGCCACAAAGCTCCTGGGAAAGTATCCATGTGGACAGATGAGACAAAACTGGAGTCACATCAGATTTATGTTCAGACCAAAGAAAAGAGCACTGGACGGGGCACAGGGTGTCTTCAGCCTGTGCAGAGTACAATGAAACTGTGCCGCCCGGTTTTAGAAAGCTTGGTCTCTGCCACAGGATCATGGTCACACAGCTAAAAACACACAAGAACAAAACCATGGACTACTCTGAAGTTAAGGGTACCAGTTTCCTTACTGTGCTCTATAAAATAATTATTTTGAACCACAATTTAAAACAATGACTGATTTTCATTAGTTATATTTTTTTAGAAATAAAAAAAATATATTTCTCTCTGTAACATAAAGGTTTAAAACACATTTGTCCGAAGTTGCATTTCATTGTTAGCCTTTCTTTGGCGTTCATGGGTTTTGTGTTCAGTATGTGATTGTTTGTAGGAAAAGTGTCCAATTAGGCAGAATGTTTATGGGATTACTGTTTGTATATGCTACCAAACACCTAATGGTTTGTGATGGACTGTGATAGACCTGTGCACCCTGCCTCTTGCACAGAGCTAGAGATAGGCACCAGCTCCCCCATGACCCTGCAGGGAAAAGTGTGTATATGCCTTTAATGCGGATTCTTCTCTCTAGTCAGTTGTCAATTTGCTGGTATGAAAAGACAAACTGTGACATAGTCCAATCAATTTTCTCTCTTTTCTCTAGAACCTGCAGCCGAATGCCCCACTTCACCTGAGTCCCGAACAGAGACCTGCCTGTTAGACATGGAAGCCAAAGAAAAGGATGACCTGTGTGCAGTACATTTGCTCCAACAAAGAACTAAAACCCAAGAATCACAAAAAGTAATGAAGCGGGAGAAGAAAACACAGATATTTAGACCTCCAGACTAATCTGGATTCAATCCAGACCTGAACAAACAGTTTTGCATACTTCTTCAAATACATGTTTTGTCTTATGACTGTGGCATGCACATCATTCCTATCCACTGTAATCCAGCTGTCCCTTCTTTATGATTCAAGGCTCTCTCTCTCGGGTTTCAGTCTCCAAGGAGTCCAAACCAGCTGCTGATTAAACACTCTGCCATGACTGCTGCTCACCTTTTCTGTCAGTTCAACACTTCTCAAGTAGCTCACACACATACATTGTGAACACATGCCATAGGAAGTGTGGGAAAGTTTCCTGCTGTGGCAGTGTGTCCAGTGAAATAAATTTAACTTCACAATATGTCCCCTTTTTTACTCCACTGAATAATATTTATTTCATCCTGCAGGTTTTACCTACCCTTTGTTTTTATATTATTATCCTAAATATAGTTTATATGTATAGTTTAAATATATTTATTATCCTAAATATAGTTTCAGAACAAAATGATTCCTTTCTGTTATCATATATATATATATATATATGCAGTATGTTATCATATCAACACTAAAAGCTGAGAAGAAATGTTTTTCATGTCACTAAATTGAACTTTACTGAGATTAAAGGTATTTACTGTAAACTATAAACTAAAACCTAACAAGAGTACTATCAGTGGTACATAATATGCCCTTCAGTAAATTGTCAGAGTAATCAAATTCCAAGCCATTATTGTAGTGGGGTGAAAGGTCAAGTTCACTGCTAATGACATTGTCCATGGTGTAAATTGCCAAGCAGTTCAGTTAAAGAACAGGTAAGAAATGAAAAGAGCAGCTGTAAGTTGCAATGTGAAACAATGACCTGTTGTTGACCACCAACCTGTGCAAACTAGTTTATGGTCGGAGTAGAAATACCACTAAAGGTTTATTGGACTATTTTCAGTTACTTCAGCTGTTTCCAAACGTAAACAAACATGTGGTAGTTGGCATGCATTCACAAATTTTGCTTACAATTTTTCATGTAAAGACAAATGAACCAACAATATGAGAAAAACAATGGCCAACTGTAATGTAGTGTAGTGTTCTGCTGACATGTGGATATGTTAGATTAGTGCTGTGAAGCACCTCAGAACAGCTGAAGTTTACATGGTGGGGTAACTTTTTTATCACATCAGTGCTCGAAATCAGTTGATATCTGTTGACTTTATTTTATATTTTGTCATCAAGGGATTCAGATTTTTGTTAACCATATCAACACAGTCTACTGCCTTAAAGAGATAGTCCAGTACATTGTCTAATAGTTATCAATACTTTGTGCCTTGTCAGTCACGACATTCATCATAGAGCATGGAGTATGAAGGATGGAAAAAGAGGCAAAAGTCTTTGTCCAGACTAGGATAAAGGCTAGTTAAAGGAGTGTCTGTTTTTAAATGGTTTTTCAGGCTTATAACACAACTCACTCTCAAAAATGTCAGTGTAAAAGAACACTACATTAGCTCATATTAAACCTTTTGCATAGCATTATTTGTTTGGTACGTTGCTGTTTTCTTAACTTAATAATGTCTGTGTTAATACACAAATGAGTGTGTGCTGCTGCTGCTCTGTGTATCAGTCAACTGTTGGACTGACTGGACTGGTACATTCAGCAGCATCAGCACCATCACTTTATCACATACATTTCATTGTACAGGTTTAATAGTAGCTTTCGTACTGGCATGTTGTTTTTGAGAAAAGTTGTTCTGTAAGCATGAAAAACAACTAAAATAAATGGCTCTCATTTGGCTAGCTATTAGCCGAGCCTGGATGAAGACTTTCGCCTCTTTCTCCATACTCTGTGTTTTATGACTGATGTCACGACTGATAAGGTACTAATTACTGAGAACTACATACTTCAAAGTTGACAAGACAACCCCTTTAATGTGAACAGGTAGGTAATATTTATATTAATCATCTGGTTTCTATGGCAACATTAGATTCATAAGGATATACTTATATTTCTGCTATATTTGCCATGTGCTGCCACATTTTATGGAAACATCAGGTCTGTAATACATTCCAACTTGAATTGATTTTTAGAAATACAACAAAATAAGACAAAATTATAGACAGGTCGCAAGTCCATCAGAGACAAACGAGACAAACAGCCATGTCCTGTAACCGGAGGGTTGCTGGTTCAAACCCCAGCTCCATCAGTCTCAGTACACACTTCACCTGCCTTGCCAACTGCTGGTGTGATGGCAGCCCGCCCCAGTGTAGCTTCCTGCCATCAGTGTGTGAACGGGTGGATGACTGTTTGGAGTGTAAAGTGCTTTGGGGTCCTTGGATGTCTTGTGCTATACAAGTGCCATTAACCATTCACAGCTAGGGACAATTTAGGAGTTACCAATTACCCCAACATGCATGTTAGAGTACCCCGAGACTGCAAACATGTTAGCATTTTGTGACCCACAGAGCCACCATTGAATCACACATTTGAACTTTATAATAAAGGAGAAGTGTTACTGACACTAACATCAACTTTCTGTGCCCACCTGGCAGTGGCTCAAAAAGTGGGTATGCAGAGGGGGCGCCAAAGCAATGATGAAAAAATATTTCTAGTCGGCATTTTGTGTATTTAACAGTTGTTTGTGCACGTGTAAAAGATATGATCCATAACAGAGGCATGTCACTGATCAGGTGCCCCTCCTCACAAACTAAAGGCTGGTGGCTCAGTGCCTCACCCCCTCCACACGCACTGCGGTTCGGCCAGCCGCCAGCCGCCTCATCAGAAATGACAGTCCAGCCAGCCCACACGCAATTTTGATGTGACGGCAAGAGGCGTTACGGCTATGAACTATATAATAGACATATCACGTGACTTTGGATGAGCTAAAAACGCCGCCATCTTAAGGAAGTAATTCATTTCACCCTCTCCGTTCAGCAGTACTGTAATTCCTTCATATTGTGCTGCGTTTTCTTGCACAAATCGTTGTGGAAAATGCCCGGACAGCAGAACATTTCACCAGTTAGTGTTTTTTTTAATAATAACAAGGCTGTGAGGAACTGAAGGACAAGAATCTGATCTCTGAGGAGCTCAAAGCTGGAATCACCTGCAGGTAGGTCATTAAATGGGACATCTTACTGTGTATTACATGAACATTAGGAGGTTTATGTCATTGTATATTATAATACATATCCACTCAGTATTCAGATATTATTTAATGTGATCCCTTATCTTACCCAAAACATATTTAGGTGACCCTGGAGTCTATGTTACTCAATTCTCTTTATTATAGTGTTATAAACTTTTAAAACTGAAATAAACTTTTTTTAAAGTTTTTTTTATTATTTATTATTGTATTTAAAGTTTTGTCCATTTTAAATATGCAGCTGATAGAACTTAGAAGGTATCAGTAAATTAACAGTGGCAATAACCCCATCTAAAATCAGTTTATTTTTATTTAACAGGAGGTTAGAATCTGTTGATGGATCACCAGGCTGATCGCTCTGAAAGTGAAGACTCAACAATCTCCAGATGTTTCCAGCTGTGCACCCTGACCTCTGATGAGATGTCCTTCAGGCAGCAAACTGAGTTAGATGGAGACTCAGCAGAGGAAGAAAAAGAATCTCTTTAAGTATTAAAAACAGGCTTTAAACTTACTGTTGGGGGCGCTGGTAAGCAAGATATGGTGTAAGATGTTTTTTCCTCAGCTCTGGCAAAATCTGTAATATATACATAAAAAACAGCATCTAACACATTAATATTGGGCGAAACACTAAAGAGAACACTTTCAGAAGCTAAAGAACTAGACAACTCGTACAGAACCCTTCTCAATGGCGGAAAAACTGCAAAAGTATAATTACGTAATTAAGTACATTCCACAATCTAAGATCATTCCATTAAAACACATGATTAAAAACAAACAGCAATTAAAAAACACAGTAAGAAGAATAAAACAGTAAATCTTAAAAGCCAGAGTTCATGAGCCTCACAGCCTCAGATAGAAGCTACTGCTGAACCGAGCTGAACGAGCTTTCGGGCTGAGCAGCCTCCTGAACAGTTTGTGGGTGGGGTGGGTGGGGCCCTCGTAATGTTCCTACTCTAGTCCTGCATCTGCTGATGTATATGTCCTCTAATGAAGGAAGGCTGCTTTTTAAGATTCTCTGAGCAGATTTACTCGGGACTCTCTGCGCCACACATCAATAAAAAGCACTGAGGCCGGCCAGGCGTTGGTGAGCCTTTTCTCAATAATGGCTGTGGTCACAATCCATGTGAGGTCACTGCACTGATGCAGACCCACGTATTTTATTGTGGTCACCAGCTCTACAGTCTCTCCTTCAATGAAGATGGAAGAGGGTGTGTGTACCCTCCTCCTGAAGTCCACCACCATTTCTTTTGTTTTTACCACATTGGTGTACAGGTTATTTGTCTGGCACTAGTCAACAAGATCTCTAAGCTCCTTTTTGTGTAGAGACTCACTATTGTTAGAAATTAGACCAACAACAACTGCGTCATCAGCAAATTTCACAATATGATTGCCTGGGTACCTTGCAGAACAAGTAGTGTGTACAGGAGGGGAATCAGGACACACCTTTTGGGGAGCCTATGATAAGTATGATGGGGGTGGATGGTCACATACTGTGACCTTCCCATCAAGAAGTCCAGGACACAGTGGCACATCAGTGATTCCAACCCGAGAAGCAGCTTATTAGCAAATGTCTGTGGGATAATGGTGTTAAACACTGAGCTAAAATCCAAGCAATCCGACATACGAGTCCCTGCCCTCCAAATGAGAGAGGGTGGAGTGGATGACAGCTGATGCTGTATCGAACACAGACCGGTTCTTCCTGCATACTGCTGGGTGTCCACAGAGAGGTCAATGAGTCTTTGATATAGTGGAGAAATTATATTTAGTCAGTCACAAATTGTGCAAGTTCTCCCACTTTAAAAGATGAGAGAGGCCTGTAATTGACATCATAGGTAGACCTCAACTATGAGAGACAAAATGAAAAAAAAAATCAGAAAATCACATTGTCTGAATTTTAAAGAATTTATTTGCAAATTAGGGTGGAAAATAAGTATTTGGTCACCTACAAACAAGCAAGATTGCTGGCTGTCACAGACCTGTAACTTCTTCCTGAAGAGGCTCCTCTGTCCTCCACTCATTACCTGTATCAATGGCACCTGTTTGAACTCGTTAACAGTATAAAAGTAACCCGCCCACAACCTCAAACAGTCACACTCCAAGTTCCACTTTGGTGAAGACCAAAGAGCTGTCGAAGGACACCAGAATAGAATTGTAGACCTGCACCAGGCTGGGAAGACTGAATCTGCAATAAGCAAGCAGCTTGGTGTGAAGAAGTCTACTGTGGGAGCGATAATCAGAAAATGGAAGACCTACAGGACCACTGCTAATCTCCCTCCATCAGGGGCTCCATGCAAGATCTCAGCCCGTGGGGTCAGAATGATCACAAGAATGGTGAGCAAAAATCCCAGAACCACACGGGGGGACCTGATGAATGACCTGCAGAAATCTGGGATCAAAGTTACAAAGGCTACTGTCAGTAACACACTACGCAGCCAGGAACTCAGATCTTTCAGTGCCAGATGTGTCCCCTGCTTAAGCCAGTACCTGTCCAGGCCTGTCTGAAGTTTGCTACAGAGCATGTTGATGTTCCAGAAGAGGATTGGGAGAATGTCATGTGGTCAGATGAATCCAAAGTAGACCTGTTTGGTATAAACACAACTCGTCGTGTTTGGAGGAGAGTAAATGCTGAGTTGCATCCAAAGAACACCATACCTACTGTGAAGCATGGGGGTGGCAACATCATGCTTTGGGGCTGTTTCTCTGCAAAGGGACCAGGACGACTGGTCCATGTGCATGAAAGAATGAATGGGGCCATGTATTGTGAGATTTTGAGTGCAAACCTCCTTCCATCAGCAAGGGCATTGAAGATGAAACATGGCTGGGTCTTCCAGCATGACAATGATCCCAAGCACACTGACAGGGCAACAAAGGCCTGGCTTCGTAAGAAGCATTTTAAGGTCCTGGAGTGGCCGAGCCAGTCTCCAGATCTCAACCCCATCAAAAAACCTTTGGAGAGAGTTGAAAGTCTGTGTTGCCCGCTGCCAGCCCCAGAACATCACTGCTTTAGAGGAGATCTGCTTGGAGGAATGGGCCAACATTCCAGCTGCAGTGTGTGCCAACCTGGTGAAGACTGACAGGAAATATATGACCTCTGTCACTGCCAACAAAGGTTATATTACAAAGTACTGAGATGAACTTTTGTTATTGACTAAATACTTATTTTCCACCCTTATTTGCAAATAAATTCTTTAAAATTCAGACAATGTGATTTTCTGAATTTTGTCTCTCATAGTTGAGGTCTACCTATGATGTCAATTACAGGCCTCTCTCATCTTTTAAAGTGGGAGAACTTGCACAATTGGTGATTGGTGACTGACTAAATACTTTTTTGCCCCACTGTATATGCTAAAACCAGCTGTCCAAAACACTTTATGACAATCAGGGTGAGAGCCACTGGCCGATAGTCATCCATGGTTTTCACTGCTGAACTTAGACACTGGAATGATGGTGGACCTCTTGAAACAGGCAGGCACCACAGCTTAGGACAAAGAAATGTTAGAAATATATGTACACATTCCAGTGAGTCTCAACCCCCTCCCTGAAATGTTATCTTCTGAGGATTAATCCTCTGAAATGTCCTCTCCACATCCATCTCAAGCAGCATGAAAGGCAACTCACATGAGGGGACTGGGAACTTGTTGCTGTGAGGAGAGTTGGATAACTCAAACCTAAAGTTTTCTAAACCGTAAATCGCACAATTTAAAGCCTTAAAGCTACACAATCCCTGTAGCATACTGAACCACATGTTATAGGCCACAGCCACTTCTACCTTAAAACCTTTTTTGCTAGATTGTGAAATTTGCAAACCCTTCTGACTTCTCATCTGAGGTTTGACATTCAGTTGCCATAAAACTCAGAATATTAAATGTACTTATGAAGGTGAATATAAGTTGTCAAAGCTGAGTAAGTATTTTCAACAATGAACAAGTTATGATCAATATTGCAAAAAAACATGCAAAATTGTGCATATATTTAAAGCTATTTGGCTAAAAACATGTTTGTCCATATCTTGAAAATAACAATATCTGCTAAACTGAAATTTAAACTGCTATTGGAAAAGTCAATTCTGAATGACTAAACCAAAACTGACAAACATAGGGGGCACTATAATCCAAACAAAAAATTGGATCTTTACGAAATTTGGCATCGATTTTCAGGACATTGCCTTGAAGTTACACCTAAAAGATCATAATGCACAATTAAAGTGGGTGTGGCTTATTGCATCTCATTTTTTTTTCACTAAATCAGATTATGTAGTTTTAAACTTTTACAGTATTTCATAGAAAAAATAAAGTGTGCCAACAAAAAAACTTGCATCAACCTATAGGTGGTGCTACTATCATGGTTGAAATATTTTGGTTTGCAACTCAAAGTCACTGCCCCAGGAGTAGTCTATAATATAGTCTCTTTGGTTACCATAGGGCAGCTGTGGATCAGTGGGTAGAGCAGTTGTCCTCCAATAAGAGAGTTGGAGGTTCAATTCCTGGCAGCAGTCACATGTCAAAGTGTCCCTGGGCAAGACACTGAACCCCTCATTACCTCCTATGTGTGCCCCATCTGTGTATGAATGGAGTTTAAAGAACTGATTAGACTCTACAGAAGGATTCATTCAGAGTAGCTTTGTAGAGGTGTGTGTGAAAAATGAGGGCACAGGTTTGTGTTGTGAAGTGGCTTGGCTGGCAAGAAATGCACTATATAAGTGCAGTCCATTTACCATAATGTCTGTAGAAAGGTTGGTTAGTCCATGGACCTTAAACTTCTGTTGTCACAGGAACATCATGCTCTTATAGCCTTCACCTGAGGTCAATCCTTTTTATTTCTATGCTCCAGGGACAACTCTCTCCTTAGTTTGCTGTGGTCCATGTTCAGTGTTACCCACCATGATACCAAACAGCACACAGGCAGACTGACTGATTACAAGATTAAAGACACACCAACATTTACCATGAACTTGTATCTTTTCTAGGGGGGCCGTCCTTTTTGTCAAGGCCAGTTTTTATTTTTTAATAATGCTGGGCCACAATTAAAACAACAATGTCCAATTTTCATTAGTGGATTTTCAGAAATTTATTTTTATTACATTTGTCAGTTTCAAGGTATTTCAGTGACCTTTGTGGGTTTTTCTTTAACGAAAGGGTACAACACATTTGTCAGTGTCTGTTTTTTTGAGTTCTGGCTAAGATTAGAATCTATAATCTTAGATTCTAATCTTAGATTATTTTAGAAAAAACATTTACTTGTTTTATGGCAGAAAAAAATGAATTAAAATTAATTTAGATGTAACAACTAGCCTAAACTATCCCATGTGTATTCACTTTTTCTCAACCCCAAATAGGTTTTTCATCCTAAAATGATTAGTCTTTTCTTTATTCTACAAAGCTGCTGTGGAAGTGGGAAAGTGAATCCAAAGCAGGTAGAGTTCATGCTCACCTGAAGAAAAAGTTCTATGAGCCAGGTTACAGGCACCCATCAGATCATCAGTCTGAACAGAAAGCCTGTTTCCGGGATATGAGGCCAAAAATCGTTTGGACTTCACAGAGTTTCTCACAATTTAGTTGAAAACTACACCGTTATAAATTTTAATTCACTGTATTTTGAGGATCATTGCTAAACAAACTAATGTCTTTAGTTTGCTGAGGTTTTTTTTTTTTCTTTAGATTGCTTTGAGGAGAAGTCAGAACATTTTGTAATTGATGGTTGTGCATTTCAACCAGTCAAGAGAAAATGCTGAAATATGATACAAGCAAGATTGAACTTAATATGCAACTAATGATGACAATTATTTTGGTAAATGTTTTTCTTCACAAATCCAGTTTTATGACTGAAACACATCTGTTGTTAACAGTAGTTTCAAAAATGATTACAAAATAATCCAACGAACTCCTTGAGTTTAAATATGTGACCTCAGAAAAAAAGTACTTGTGTTTAAAGGGAACCACAGATCAGCTGTGAGGTGCCTGCAGTCATCTTCTTATCTTCAAGTTTCCATATAAAACAATATGAAATTAAGGAGGAGGAATAAAAAATAACACTGGATTTTTCAAAGCATTTACTCAAAGAATTCATTTTCTACAAATTCTGCCATCATCAAAAGCCAAAGCCTGTTTTTTATTGGCTTTAGTCAGCTCATTTTCTGTGTGTTTAACCAGATGTGGCCCACATCCAACAGCAGTGGCTTTTAGTAACGGTGCATGCTCCAGTCTGTGAAAAATGACACGTTTTTAAAAGAGAAATCCACATTTAAAAACCACACTATCCTGTACAAACATGTATTAATATTTACACCAAGGAATCAATCAGTGAATTAACAAAAGACAGAGGCAATCATCACATTTTTTGTACATCATATTTTTCCTCCTGACATCAAGTCATACAAGCAGAATGAAGGAAAAGGTCCCTGGCCACTGGGTTTCTGGACACAAGACTAGAGTAGAGCTCAGCTTTTGCACTTTCACATCTGGTTCAAATTCTGTCAACAAGGTAGTGACTTCACANGGGGGGGGGACGACTATCTGGGCTGCATTACAGACTTCATGCATTACGCAACAAGTGGCTTCAATCATACTCCTGTTGTTGGTCCACAGTGACATTTATGAAAGGACTTGACTCGGACTGACCACATCTAACTCAGTAAAAGCCCTTTGCCAGTAATGCAGTTTCCTGGTTGCATTCGATTCCCATCATTGTCATAAAGCTTGTGATCAGTGCTCTAGAAGAATGTGAGGAAACACTATAAAAAAGATTTGATTTTGATCTAAATGCACCTCATATAAAGCTCTGAAACGTTCCAGAGGAGGTTTCTCTGGTCCACCCTTAGAGCCAAGTGCAGCACTGACCTCAGAATGTGTCTTTTCAGATGTACAAGGAATGAAGAAGTAGACAGAAAAAGTTACACATTTTCTGTTTTAGTGAGTCCTGGTTCCACAAGTCGGCTTGTTTTTTCATCTCCAGACTTACTGAGGACTTGTGAAGGTCAGTTGAGTTTGGCTCCACACAAAGACAATCAGGTGTGAGGTCCAGAAACAAAGGTCCCACATCTCCCTCTCACACAGAGATTTCATAGGTAGTGCCCCCAACCCCTGTCACCTTTTTTACCCGGCCACTCTGAGGCTTATGGGCAGGGCTTAGTGCCAGTGGAGTGCTAAGATGGGCCGTTCCAGGTGGAGCAGGCGCTGAGACTTGGTGAGAGGGGGAGGAAGGAGTGGAGCTGGAAGAGGAGAAGGACTGTCTGCTGTTAGTCTGGCTCAGAGGTTTGATCTGGATCAGCTCATCTCTGATTTTAGAAGAACAGAAAAACAAAGACCACATGTTACACTCAGGACAGGAAGTGCTGGCTTAATCTGATGAAGAAGTCAGTGACACAACCAGTGACTTATATACTATAGACATGACATCACGTGACTTTTGATGCGCCGAAAACGCCGCCATCTTAAGGAAGTAATTCATTTCACCCTCTCCGTTCAGCAGTACTGTAATTCCTTCATATTGTGCTGCGTTTTCTTGCACAAATCGTTGTGGAAAATGCCCGGACAGCAGAACATTTCACCAGTTAGTGTTTTTTTTAATAATAACAAGGCTGTGAGGAACTGAAGGACAAGAATCTGATCTCTGAGGAGCTCAAAGCTGGAATCACCTGCAGGTAGGTCATTAAATGGGACATCTTACTGTGTATTACATGAACATTAGGAGGTTTATGTCATTGTATATTATAATACATATCCACTCAGTATTCAGATATTATTTAATGTGATCCCTTATCTTACCCAAAACATATTTAGGTGACCCTGGAGTCTATGTTACTCAATTCTCTTTATTATAGTGTTATAAACTTTTAAAACTGAAATAAACTTTTTTTAAAGTTTTTTTTATTATTTATTATTGTATTTAAAGTTTTGTCCATTTTAAATATGCAGCTGATAGAACTTAGAAGGTATCAGTAAATTAACAGTGGCAATAACCCCATCTAAAATCAGTTTATTTTTATTTAACAGGAGGTTAGAATCTGTTGATGGATCACCAGGCTGATCGCTCTGAAAGTGAAGACTCAACAATCTCCAGATGTTTCCAGCTGTGCACCCTGACCTCTGATGAGATGTCCTTCAGGCAGCAAACTGAGTTAGATGGAGACTCAGCAGAGGAAGAAAAAGAATCTCTTTAAGTATTAAAAACAGGCTTTAAACTTACTGCTGTTTAGGATACTATGAATATAATTAACTCCTGATTAGTGAGTTTAGTTCTTCAATAAGGGACTCAGAGGTTGGATCATGTGTTGTAGCTGGTTTTTAACAATTTCATTCATTTATTTCTGTATTTATTAACCTTGTGATGTTATGTGTGTGCAGTGGAACCCCTCTGTCCAAGGATAATTAAATAAAGATATTTTAACTTAGACTTAACTCTTAGTTAACAGTTCCTACAGCATCAGGCAGAAACATGTTACCAGATTACACTCCTCATCTTAAAACGAGTCTGTTTGTCAGAAGATGGCCGAGGTTTTACTGTTCAAAGGGCAGGAACTGCTGAAAATGGAAAAAGATCTGCTCAATTATTTTCTGTCTTTAAAAAAAAGTCATGTGTTCACTTGATCTCTGTAATTGTTTTACTTTTGTTCTTATAGTTCACAATCCTTTTAAAATCAGTTTTTATTTTTCAGTAGTCTGTCTGAAAAAAGGCTGATTTTGTATCTTCTGCTTGTGGACGTCTGTGCTGCCTCTTGACCAGGTTGGCATTGGAAATCTATGGTTCTGAGCCGCTTTGCCTGTTAAATAATAGGTATTTATAATAATAATGATGTTTATTATTATATTTATTATAAAAATAACCATTAATTTAACAGGTAAGTCAATTCAGAACCATATATTTATTATTATTATTATCATCATCAGGTCAATTAATTATTACAATAACAGTGTATATCTGTGAACCTGAATGATAATGTCCATGTAAAATTCAGCTCATCTTCCTCACACTTTGTTAGTCCTCAGCATTGTTTACACAGCCCTGTGCCTTTATGATTACTTTCGCTGCACATCGGGCCGAGCCTTTAGAGCAGTATGTCATGTCTGAAGTATACCAGCCATTGGACACAAATAACTCTTGAAGACATGTCAGACGAGAGCTCACAGCTGTCACTGGGCTCCTACAAGCTGAAGCCATGAAAGCGAGAAATGCAACAGATTCAGAGCAGGAGCATCAAATGAAGGCTGCATTTACTCATGATTTCACTTCTTTGTCACTGGCTATCAGGACTTTTACACCTCCTCAAATGGCAAATTCAAAGACTTTCAATTAGAAAAACTTTCCAGCACCTTACAGTAGTGATGAATTATTTTTTTTCTGCCAGTGTAGATTCTCAGTCATCTAGGACATAAAAAAAGAGTTAAAAGTTAAAAACAAAAACAACTGGATTTCTGTTCTGTAGCTGAAGATGTTTCATTTCTCACTTCTAAAAAGGACAGTGTGTGGAGTTTGAGAATTCAAGCTGAGATCTTCTGTAAACTAGATTCACATGCAGATTACACTCCCTCTCCTCATAATAGAGGCTCTCTAGAGCAGGGGTGTCAGACTCCATTCCTCGGGGGCCGCTCTCCTGCGTGTTTTAGATGTGTTCTTGCTTTAAATGGGTGACTTGTTGCCATGCTCCTGGAGAACCTGATGATTTGGTGAGGAGGTAATCAAACCATTTGAATCAGGTGTGTTGGAGCAGAAAAACCTAAAACTCCCAGGACAGCGGAGCCTCGAGGCCTGGAGTCTGACACCCCTGCTCTAGAGTCTTTGTTTGCCTGGCTCACAAACGGGCCACTTTGTTCCCATGACTGAAGGAAAATGAAACAAGCCTGGTGTGCGTAACATCTGCAAATCATTGCATTGTTTTTATTTACATTTTACACAGTTGTTTATATAAATCATCACTGCTGTAAGGTCTTGGAAATTCACATTAAAACTACTTGAAGCAAAAGCACATCAGCCAAGCCTCCAGTTCCCCTCTGTTGTATTCTCTGTTGAAGCCTGGAGTCCAATTCGAGACACTGAAAACAGTAAAACCAAATGTGGAGTCTAAAAACTGGTATATCTGCTCATTTTGGTTAAAAGTTGAGCAGATTTAGTGCCAAATTCAACTAGCGATTTGACTCCGTTTACACTGAGAATCATAGGTTTAAACGTCTCAGTATTCCTTTGATGCTGACATAGACAAAGATGACCAAAAAGCACACAAAGAGCTTATGATAAGGTTATGACACAACACATGACCGTGACAATGCTCACAGACAAACAGAAGTTGAGGAAAAGGAAAAGAAGAAGGAACTCACAGGAAACCTGGGAAGAGGAGGAGAGAAAGGCAGGAGAGGAGGAGGAGCAGTCAGGTGGTCTCTCTGGGTTAGCAATAAACCAATCATCCTCAGACAAAATGGAAAAGTTCATACTCACTTGGGCGCTGGAATTGCTCCTCCACCCATCACCTCTCCTCCTCCTCCTGCCCCTGCTGCATTCGCTCCAGCGGATGCTGAGGCTTTGCGGACCAGTCGGTATTGCATTTCAGCAGCGGCAGCACTCGAGTAGGAAAGCGACTTGCCAAGAGGCGCGGGGTGGGGTGGGTGGGGCGTGGAGGTGTCTGTGGAGCGGGTGCGATAGGGGTAGGCATTGTGAGGTGGTGCATTAGGGGAAGCAAAGTGGGGCGGCCGGGAGGAGGACTGGCGATGATAATGATGGGAGTGGTGGTGGTGATGGTGGTGGTGGTGGTGGTGGTGGTGTGGAGGAGGTGGGGCAGCAGAGGTTTGACTGACAGGTGGAGCATGAGCAGCAGAGTGGGGGTCCCCCAGCAGCTGCTCTCTCTCTTGGGGAGGTTGCGGGGAGGAGGATGTGGAGGAGGAACGATGGAGGAAGGGATGGTGCTGGTGGTGGTGGTGGTGTTGGGGCGACTGGGAGTAAGCTTCTCTTTGTTGGGACAGAAAAGGAGAAGAGAAGCCACCTGCTGCTGGGGTGCAAAGCTCAGGGGCTGCTGGACCCGTCACCCCCCCTCTGTCCAAATCCTCTCCACCTGCCAGTAAACTGTCGTAGGACAAGCTCCCGTTGCGAGAGGGATGGTAAGATGGGGGTGTCTGATTGGCTAAGCTTTTGAAGCTGGCAGAAGTGGTGGTTGCCTCGGAGACGAGAGCGCCACCTGTCGGGGTATGTGTAGAGCTGGAAGATTGGGAGGCCACTCCAGAAAGAACAGTGGGGTCTGAAAAGGAGGGGTAGGAATGGCCGCTCAGGGAGTAGCCAAGGATGAGCCCTCCTCCCGTCTCTCTTCCACCCTCCTTCCTTTCCCCATTGCCTCCCCCTGCCGCTCTGTCCGACGAAGGCTCCCTGCGGTCCAGGCTGGGCTGCGAGCGGAAACCAGGCTGCTGACTGGCCTGAAGGAGGGAGGAGGTGGAGGAGGAGGAGTCCCTGGCACTACCAACACTCTCCCCTCGACTCAGCTGGAAGGGAGAGAAGGGGGAGGGGGGGAGATACAAAAGGCTGAGCAACAAGGAGCAGAAAAGTGAAAGGCAGTGAGAGCATCACTAACAGCCCCAGCAGTACCTCAGACCCTGTCTGCCATGTTTGTTCTACAGCGTTATGAATTATACTATGAGGCCAAAGAGCCTGACACTTTGATACCATCCTGTCACTTTCCCACCACGGCTGTCTATGGTAGTCTTTGCTTTTATATTTGGTTTATCTGCTGATTCAGCGTTCACTCGGCTGTTTTTTTTAATGAATTGTTCCGTATGTTTTTGCAATCTAACTAGAGCTGCATACTTTGGGTTATTTTTTCATATTTCAAAACGTTCTGCTCATTCAGGAGATAGGTGCTATGGCTTTTGTTTATGGTAACTTTTATATTTATTAAAATGTTAACTTTATTTACAAATAATTTTCACATAGGAAGCATTGAGATCTCTTTAAAACCATTGCTCTGTTTTTAGCTACTGTTCTGCTACTTTTAACTAGCCTTTATGTTGTTATTTTTAGGTTCTAACTACTTTATTTTGAAGTTTTAGCTGTTTAGCTACTTTTAGCTTTATATCAGTCTTTTGCTCCATTTAGAATCCTACAGTACACCTGGAACACTTTGCTCTTTTTAGCTTGTGTTGTTTGTTTTAGCTTGACCAGCTCAGTTTTAGCTTCTTCAGCATATTTTAGCAGTCATTTAGCACTCAGCATTCACATTGTGTTTTCACAGAACATGACATTTCTCCAGTCCAGACTGTTTTTCTCAGTTCAAAGCTGCATGTCTGCACTGAAGCAATAAGAACAAAGACTCCTGCTCTTACAGTAATAAAGTGTCATTCAGTTCAATTTAGTTTGTTTCCATAGCTCCAGTTCACAACTAAAACCATCTCAGAGCCCTGTCCAAATCATACCACATTATATGCAATTCCATTCAGTCCAAAACAGATCCACTTTTAAATCCAGTTACATACAATCAGACTCACTCTAAATGACCTGTTAGTAAAAGATTGAGTAAAAAAATAACGCTGTTTCTAAGTGAAACTGTTGTGTTGTGGCCGTTCGTGCACACAAAGACGATTGTTGTCTCTGACACTGAAACATGTGGTGTGATATATGTGCATGAGTAGATGAACAACAGTAACAATGGCAAATCGCTCAGTCTTTTCAACTCTGAGATGGAACATATATGAGCTCCACCATGTCTTGGGACAGGAGACACATGTCAGACGTGCTGCTCCAAACAAACCTACATATACTCCCCATATTGGAGTTAACCGTTTCCATACTCAGGACTGACGTGTTGTTGAAAGACTAACATCACACTGCATGAAAACTACACCAGATTTAATGTTTCTACAGTCTCAGCGATCACAGCGTTACAATATAAATGTGTGACTTTTTCACAATCAACAGCAGAAAATCTCTAACATTTCCAGAAATGGTTCACATGTGAACAGAGTCTGAAACACACAGCAACTAGACTCTGTTTCTGTTGTTGAAGCAGTTTGAATTTTCACTTCAAAATAAAGTTCAGTGAGAGCTGAGATCACATTGTTCCCCCTCCTGGGGGGTGTCTGCCGTTCAATCAGCCAGGAATGTTCACAACTCTAAACTGAAGAAATTAAACAACCTCTCCACAGACGCATGGCTCAACACAGGAGAGCCACCTCTTCGGGACAGGACTCAGCGGTTCACCTACACCTCAAGGAGAAGGGACACTCCTTTGAGGATTAAAATGTTCATATCTTGGACCGAGAAGACAGATGGTTTGAGAGGGGGTACAGAAAGCCATTCACATTAAATGAGAAAAACTATTTTAAACACATGAGGTCTGAGGTTTCAGCTTTTTAAACCTTCCAATGGAACATTAGGTTTAATTCCATTATTTCCCCTTTAATTCACACCTTCATGCATGTGGCCAAAATACCCGAAACAGAGACCCTGACAACCCACAGAAGGGAATAAAGTAAATAGGAGTCCCAACCCGCTGTAGCGAGGGGACCAGCCTTGTGGAGCACGGAGTCCTATTTTCTCTGAAGGCTCCAAGCTCACGGAGGCAAGGAAACGCAGCTACAAGCAGCTACAAATAAATAAGTTTGCTTTGAAAATGAAACATTGTTTATTCAAATAAGCAAAGTATGCAAAACATTTAAACATTATTCCCTCCAAGGGCTCCAACCCAATCAACAGAAATCTGAAATAAAAAGTTATTTTGTTTTTAAATTACCTAGTTATGTTTATGTAAGTTGTAGCTAACTAGCTAGCTTCATATAGAAATGGCAATGTCTCATCAGAAAAACATCAGATTCATACCACTGGTCGAGTTTTCCCTCCTGAGTAGGTCTCAAAATTTCATATTTACCAAACTCTATGGGGCACTAACAGTGTCAAAAATGTATATCTCATATATCACTGTTTTTCTTTTATGTAATGCCCTGAAATGACTCTTGTTGTACATTGATGCTGCACAAATAAACTGAGATTGTTGATTCAGTCGTGTGGCTGTGGGCAACTGAGTCTCTTTATTTTTATGTACTTCACGCTGTGTTTGTTGTACCAAACGCTGCAAATATTTACTGGGTATTAAAAAAAACAGAATGACAAAAGTGAAATCCTAAAGACAAGGGATCAGAGAAGGCTAATAGAACAATAGTTCAAATGAGGATAATGGGGGGGTTAAATACTTGAAGTAACAGAGCAACAAATACTTGTGACAGACTCTGGAGAAAATCTAACGAACTCACTATAAAAGTTTATCAAATCAAATTTTTATAAGAATTATTATGGTGATAAAAAGGCCACTGATGATGCACAACTGTTAGGGTAGGGGGTGGGGGGGACATGGACACAGATACTGAGTGAAAACTATGATCAATATCAGTCTTTTAATTTATTCACATAGTGCCCACTGACAGGAGACTGCACACCCATCCCTCCCCCGACAAGCAGATACATCCAGTTTCCACTCAGTATTTCACGTCTGTCCACAGCAAACACAAAGAGGGAGAAATGCTTTATGAACAATCACTTACTGATACTGATCAACAGTAAGCCACTGAGAAACCAAACCAAGTTGGCCAACAGGAAATCAAAATGCAAAAAAAGAGATGAATTAAACTGAGCCGATAAAAGAAGCAAAAACAGAAACAAATATATTAGGAGCATATTGTTCACATTCTCTCTATATGTACAGCTGGAACTAGATGTTTACATACACTGAAAAAGAAACATCCATTTTTTCAGTGTAGTGGTTAGAGCTGTTGGAGGATCACTTCCTGCCTGGGGCCTTTCTGGGTGGAGTTTACATGTTCTCCCTCCAGTTTCCTCTCACAGTCCACAAACATGCCTGTTAGGTTCATTGGTAACTAAATTGTCCCTAGGAGTGAGTGAGAGTGTGAATGGTTGTTTGTCTCTATGTGTCCCTGTGATGGACCTGTGACCTGTCCAGGTGTCCCCTGTCTCTCACACAGTGACTGCTGGAGACAGCCACCAGCTCCCTGTGACCCCGAATGGAGAAGCAGGTAAAGAAAATGGATGGATGCTGCCATAAATCAATCATGGTCAATAAAAATTGTCCTTAACAAAAAAAAATTCTTTACTTTAAAAAAAAAGTCTTTACTGTCAAAGTTAAATTGAAATGTTTACAGAGTAATACGGGTAAAGTGATCGCAAAACACAGTCACAGCCTTTAAAGTGCTTTTCTTTTTGTCACTTAAAGGAGAACTGAAATCAAATCTCAAAATATTGAGTCATATTTAGTCAAACGCATCCACACAACATTGCAGGGACCCATTTTTCTGACCTAAAACTTTAATAAACTGTTTTTAGTGTTTTAGTCTTTGAAGTGGTTCTGATAGTAATCCCCACATCAGACCTTATGGATCCAAATCTAAGAAAAAAGGTTTTATCTTTCTGGAAGCCAAAAATTAAAACTCCAGTGGTATTTTCTGGCCAGTTCAAACAATTAATTCCAACTAACTCAACCATTCTTCCACTCACTGATGAATGGCTGAATGCTTGGGAAGCTGGAATGACATTTTAAAGGATGAGTGTGGTTTTGGACAGCCGGAGCTGGGGTGTCTAAGGACGGAAATGACTGACTCTGGTGAATTTTGTACATATAAAAGGACAAGATTCAGACAGGAGATGAACAAACCCAATGAGAGCCTATATTATAGCAGATTCTCCTCGGTCTGGCAGGCCCAATTCAGTAATACATCCCTGCTTTTAACTGGTCACTATCACTTTTACTGTGTTCAAAACAACAGCTTCAGAAGCTGTGAAACGGCAACTACTGTTAGTAGCCTAAGGACATGAATAAGAACAAATTCATTTTTCTTTAAAAAAAAGCATAATTGCAAAATATGCACCATTTATTTAATGAAATGATAAATAATTTATTTTATTAACACAGTTTTGAAACAGGTACTGTTCAGCAATGAACTGTAGATAATACTTTAATCCTAAAAACTACTAAAAGTTGAGTAAAAACACAGAATGGGAAACTAATATACAATACTACTAAAAAACATAAATAACAAATACGGTTTCCTTCAGAAAACTACCATTTAGTTCAATTATCAATAACAACAACAAAAAATTAGTGCTGGAAAAAGAACTGAACTGAAAAAATAAATGAGAAATAAGTGGAAAATAAGCACACCGTTTATTTCAGGATTAACAAAATCCTTAAAGTTTTTCCTCCCTTTATTTCTTCTTTTTTGAACAGGATTTTGGGTTCTCAGATCCTTTCCTTTCTAACATGTTTATTTCCAGCATCAATGCTGAGGCATTTGCAGTGTTTAGTTTTTTGCTGTGTTTTCACCCTGCCAGCATCCTTGTCATAAAATCACACCAGTACATTTAAAATTCAATTCGTAATACTGTCCGTGGCTTGAGCGATGTTGAGTGAAAACATGCCAAGCTTTAGTTTTTCAGATAGATGTTTTTAAAACTCTGCTGAGATGATTACATACTAAACATGCTGCCTGCAAACAGAGGGCCATTTTCTCCTCCACTAACAGATGAGTGAAGGAGCAACAGTAAAAGACAGATCTAACTCGGCGATGAAAGAGCAGACACACATTCTTAAATGAGTCAGTGAGGGGGAAATGTCTGCCGTGACAACTGCTTTCTGACTAGGGTCTGATTCATAAACGTGTCTCAAAATGTCTCAAGACTTTCAAAAAATACATTCTGAAAACTGTAGTCTGGTAAGAAAAACTGAGAGTCCCTAACCCTAACCCTGGGAGAGTTTGGGACAGACATGAGGCCCGTTGCAGCAGCCGCTGCTCGTTGGAAACATTTATCCTTGCTTCCACATCAGTCTGCAAAAGTGTCAAAACAACACCAGAAGAAGTCGGTAGACACTTTATTGAAAAAAATGTCACTAGAAGGGTCTAAAAATTCATTAAACATAGCATCAAAGTGGCTAAGCTGGCAACGCTGCTTGTACCTGGACTTGCCCTGCTCTGCTGGTTTGCTTTATTTGTTGAAAGCAGTCAGTTTAATCCCTGTATTATAATTAGACCAGATGGCTTTAAAAGGACCACAACAAAAAACAACATTTGTATTTCTTCTCATGACAAAAATCTAGTGTGGCAACAGAGGACTTTTATCCTTGCACTTATTTTGCATTACATATTTGTATTACTATGTATAAATTTGATTTCACTTTGTTTTTAGTGGGTTTTTTTGTAAAGAACCATTTTTATTGACCATGATTGATTTATGACAACAATAAGAGCATAAATACTTTTTTTCTGTAATTCTGGGAGTCCTAACCAACCTGAAACAGGAAAGGTTTAGTCTGACTTAATGTCCCAATGAGGAACAAAACGATTCTGTCTTTTAAAACAATGTATGTAAACATCTGGTTACAGCTGTGTTTGATGTGTGTGTGAGAACATTACCTGGTTGGCATACGCGTGTGTGAGTGTTGTGTGGTTCTTCCCCGGGCTGTAGGTGGGTCTGTACTTGTACATGGTGGGGGTGGGAGGGGCTTTGTTCAGCAGACTGCACTCTGGAGGGAGGAGGAAAAAGGACCACATTACAGGAGGAACTAAGGCCTGTGTGTGATGCTTGTGTGGAACAGGTGGTAAACCTTCTGGGTTTCCCCTGGTGATTCCTGGGTAGCGCAGCTCGGGTTTAGGGGGCGGCGGCGGGTCAGCATCACATGACTGACTCTCCATCATCTCGAGACTGGACTTGGACTGGAAAAGTGGAGGGATAGACAAAAATCAGAGATACTATCTGCAGTCTGTCATTTTCATGACTTTATAGGATGTCTGAAAAACTGTGAACTCAGAAGACCTGTAGCTGAGCCAACTCAACCTTTTCATTCTGTTGATAACTTCATTCAAACTTTGCTGACCATCGTATGTTTTAATCTTTAAAGATAGTTCACTCCAAATATACAGAACAGATGAACAGAAACAATTATAAGTAGATTCACCTGGGTCTTCTTGATGTATGCCCCCCCCAATCACGTAAAAACCTGTAGAACTAGCTTGTGAATACATAAGTCTTTATCTTAACGCCTTTCCATGTCCCCAAGCTCTTCATTAATTTTGAAAGTGGTTTACAACACAAAGTGCACCCCTCCTAAATAAAAGCCAACAATTTCCTTTTGTGTAGAATCAAAAAAAGTTATACTTTTTAAAATGACATCATTAAAGTGCATCAGTGGAAAAGATATTTACTGTTTTTACAAAATAATTGTACCAAGAAATGGACCAAAAACAATCCATGTTTTTTGAAGTTAAGAATGAGTATTTTGGGGTGTATTTGTGTCAATTATACAGGGGCCGACAGGTGCAAACTTGCAGCAAATTGCAGAAGGTGCTTCAAACAGGTAAATGTGCCACAAAACGCATCAATGTTGTAAACTTCAAAACACACAAACTCAAACAACTAATTTTAAAAAATAAAATATTGCAGCAAAAGAAAAATGCAGCCAAAACAAGCAAACTAAGAACACAAAACAGAAGTGTGCCTCCTTAAGTCCCCACCTGGGGGACTTAAGGAGGACTCTGCGGTGTCCTCCTGCCGTTTGTCCTGGTGCTGAGAGGGTTTTTTTTTTTTAACTTTATTTACAAATGAAATAGAATATAGACTACACTCAGCATTAAACCTACAGGTGCTGGTCATAAAATTAGAATATCATGAAAAAGTAGATTGATTTCAGTAATTCCATTTAAAAAGTGAAACTTGTATATTATATTCATACATTACATACAAACTCATATATTTCAAATGTTTATTTCGTTTAATTTTGATGATTAC
>NC_051435.1:29489594-29526582 GCF_001649575.2 Kryptolebias marmoratus | reverse complement strand
GATATGATGAATTTGAGATTTTCATTTGTTGTCATTTGTAATCATCAAAATTAAACGAAATAAACATTTGAAATATATGAGTTTGTATGTAATGTATGAATATAATATACAAGTTTCACTTTTTAAATGGAATTACTGAAATCAATCTACTTTCTCATGATATTCTAATTTTAAGACCAGCACCTGTACATTTCAGATCAGGTGTAGGCCCCTCTGGTCCTGCAGGGCCACTTGTTTCTCTGCTCCAACACACCTGATTCAGAGGTTAAATCACCTCTTCATGTCCTGCAGAAGCCTGTTAATCACCCACTGATGCAAACCAGGTGTGCTCATCATGCATCAGGTGCATCGGCATGCGTTTGTGGCACATTTAACCATTTGGAGCACGTTCCACAATTTGCTGCATGTTTGCACCTGTCAGCCACTGTATAATTATCCATATTACATGTTTAAGTATTGAAGCCCTCAAAAATTTATGTATAGGATATATTTATGCTTCCCATAGTTTTCTAAGCTTTGAACAGGGCTTTTCAAATCAAATCTAATTTATTTATATAGCACATTTAAAATAACTGCCATTGGCCAAAGTACTGCACACAAAAGCAACAAATTTCAACAGTAATTCAAAAGAATTAACAAGAAAACAATTAACAATACGACAAGACAACATAAATCAAAACAGAACCCTGCTGCATGAGAAGCCAGTGAGTACAAATGTGTTTTAGGAAGAGCCTGTCTGGTCTGGAGGGGGCGCTGCTTCCACTCCAGGCTTTTATCTGACACATTATTGAAGGGCAAAGGCTCCAAGCTAAAGGAAAACAATAATAAAAAAAAACTGTTGAAGACAACTGCCAGTATTAGCAGTAATAACTAATAAGTTATTATATTAACCAAATATTAACCAAAAATCACCAGTTTCTCAGAAAATTGTGAAAATATTCACTGATGACTCAACGTGGGGTGTTTACATGCACAATTCTTTTCATGACCCTCAGGTTACAATTTTTAAAATAAAAAATGTTAATCATATTTGGTATATAGCACTAAACAAAATGAAAAAATGACTGATTCAACCAAAAGTCAAAAGTTATGACCAAGATAGCCTAAAAAAACATCCATTCCAATTTGCATCGTGATAAGAAAAAGTCATGCTAATGTCCCAACAAAAAATGAAATAACTCTTTAAAATGCCAGAGGTTTCCGTATAAGAAACGTTTGTAAAGAGTATGTCCAGTGAGTGTTAGCTCGAGGTTTTACTGTGAGGTTGGGGTCCCAGGAGTAGATAAAGCTATGTACAAATGTAGGCCCCCTCCCTTATTTCCTGTCCCCAGGGTAACAGCACAATTCATGTTACAGTAACAAACTTCAAAAATTAGCTGGGATGATTCAAAAATCCCAAAACAAAGCACCATCATCTTAGGGCACACACGGGCCTTATGTAACACTTTTCAGTGTCTGGTCCCTCTTCAGTTACTGAGAATGGGCTCATAAAAGGCTGCGTCCGCCATTGATTGGTTCAGTCCACTCATTTAGCTCAGGACACTTTGTGGTTTTCCAATATCTTAAGATGATCCTGGACTGACTATAATGACTGAAAGGACTCCTTTTCAGATGTCCAGCATTTGATTATTGGGAGGCAGATCTCACAGTTCTGGAGTCAGACCAGGAAGAAAAACCTCCCAGACTTTAATCCAAAAAGGTGCGACCAAAAGCAGTACAAATATGTCTCCACCTCTTTTAACATTTCCAACACAATTTGTGTGTCATTAATTTCCTTCTGTGCAGTCTGATAGGAGTATGATCATATCTATGCAACACCTCATACTGTATAAATGTGTTTCTGGCCTCCTTCACATATTTACCACTCTCTGATAGGACATCTAACCATGTGGGTACTCTATTCTTCCCTCTGCCACAAAAGTTTGATGTTTGATGTACCACCGGCAGATTGAGGAAGTGGCTGATATCAACAAACCCTACCAGCAGCTAGAAAGGGCTGGACTGAAGGACAGACAGAGGCACTAATCATGGCAGCACAAGAGCAACAGAGGCCAGAGTCTATCATACCAGGCAGGACCCAAGATGGAGGCTGTGTAAAGATGCCCCTGAGACAGTCCAGCACATAGTAGCAGGATGTAAGATGCAGGCAGACAAAGCATACATGGAACTCCATAACCAAGTGGCTGGAATAGTGTACAGGAACATCTGTACTGATTATGGGCTGGAAGTCCCACAGTCACAGTGGGAGACTCCACCAAGGGTGGTGGAGAACAGCAGGGCTAAGATACTGTGGGACTTCCAGATCCAGACTGACAAACAGCTGATGGTTAACCAACCGGACAGTGTGGTGACAGATAAGTCTGAGAAACTGAATACAAGAACAGCTGAGTTGTGAATGAAGGTTATTTTAATGGCTCCAATATGCAACAGATCAGTGTGGAGACTGTTTAACTTTGATGCAGGTTCCTGAACATTGAAAATATAAATGATCTATAAATACATTTTCCTGAAGTTTGTTAACAGTCTACACTTTATCTTCCATGTAAATTTTCTTTAATGTCAGTTGAAAAACTGAAACGGTTTAAAAATTGTTTTAAATGTGCATTATTGCTTGTCTGTCTTTAGCGTTTATATTAAAATAATGGTTTCTGCAGAAATCAGTCAATCAAATTTAATGCTTTTTAATGCCAATTTAAAGCCATGTTTTAACATTTTTAATGCCTTCGGCGGCGAATACATAAATTGCAGATGTTTTCTTAAATGCTATTTTTGATGCAATTAATTGTGAATGCATGAGCTAGTATACATTTTTCTTTTGTTTTGTTTTACAGAAAAGGACAACATTATGTGTGTTAGAGAGAGATGGGACCAAAAAGGTGTATAAAACCACCTCTCTCTGACCTCAAGGTGAGAGGTCAGATTTTTTAAACAGTTGTTTCATTTAGTTTATTTGGTTTACACTATTTCAGGGAAATGTTGCAGATGCATCAAAGTAGAAAGGCTCTCTCAGTCTCACTGTATATTGTTCTACTCTCCTTGGATCTGTGATGAAAGCACGCACAGCAGCATTTATGGCACTTAAATAATGCATGTATGTAGTCCTCCTGTTCTCACCCGGTGCAGATCTCCCTGGATGCCGTTATCTAGAACCTTAGCAGCCAGCTGGGCCTCTGTGAGCTGTGGCCGGAGAAACGGAGGCTGCACACTGACACTCTGCACACACTTCTTCCTGCTCAGATACCTGCACACACAACACAAACTCTAGATTCCTGCTAAAAGGCAGAGTAAGAGAACACTGAAAGATTATTTTTCATCAATAAAGCACATTTCAAAAATTCAATTTTTCTGTTTCACTCTTTAGACATTTTAAATCTTTACCCTTCAGCACTGGTTGGTTCAATTCAAATCTTTTACTTTGGTCATTAGCAGATGATAAACCACACTTAAAAAAACCTTTTTTCATTACCCAAATAAAACCTCCAAGCCCTTATTCAGAGGTAAACGTGAAAAAAAGCAGTCACCTGGGTGCCTGCGAGCTGCAAAGAACATGAGAGACATTCTTCCAGCAGCCATTGGTGAAAGGATTGACCCCTCCTCTGAACTTTCCTGTAACCTGAAGTAAGAAGAGAAATAACAGAGTTACACAGCAGACTTACCTAAAAGATGAGGAGGGAAGAAATAAGCATAAAACTATTTTAAACTCTCAGCTTTATATAAAGTCAAATAGTTCCAATAAATATGCATGAACTGGACCCACCTGGAGCTTCAATCTTCCTGATAATTAAATGTTCTCCAGCAGACTTTCTAGAACTAATTTTCAGAATTTGTTAATTGTATTTGTACCTGTTCATTGGTTGTTCTGCCTCTGGCCACAAGCACAATGTGGAAGCCAGTGAGTCCAGCAACAGGGACGAAGAACAGGCCTGCAACACACATCACAGCCAGCCTGGAAGCACGCAAAGTCAAGGAATGTCTCCCAACATTAGATTTAACAAAACAAATGTCCAGCGGATGACCCTGCAGCCACCCTGTGACCCCTCTGTACCCCTCAAATAGTTACACACTCACATGAAGTGGCTTCATTTCTAATTTTAACTTCTTTCCAAGCTCTTTTCTATCTGGTCAGATTATAAACCTATTCTTAAACATTTATAACACCAATTTGGAAAAAAGTTGGAATGCCTTGGGACTCAAATAACAGAATGCAGAAAGAAGACATTTTTTCATAATAGAACAGAATAAATTGTATCACTTTTAGAGAAAAAATAGGTCATTTTGAATTGGAGGGCAGCAACACATCTCAGAAGTCTTGGGACATGAGCAACCAAAGGCTGTAAAAGTAGATGGTATAAATAAGAAACAGCTGCAGGAGCATTTTGCAACTCAATATGTTAATTAGAGAGACTGAATCTCTCAGAAGTAAAGACGGTCAGAGGGTCACCAGTCTGTGAAAAAATGGCTCTAAAAATAATAAAACATTTTCAAAGTTGGAAAGTCTTTGAATATTCTATCACAATGTCCTCATGGATTGTAAGAATCTGTAGAAATCTCTGCTTAAAAGACAAGGCTGAAAGTCAGTATTAGGAACAGGTCTAATTCTGTTCTGGACATCAACACATGGGCTCAAAAACACTTAACTTTCTGATTAAATCAAGTCAATAATGATAATTAATGACAGCATCCAGGAGGTCAAAGCTCATTTAAAATAGACTGAGGCAAATGAAAACCTGTTCTGTGGTCAGACAATTTCAAATTTAAAGGATTTTTGGAAACCACAGATGCCACACCCTCCATACTAAAGAGGAGAAGGACCATCAGTTTAAAGGTCTGCCCCTCTGATGTATGGGAATGCTTGAGTGCCTCTGTAACAGGTCCCCTTTAAATTCAAACTGCAAAGTGTGGAGTTCCAAGATTTAAACTGTGTGAGATGCTTTGTTATGCAAGCTAGAGTCACATGCAGATTAAACAAATTTCCCCCTTGGGGGATAATGAAGTAACTGAACTGAACTGAATCTTACTCCCCTCCCATTGGAGAGGCATTAGGGTGTTTGTTTGCCTGGCTCACAAAAGACATGCCTTCATCAGATGGTTTGAGAGGGGGCTGAAGGAGCCATTTACATTAAACAAGAAAACAACAACTTTAGACAGAAGGAGGTTCCAGATTTCAGCTTTATAAAGGCTCTTTCACAAAACCCTTTAAGTGAGGACTTAGAAGCCTTCAGCCTACCTCGGTGGGATTTCTGAGTGGACCAAGGCACCAGTGGGGTGGAAGCCAACTCATCCCCTTTGTTCTGCGACGCAGGGTAGTAACAGACCCGAAACGGTCAACTTTATGGCTCAAATAATGTAATGAAGGGAGGAGATATGGTCTGTGCAACCACCTGGTCACATGATTTAACAACAAGCAGGTTTATCATCAAGGAAAGATCAATGATGACAGCAAATAAATAAATAAATAAATAACAAGTTAACCAAAACTGAGTTTACTTGTCATGTTTGTAAAAAGACATGAGGGAGACGTCTGTCACACAGGTAATGTGTTGTACTCCACATCAACGCAGCTGAGTTCTGTTCCACGTCTCTTTTGGTTACACGATGCTCACTTCATTTCTTAAAGCTCATGTGTAAGACGAACATCCGGGATTTATGATCGGCCAGAGGTAGAATAAAGACGGGCTGATATATATATATATATATATATATATATATATATATATATATATATATATATATATATATATATATATATATATATAAAGGCATTTCATGGAACTGTTTTGTGGAAGAGCCTTAAAATATACAATAGATCACTAAGCCTGATACACAATCATTTTCACTCTAATTCACACCTTCATGGATGTGACTGAAACATTTCTTGTTAGGCAGGCAAACACAGAACCTAATGACTCTCCAGTGGTAGGGTAGTAAGAATAATCTGCATGTGAATCAGTTTGAAATTGAGAAAGCTCCCTGGATGGAAAGCAAAATGGTTTCATCTGCAGAATAGAAGTCCAATTGTTTTTAATTTCTGAAATACAGTGCAGAGAACAGAGTACAATAAAATACCATCTTTCACTTATTGTTTCACTTTGGACGTTTAACAAAACATTTTCTTTTTTTTGTAGATTTTGTTATTTTTTATTTTTTAAACGTTCCCAACAACAGTTTAAACACACATCTACATACACTTTCTGTAAAAATCTACTCAACCCTGTAATGAAGGTAGAAAGTCTTTAAAAATGAGTCTCAAAAACATCTGAACCAATTATACCTTCATTTAACCTAAAAACATTGGATCATGAAACAGGGAGGGAAAA
The DNA here is from genome assembly GCF_001649575.2 of Kryptolebias marmoratus. Lineage (NCBI taxonomy): Eukaryota > Metazoa > Chordata > Actinopteri > Cyprinodontiformes > Rivulidae > Kryptolebias > Kryptolebias marmoratus. Next base: position 29,520,265 of record NC_051435.1, on the reverse strand, counting down.
ACTGGAAAATTTTAAAGGATACGTGATGATGGCATGCAGGCGGTCAATGTTCTGCCGGTGGTAGAGGATAAAAAGCAGACCAAAGCCAAATACAGCCATGATATGAGCCGTCAAAGACAGTAGGAAGAGGAAGAAGTAGCGGTAGTTTCTCCTGCCGATGCAGTTGTTCACCCATGGACAATGATGGTCAAACTCCTAAAATGTCGAAGTTGAGACAATGTTGTAAGAGGTGGGGTCAGAAAAACATTTGTCAGAGACACTGTTTTTATGCCTTTGTTATTACTAGAACAACTACAATCATATTGAGGTTTCACTGTTTAAGAGTCTCATCTCATTTAGTAGAGTGCAGTGAACTCGAACATTAAAGGCATTAAAAACTGTGAGACTTACCGTTTAAAAGTTACAGGACAAAATGCAAAAAGCCCAATTAAAAAAAAAAACAACTCATTTGTTGTTTTTTAGTACTTTTTTAGTAAATTTTCTCAATTTGAAGTTATTTCAGTGATGTTTGTGGGGTTTTACTAACAGACAGCATCTTTCTGCCAGCAACATGTTTCATGAAGCACTGAACAGATTTTAATGAAACTTTCAGAAAGTAATGATTGAATGTACATCTACAACTGATTAACATGTGGAATCGACCCAATTCAAAATGGCTGCCACAGCTAATTGACACATTTTCTATTTTTTCTTACCCTTGTTTCTTGTTTGCTTCACAAAAGTATCTTGCATCTTCAAAGTTTTAATTGTGAAAATTAAAATACTATTTTAAATTCATATTTTAAACAAAAAAAAACAAAGAATGCCAACAGCATGAATACTTCTGAAACCCATTGTAGGTGATTTGTTAAACCTGTGATATATGATAGTTTAGGCTAGGTTTTTGATTTGTTTTGTTAGTCATACTTTTAACTTTTCTTTTGATTTCTAAAAAGAAAAAAAAAGGAAAACGCAAAAATAGTAAAAGATAACATGCAAAAGTTTCATGAAACAAATTCAGCATGAAAAAAGTAAAACAAAAGAAAACAAACATTTTCTAAAAACATTTTATAGTAATGCTACACTTTATAGTGTTGGTTATTTTTTTATTCTTTAATTGTATTTGTTATCTTTTTTATGTAAATTGGACTGAGTCTGTAATAAAAATCTATCTACTTTCTGATTAGAGCGGTCTCAAAGGAAGAAAAACATGGTTTACTTGTAAATTTCTGCCCACATGATTAATCAGACTTCAAACAGACTCTGCTTACTGTGAACAACCAAAACTTACATCTCTTTTGACCTAATAGTCTTCACCTACACTCATGTGGAAACAGGTGTCCACAGATACAAAGGCTCTGAGTCTGAGCAGACATTAGTGGATGGTAGCTGGGACCCACAGCCTTATCTGTCCAAGCACATACAAACAGCTACATCTGAAATGGGTTTACTTCTAAACAGTGGTTATGGATGCTGCCACATGCAGGGAGAAGATAGAAACACCTGTCCTAAAATGTCCCAGCAGGCGAGCATGTAGTAACGCAAATATATGCATCATTTATCCTTCTTCTAGCAAAAACCCATTCTCCTGAAACATTCAAGCATCAATGTGTTAATATCTGCAGGGACAGCTGGTATCAGTGAACCAGTAGGGCTAAGCCCTCCCTGGTGTTTACAATATAAATGTTAAAATACCTAATAAACACAAATTAACAATATTGTATCACATTTTGTGAAATTTACAACAAAACTGGTGCCTAACAGTTCAGAGAAAATCCCAAAGTCTTTCCAAAGGGTTAACTTTTCACAGCCCAGTTCAGCCCCTTGTCTTGCCTGGTACAGAATGATTGACAGGCGTCTTGCCCCCCCCAGCTGGTAGAAATTGGTTAGCTGGGTTAAAGCCTCCATACCATTTACAATAAAGAGAAGGAAATTACTGTTAATTACTGTAAGTAATGTTTGAACAAATTGTTTCACATTTTTGTGAAGTCTGAAACAGCATCAGCACCAAATAATATCAATAAAACCACAGAATCCTTCTAAATGAGCTTATTTATTACAGCCTAAATAGCAGCATAAAAGTTATTTGAGGATGAGTGATAGACAGATGTTAGGCCACAACTCTTTAAAGTGCTGTTCAGCCCAAAAGCCAGTGGTTTTATCCAATGAGCACATACATAATGTGAGGTGCTCTCTCTGTGTTTGTGGACTGAATACAGAGACGTGTAGCAATGGTAGCATGACCATGAATATGGTGGATTATTTACTTTCTCATCCATTTTTGCTCATGTCTTTGAAGAACATACAGAATGTGAAGAGGCAGATGACACAGACCAAACAATAGTCAAATGCACGGACGGAAAATCGTAGCTTTTGCTTGATTGGGTTTCAGTGAAAGGACAGCCTAACACCCAGTGTTCTGCACAGAAAAACTGAAAGGTGAACTGATGGTGATGTACACCATGTTGGTGTTCATGGAATCTCTTGATGTACAGAAATGACCAGATGATACATTGTATGTAACTAAGCTAACATGAGTGTGTGCACACCTCCACACAGTTGTCACAAACAGAGCAGTGGGAGCATCGTGGCGGCCTGTAGAAACGGCAGGTTGAACACCACTTCATTCTGACCTGGATCCCCCTGATTTCCACTGTTTTGTAGAGGGGAGCACGGAAATCATCCTCCTTGTCCTCATCCTCCTCAGCTAATGGAAAAAATATGCAGTATTACACAGCCATACAATCTTCACTTAATGGAGATTGTAGTAAAAGGCCAATTGAATTGCCCAATGACATTTAGGCTGCATTCACACCTGATAGTCCGGTAGACTGGGTTCGATTGGGGACCAAAATGTCAACATTTGTTCCATTTTCAGCTGGTGCAGTTCACATTCACACTGCACTGAGTCAATCAAACCAAACCCTTTGAGCAACCTGTTCCCCCCCCCCTCGCCTGTGGTGGCGCTCCACCAAGAACTACTGGAGGAAACAACATGAAAACCTCTGAAGAAGACACTGAGCGCAACTTCCTTCGCACGTTTGTTTTGGTTGGCCCTGTTCTATAGTCTGCTTCCTGCTTTTGGAGCACTCTCCGGTTCCCTTGCATTCACATATTCATTCAAACCACGCCAGAGTTCACTTCAACTGAACCGAGACCTAGGCTTTTAGACAAACCAGAGTTCGCTTTTTGGTCCGCATCAGAGTTCAATTGCACATTCACACTTCCGCAAACGAACCAGACTTTTTAGGCAAACAAACTGGAGTTTGATTAAAGCGGACTAAACAGGGCTGGTGTGAATGCACCCTTAAAAAATAGCTTTTTTTCTTTTCTTAATTCAGAAAATAATTTTGCAGTTTACTCACCTCTTGGGAAGATGCCGGGGTCCATGAAGGTGGCCATACAGAAGTTAGCCAACACAAACAAGAAGATGACTCCATTGTAGATGGGAATAGCAACTGAGAATCGCTCTGACAGCCATGGACACCTGAAACAGGAACACCGTGTCTAGTTGTTACCACAGTCACATTACCAACAAAAATGGTAGAACAGTTTAGCTCAAGTTAATTTGACACCCCTAGCTAAAAGGCAAAAAGTGGGAGATAATTTTTTTACCTTTGTGCATGGACATTTGTCTGTAGTGTTAGCAAAATATCTTGCAAACCCATGGACAAATATTAGTCATTGCATGCTCACATGTGGACAAATTTGTTTGTACTGTTTCAGTAAAATAAATAAATACATTTTAAAAAATCAATTAAATTATTTTGAAAGTCACAAATAAAAGCTAAATGAACTAGTGAAAATCAGTGCTTGCTTGATTCAAGAAAATTATGTCTATATGATGAAACGGGCCTTGACAAAAAGGATGGTAGAACCTAGAAAATGAACCTGACCATACAGTAAACGTTGGTCATTTAACACGTAACTAGTATCACAGGTGTCTTTACTCTTCCAATCAGTCAGTCTGCATAGTTAAAGGGTGAAAAGTAGTCACTGTGCTGTTTAGTATCATGGTGTGTAACACTGAACATGGAGCAGTGAGATGAGAAGAGAGTTGTATCAGGAGCTTAGAAAAAAAATTCAATATATATGTTAAAGGCGACATGACTATCTGTTCCTGTGACAACAGCTGCACAGATTATTCAGAAATTTAAGGTCTGCAGGACTGTAGCCATCCTTCCTTGACATGGCTGCAAGAATAAACTTCACCACAAACTGGAGAGAAAAATAACACAAATGGTCAACAAATTGCCCAGAACAACTTCCAAAGAGTAAGAAATGAACTCCAGAGTTAAGGTAAATCAGTGTCAGATCACACTATCAGTCACTGTTTGAGCAAAAGTGGACTTAAAGGGAAACAGAACAGAAATCAAATCTCAAAACATTGACATTGCATGAATGTCATTTAGTGAAACACTTCCACAAACATTCCAGGAACCCATTTTTCTTACCTAAAAGGTAAATAACTTGTTTTTAGTGTTTAAGTCAATAAATGCTGAAGTGGGTGATTTGGGGGGTGGAGTTCCCATCCTGGGTTCATGACATGCGCTGTGCCCCGGCTGGCTCCAAAAGATTGCTGAAGAACCAAGAACCCAGTTAATTTGCCATTGTTTATTAGTGGAAATGGAAGAAGAAGCCTTTTTTGAATATGAAGAAATGCCGGAGACTTTGGGGGAGTAACAGATACACAACCAAAGCAGTATTAACCTGAATCGACAGCTGGATCTCTGGAATCAAGTGAAAACTTTCAGATTTGGATTCTGATGATCACAAGGACCGTCATGACCGACAAAAGGACGCACATAACAACCGAGCTGGGAACGTGGAAATGTGAAAATTGATTACCCCTGGATCATTGTCATGACATCAGTGCATGACACTGCAAATTAACATGAAGATAGTTCCCACGTCGGAGCTTATGGATCCAAATCGGACAAAGTTTTTTTATCTTTTAGGATGCCAAGCAATGAAACTCCCACTGTATTTTAGGGCCAGTTCAAACAATTAATTGCAACGTAGTGAACCATGCTGTACCAGTACTCCACTCACTGTTGACTGGTTGAATGCTTGTGAACCATAGCTGTTCTCTGGACGTCACACATCAGGGCTCATGGAAAAAGCTACAAACACCCAAGTGGTTTATTTTACAACTAGCATATTTTATGATTTTCTTTCAATTAATGTTTACTTCAAAACACTTTTTAGTTCTGCTTTAAAAGAAGACGAGCAAGGAGGACACCAAATCATAAAAAAGACAAAATGCATACTGACAATTCACAAATTCTAGGAAAATGTCCTTTGGACCTTTTGCCAATAACTGGACCTTATTGGCAACAAGTCACATCAAATCAATGTTCAGAGACCCAAGAAGTGAAACATACAAAGAAAAGAACACTGTAACTACAGTTAAAACACTGATAAGGTTTAGTTCTGTTCTGGGGCTGCTTTGCTGTATCTGACACAGAGTGTCTTGGGTCTGTGCAGAATACCATGAAAACTTAAGATTTGAGGCTTTCTGGAGCAGAATATGCTGCCCAGCATCAGAAAGCTTGGTCTCAGTCGCAGGTCATGGGTCCAACATGACAATGGCCCAACACACAGCTAAAAACACCCAAGAATGGCTCAGAAAAAAACATTGGACTATTATGAAGTGGCCTTCTGAGTCCTGATCTAAATCTGTGGAAGGAAGTGAAACATGCAGTCCGAAGAAGGAACCCTTCAAACCTGAGACAACTCGAGCAGTTTGCTCATGAGGAGTAGGCTAAAAGACCTGTGAACAGGTGCAGATGTCTCAGAAAGAGTTTTAGGCTGCATTCACACCTGATAGTCCGGTAGACTGGGTTCGATTGGGGACCAAAATGTCAACATTTGTTCCATTTTCAGCTGGTGCAGTTCACATTCACACTGCACTGAGTCAATCAAACCAAACCCTTTGAGCAACCTGTCCCCCCCCCTCGCCTGTGGTGGCGCTGCACCAAGTACTACTGAAGGAAACAACATGAAAACCTCTGAAGAAGACACTGAGTGCAACTTCCTTCTTCTGGAAAAGGAAACAAAAATGGAGTGGTGTCAACTTTGACTGGTTTTAGGATTTCTGTTTTGTCTGTGGTACCTCTTCTTCACTCAAAGACTGACCACGAGCCATTTCTCCCGTTAGTGGGAGAAATGCGTTTGTTTTGGTTGCATTTACCCAGAAGGCCCTGTTCTATAATTTGCGTTCTGCTTTTGGAGCAGTCTGCGGTCCACTTGCATTCACATATTGGAACCATGCCAGAGTTCACTTCAGCCGAACCGAGACAGAGGTTTTTAGGCGGACCAGAGTTCGCTTTCATGGTCTGCGTCAGAGTTCGATTGCCCAAACAAACCGGACTTTGTAGGCAAACGAACCAGAGTTCGATTAAAGCGGACTAAAAAGGGCTGGTGTGAACACACCTTTAGAAATCAGTTAACTGCAGTGATTGCCTCAAAAGGTTCTGCAAAAAGAAAAAACAAGTCAAGGGTACCTTCCTTTTTGTCAAGGCCAGTTTCATTAGTTGATTTTTAGTTTTACTTTGTTTTTTTCCATTACTTTTGTGAGTTTCACATTATTTCTGTGACATTTGTGGGTCTGTTTTTTTCTTAAACAAAAGGATACAAACAAAATTGTCCATGTCTGCACATCTACAGCTGGCAAACTTTTACAGTCAACACAAAGGAAGATCAACCAGTCAATCTCAGGAAACACAAACATATCTATAACTTTATACATATTGATGAGAGTCATTTACAATATGTACTCTGAGTGCTAACAAATCTTTTGGGAGAGGCTTTCCCCAAGATTTGATTAAAAGCTGAAATAACTTCATTTCTTAACCAAAAACTGTCTTCATTTAAAACACTGGGATAAAATATGCATTCCATCATGGAATATTAGGCATTTAGAATAAAGTTTTATTGTAAATTCTGTTCTTTTCCCACTTGTTTTCGCTGTAACCAGCTGTTTGAATGAGACGTATGATTGTAGAAGAGTGTGACTGAGCTTTTGACAGGGTGACAGATGTTGGCCTATTTTCCCCATTATTAATCTGACTGCACACAAACAGATTACATTTTCTCACACATGCATGCACTGATATGTGCCAAACACACCTGCCCTTCGGTTTTTCTACAACCTCCATGTTTGTCCACATGAGACAAACTGCTCATGACTGACAGGGTCATAGCAGAAATATGGAAAAGACAAATGAGAGGAATGATTAAGATGTATGGCTGAGGTATATTTGGCTCAATAATGTTTTGTTTAGCTGTTTTGTTTAGCATATAGGATTGTTGTACAATAAAAAAGTAAGCTTGTGAATGCAGCATGAACTCAAAGCCAGAAAATACACATGTATGCAAATTGTAAATTATTAGAACTCAAATAGCTTGTATTAAAAAATGAGGATAGTTGTGTTTGTTCCTAGCCCTACCACAAAGCAGGCAGAAGCATGAAGACCATGGAACTGTCCACACAGGTCACAGACTAAGTTGTGAAGAAGTACAGATCAGGGTGGTGTTATTGAAGATCCCAAACCCTGAACATCCCACAGAGCTCTATTAAATCCATTATTAAGAAATGGAAAAATCATGCCACCACAGCAAATATGCCAAAAAAGGTTTGTCCACGAAAAACTCCCAGACCAGGTAAGGAGGGCATTAATCAGAGAAACATCTAGGAGGTCACCCTGATAAAGCTGTAGCTCTTCTGCAGAGAACTGGGCTACATGGAAGAGTGGCAGGAAAAATATACTGATTAAAGAAAAAAAAGAAGCAGACAGTTGTTGCCAAAAAAGCATAGTAGAGGTTCACCTCATCATGATGAGAAGAGCATCACCACATAATGGTGACAGCAACATGCTGTGGGGTTGTTTTTCAGGTCAACTGGTTGGAGTTGAACAAAAAACTGGACGGCAGATAATGTAGAGAATTTCGTAGGATTTCAGTCCTTCCAGCAGGACAACGACCCTCAACAGACTGCTGAAGTGACACTCTACAGGTTTAAGGAGAATCATTTAAATGACCAACTGAGAATCTCTGGTTTGATTTAAAGATTGCTGAAGACGAGAAACACTGATCCAGCCTGAAGGAGCTGCAGCACTTTGGTTAGATGGACCTGAAGAGACTACAAAGGGTGGCTATGCACAGTACTGACTTTGGGGAATTAATCCATATGTTTGCTCATGTTTTCTTGTCTCATTCTTTTATGCTTCATAATAAAAAAAAAATAGTTTGAATCTTATAAGTAGTAGTTATATTTAAAAAACAGCAAAAAATAATTTTAAAAATCCAGGTTGTAAGGAAACAAAACAAAAAATGTCAAAGAGAGTGAAAAGTTTTGAAACCCACTGTTCACCATTTTCTTGTTCTTGATATGATATGTCAAAGACGGTGCAAGTATCGTTTCTAAAGTTGTTGTGCAATCTGAGCCAACTAAATGATCATCTGACATACTTGTTTTGTCCAGTGTTTACGTTTGATTTTGTCGCTTCCTGCCTGTGCCAGGGCACAATTGCACTTGCAGAACAGGAGCAACATACTGAAAACAGAGGAGAGAACAAACTCAAGTATTGATCCTATCATGTTTATATGGATACAATCCAACACCAACAGTTGTATCATATGTTGTAGATTCTCAGTCATCCAGGACATTACAAACTGAAAAAGGAAAATAAAATCCACAAAAGAAATAAAAAAGAAGACAAAGTAAATGGACTTCTATTCTGTAGCTCAGGGGTAGGCAACCCTGGTCCTGGAGAGCCTCTGTCCTGCATGTTTTCCTTGTTTCCTGCTCCAACACACCTGATTCAGAGGTTAAATCACCTCTTCATGTTCTGCAGAAGCCTGTTAATCACCCATTGATTCAAATCAGGTGTGTTGGAGCAGAGAAACAAGGAAAACATGCAGGATGGAGGCCCTGAGGACCAGGGTTGGACCAGGACCCTGCTGTAGCTGAAGACATGCAGAGTTCCAAGGTTTAATCTGCATGATATTGGTATCCATAATATCGATGCTCATATCCTTACATCAGTGACATAAAAAAACAGGTAAGATGTGACACAGCCATTAGACTGAGGTTCCTTTGAAAGATATCAGATATGTGTCTGATTTAGTACCACATATGAAAGTGACCTGGGCAACATTTTAAAAACAATCAGATTTGTCATGTTTAGACAGTCATTTAAAAACAAAAATCAAATATTGGCCACATATGGGGGAAAGGAGAAAATAAATAAAACCTGAATTTGGGCCACTTTTGAACAGAGCCAAAGTCCCTCCGGTTAGTGCACACTGTCAGTCAGCCATGTATGAAGGCTATAAAAAAGGAGGGAAAAGCCCTGGACCATCTGAAGTAAAGCTCAGGTAACCTTATTGATTTAGATTCATTCAAAAATGACTTCAATGGATCCATTTTGGGGGCTGGATCTCAAATATTGTGATTCTAAATTTTGAACATCAATTTGTTTTGGTACTTGTCAGTAATTGTAAAAAATATTGGTAGAATTATTAATATTACATTTATTACCATTATTCAATTACCGGTCATGAGCCAATTACTAGTTTAAAGGTATATTAAAGTGTTAAAAAGTCTAAAGTTACAGCTTAAATGCCTAAAAACGAGATTGCAGAGACAGATTGCCTTTTTGTTTCCCCCTCTGTAACTGTACTTACTGCTCAGAGCCCCACTCAGATGAGGCGGGGAATTCCTCTAAACTTTTATCCTTGTTTAAAAAAAGTTGGTTGCACATTTTATCTGGTGGATTAAAAGCAAATAAATCCTGTTTTTAGTACTATAAAACCATTCTGTTTTTTACTGTCAAAATCTCAGACAGGCCCATGCCTATTCTGATTTTCTGATATTTAACCATAAAAATGATAAAATGAGTAAATGATAAAATACTGCATTTTGCCACTTTTCATAAAATAGTCCTTGTGTGTGTCCTTTTGTGTGCCACTTACGTAAAACAGAGGAAGAGCGTGGTTGAGCCAACAAGGAAGAAGGTGGCTGCTGACACTGGAACATAGCGAGAGGGTCGCAAGGGTCTGTTGGGGAGGACCACAGTGTGTGGGAGAGGAGAAGAAGATGGACCCCTCCCTCCACTTTTACTATTGCTAGCTGGCATCACTTCTTGTGTGTAGCAATTTGTGATTTTGCTCACTAACTGCTATGTCAAGAAAACTGTCATTGAGAATTCAGCTGTCCAGTGTGGTGACATAAAAACAAAACCAACAAAAAAAACATGCAGGAGACACAACAGAGCACTAGAGAAAGGCTTTCTGTCAGGTTGAAAATATGAAATTACCCATTTGTACCTTTGTAACACTCATCAGAGTGAATCTACTATAGAATGGTCTTCTGAGGCTGTCCACTGCAAAAGCATTGTTTTCAAATCAGCCAGATCAGGTGGAAAGGCAGAAGTCACTGATTACCAAGAGGAAGATTTAGGCTTTTAGGGATTTCTCTGCAACTATGTGACAAACATGTCAATGAGGAAAAACAAGCAAAAAAATGGATTCTTATGAGCTACTTTCCAAAACAAAGAATTAAATTGCTTTGTTGTACAACCATGTATTTACAGGCATGTCAGAGCTGGAATGGTACAATTAAAAACTGCCTGTTTTGTAGTTATGGAAAGAAAAATGATAATGAAAACAAAAACAAAAAAAATCCTCAGACCATTCAGTTTACACTTTAGGTTTTTTTGGCTATTCAGTGCTTTCAAAACCTAAAATCTCAACAAATCCGGAAACTTCAGCTCAAAGTGTACAGGTCTAGCTGGTTGAATGAGGTGTGAAGGCAGAGGTATATCAAACACTTTGAGACAGAAAGCAAATGAGGTGAAAATGATATATATAAAAAAGGTAATGCTGTAACGATGATATGCTTTGGTGCTTTGTTGTCTTTCTTCAGATTAGGGAGACTAAGTCAGTCGTGAAAAGTCCTCTGCACTAAGATGTCAGGGCTATAGGACAAAAACTCATGGAAATAAAAACTGTCAACCTGCTGCTCTTCGTTGAGTGGGAAAAAAAGTTCAGTTCAGGACATTTATTAGAAACAGCATTCTATTTGTGGGCCAGCAGAATAGTCTAGTTTTCCTGAGTCGGGGCATCCCTGAACCCCACTGGTGGCTGATTCACACCACCTCAGCTGCCAGCTACATCCTCAAAATGATCCGGAAAAAAGCAGGAAATGGTTTTATGGTTGTTTCCAAAACAACGAAAGATGAATCCAGCGGACCATCCATTAGTATTCCTGTACAGAAAATTGTTGAGAAATAGCTACAGTTTCAGTGAAGCTCTTGAACTCCAGCGTATAGTTGTAGAAATTCAGCCAGCAATGGAATCCAAAACTACTGCAGTCACTGACCAGTTTGCTTGCTTAGTTGCCGTTTGGTTGAATGTGACTCTTGGTTATAACTTTCACTTCTGAAGATATGGACTGTTTTCCTTTTTACCCTCTTCTCAAGGGATTTCCCACTGGTTCATTCCCCTAAATGGATAATATCCTTCAACTTCAGTTCCTTGAAAAATACGGCCTCTTTGGAACAAGGTGTTAAAAACACACAGATGAGGACTTGTGCAGCTGGACAAATTGAGATTCCAGAAGACAGGTCCTTCTTCAGGTATGTTGGGCCACAAAAAGTAATCCAGATTGATGCTTGTTCCGAATGTTGTACCTACAGCAGTAATGACAAAAAGAAACAAAAGGTTAAACATGAGACGTACTATCCAAAGCCTTTTTAAGTGGGGTAATATTCTGCAAATTTCTAACTGTGAACAACATGGTACAACTTGAACATTTGTTAAGACATTTTGAAAAAGGCCAATGAATTACTGCCTGAAATTCCAACACAACTTTGTAAAAAGCTAAAATAAAAAAGGTCTACATTTTGATTTAGAAACTATAAAATTTGTAAAAAGATCAAAAGAAATGTTAAAGCCATAACAGCTGTCAAAATGTGATTTTTTTGTTTTTAATTCCAACATAATCTCTGCATCATTAAATTATTGTTTTTGGGTTAAATTAACTCCATCTTATCAGGGTTTTTTTAAAAACTTGTGTTGGAAAACAGTAAATATTTCTTACAGATGTTTACAACTAAATTTGGCGATCAGTAGTTTGAAATATCTCAGCACAGCTCATTTGAATATGATCTTTTGCTTTAACACTCTGCACCGCTGGATTTTTACTTTACTTCTGTCGACTTTTGTCTTTACAGCTTTTAGTGGTCATTTTTGTTTTTTTAAGAACTTTATCCTTTCACTTTTGACCTGGCATCTCTAACTCCATACGCCGTTTACAATCGGGGATTCATTTACCTAATCGATAGCTGCTGTGCACCAGATCTTTCTAACGTGATCTCATCATTGTTCAAATGTAAACAAATGACGCAGTTGTTGACAACAAAACATGATTTCTCTCACGTCTTAAAAATTATGTAGTAGACTTTTGCTAGTGAATAATACATATTTAGTGGTTATTTTTAGTCATAGATTATACACATATTCAAAAAATTAAAATCAGTGACATTTTGCAGCCATTATGGCTTTAAAGCTGATGGTAGAGGCTCATTATGTTCACCATAGTAAGCACACACATTTATCTGTCACTCTCTGACTGCCAAGTTGATGAGAGCAGGACAAAAACAGACTGAAAAGGAACTCTGAAAACTAGAAGACAGATCTTAAAATGATTTCACTGTAATGTCAGAAGATGGTCACAAGTAAATGTTTAGGTTTCTCCAGTGCCTGATGTAGGAAATATGAAATAATATTATAAACACACTTAACTTTCAGTTTTAGAGGGAAAGTTTTGGGCTAAAATATAAGTGAATCTGTGAAAGCCTGGCTGTGCTCTCTCTGCATTCTGGGGTAGTGAGAGTGAACCTTGGAGAAAGAAGGCAAAAATGCCTTTCTTTATGTACCAAAAACAGTTGTAGCTTAACGGTCTGTGTCCCGGTCTTGTAACCCTGAGGCTGCAGGTTTGAGCCCAGGTTGCATCAGGAACAGCATCCTGTAGAAAATAATTGCCAAATCCTCTGTGCAAGTTTGCTTGCTGTGGCAACCCCTGTAGAGAGGAGCCGCTGAAAGAGAAGTGTTAGTACAGTTTTGGAGACCTTGAACTGTACTTTTACTAGTAACAATATTATTTTGGAAATGTGTCATTTTAATTCTAACTTTTTAAATGTCCCTCTGACCAGAAGGAAAGGTGTTAAAGGGTAATTAGAAACAGGAGTGAGGTTTGATTATAAGCAAAGAGCGGATTATAAAACATTAGTATGCTGATTGACACAACTACATTTGCTACTTGACTAAAATTAAATAATTTTTAGAAGAATTTATCCTGTGAAAATGTAATAGTTGAACATGAGCTCCAGTGAATCCAGAAAGTATTCACAGTGCTTCACTTTTTCCTCATTTTGTTATTTTACATATTTAATCAAACCTGTATTAAATTTATTCTACACTTAACACCCCATTATGACAATGTGAAAAAGATTTTTGCAAATTTAATAAAAATAAAAAACTAAGAAATCACAATTATGTAAGAATTCACAGCGTTTGTCATGAAGCTGAAAATTAAGCTCGAGTGCATACTGTTTCCACTGATCATCCTTGAGATGTTTGTACAACTTAAATGCAGTCTACTTGTGGTAAACTTAGTTGATTGGTCTTGATTTGGAAAGGCGCACACCTGTCTATTTAAGGTCCCACAGTTGACAGTGCACGTCAGAATGCAAACACCAAGCATGAAGTCAAAGGAACTGTCTGTAGACCTCTGAGACAGGATTGTCTTGAGGCACACATCTAGGGAATGATACAGACAAATGTCTGCTGCTTTGAAGATCTCAGTGAGCACAGTGGCCTCCATCATTTATAAATGGAAGAAGTCTGGAACCACCAGAACACCTGAAGGACTCTCAGACCATGAGAAACAATAGTATCTGGTCTGATGAGTCAAAGACTGAGCTCTTTGGTGTGAATAGCAGGTGTCATGTTTGGAGAAACCAGGCACCGCTCATCATCAGGCCAATACCATCCCTACAGTGAAGCATGGTAGTGTCAGCATCATGCTATGGGGATGTTTTCCAGCAACAGGAACTGGTAGACAAGTCAGGATAGAATGCAGAAATGTACAGAGACATCCTGGAGGAAAACCTGCTCCAGAGTGCTCTTAACCTCAGACTGGAGCAGCGGTTCATTTTTCAGCATGACCTAAAGCACAGAGAACAGCAACTCTGCCTCACCAATCACAAACTAAAACAGTTTATTTAAGTTTTAGGTCAGAAAAATGTTGTGTGGATGTGTCTGACTAAATAACATTTTTTTAGATGTGATTTCAGTTTTTGGATGACTGAGAATCTACACCAGCATATCAAAGGAGTGGCTTACAGAGCACTCTGTGAATGTCCTGGAGTAGCCAAGCCAGAGTTCAGACTTAAATCTAACTGAACATGTCTGAAGACATCTGAAAACGTCTCCCATCAAACCAGATGGAGCGTGAAAAGTACTGCAAAGAAGAATGTAAAAAACGGTTTAAAAATAGGTGTGCTTAGCTTGTGGCATCATATTCAAAAAGACTTGAGGCCACCTGCCAAAGGTGGATCAACAAAGTATTATACAAAGGTTGTGATTACTTAAATAAATGTGATTTCATAGTTTTCTATTTTTATTAAATTTGCAAAAAAGTCAAAAATCTTTTTTCACACTATCATAGTTGGGTATTGTGTGTCGAATTTTGAGGAAAGACATAAATTTAATATAGCTTGAATAAGGCTGTAACATAAGAAAATGTGGTTAAAGTTAAGCGCTGTGAATACTTTCCAGATGCCCTGCAGTTCATTCTGGATGTGTGACTTTAGTTCAGGTGGTGAGTTATGGGTATTATTCAGTTTTAATTTGTGTGAGACGAACTCGAAGCTAGTTCAAGTGACGGGGGAACTTGCACAACACTCACAATGGACAAGAGACCACCTATAGTCTCATGATGTCTCTTGTGTGTCAGTACCTGTCATTTTTTGGGATGTCAAGAGAGNGGGGGGGGGAGGCTGCACCTGAGGCAAAGAGGTCTGTCCAAGAATCCAGAAATTACAAAACCTAACACAACACTTATAGCAAAATATTCTGTGAACAATGTCTACATTTGAGAGAACAATTTGTCAGTGAGTACAGTGGTACAGTGTCTTGCCCAAGGACACTTCAGCACAACGCAGGGGCTGGGGATCAAACCCCAGACCACCCTACAGATTATAGCCTGTAAATTTATGTGACTAACATTTACAAAAGGCCTTAAAGAAGCAGAAAGCAGTGTCAAAACAACGATTCTGTCTTTATTTTAAACATTGAAAATAAAGTTTAACATTTTTTAAGCAGACAATTTCTCCCCATTTTCTGTAGAAAAAGAAAATCCCAGCCAGCTTTAACCTCAGACTGTCACAATGATGTACTGAATGTAAAACTGCTTGACATGTTCATGACAATAAATGTGATTTTAGGAAAGGAAAAAGGTGGATGACTTATTACCGATGGTGGCACTTCTGGTGTGTTTAGAAAATTAAAAAAGAAAAAAAAACAGACCTTGAAAATCAAACCACACCTTTTAGGCTAAGTTGGCAAAACTACAAGTGTTCTGCCACCCTTGTGAGATTATATGTGTGTGTGTGTGTGTGTGTGTGTGTATACATACACATACATATACATTATATATATTTATTTATATATATATATATATTTGTGTGTGAGAGACAGATAATACTATGAACGGAGGTGCTGCTAGCAAGGACGAGTCTCGATCGGTCGACAGTCTATTAAGGGGGCGAGCATAAAATCTATGATGGATAAATGTGAACACACAATGCATATAAATACAAATAATCAAACAGATTCTTAGTATCAATACTAGTTAACAGTCCACATGACGGAATAAAAGTAGGGTGGAGGTCTCAATCACTGCTGGGGGGGTTCTGTGGCAGCAGCAGTTAACGTTGCCACTGACAACCAGAAATAGGCGGAAGAATATATATATGTATATATATATATATATATATATATATATATATATATATATACACATATGTATATAAAACACGCATTCTTTGGACGATACATCTTGTGAATGATAGGGTCAGTGTCAGGCAGCAGCATCATTAACACTAGCTAGCTACTCAGGTGTTAGCCCTGGCTAGCAGCCAGCTAATAAATCACCTCACCTGAGAGAGGGGTGGTTCTGATGGATCCAAAACGGCTGAATGAGATATGTCAACCCCGGTCGTATTTCCTCTTTGGATACTAATCAGTAGACAGTCATTCAGCTGGGCCAGAAAGCACGACTCGCCTTGGTAAAAAGCTACCGTAGCTAAAAGCCATCGATGACAGCCGTTTGTTCACTAGACAGCCACCTCAACATTTGATAGCGTCTGCTTTGATAACTTAGATTACGCTCGATTGACGTTTTATCCACCGTGGAAATTAACAAATTGATATATTATCCTAAACAATCACGTTCTTCTCTCAATTCCCCATAGTGCTGGTAGACTGAGAGGCCGCCATGCTTGTCAGGACTACAAAACTCAAACAGCTACCACGGCTCCAACACATACTGGTGATGGGTCCAACAGCAGAGCTGGGGTAAGAAAACTAACATCGATTGGTCGATGTACATGTCAATCAAGCTAAAAGCGCATTCTATTGGTCAACAGTCAGGTTCCTTCCCCCAGAACAGGTAACGTCATAAACGCTCTAAATCAGGGGTGGCCAACCTTTTTTTGTTTGTTTAAGGTTCGAACCAGCGTTGCCAGACGTCAGGGGCACCTCCACAGGGAGGGGGTAGTGTGTAATCCCGCATAAACGAGTCACTGGAAGATTTGTTTCCGAGGATCCGTCGAAAGCGCCATCCTTCTACAGATCTTCAGAAGTGTTAACACTATGGTGTACATAAATACCATCAGTAAGAGACATGGGGAGACACGTGGTTCTGTGTGACAGGCATGATTACTGATGCAGAGACAAACCTAAAATGACTTCTGTACTGTGAGCAAATCTTCAGACTGGACTGCTGAATGAGACATGTCCTCACTGCTCAGATTGAGGAGGCCAACAAAGCTTTTATGAAGTTACACAACATTAACTTTAGTAACTTCCAACTGCTGGAACCAGATGTCAGTACTGCCAATTTTACTGTATTTACATTAATCACATATTGCTAAATAATTATTATATAATGGTATAACGGTTTCTCATTACTAAAATATGTTGTAGTAATTTTAATTTTAATACACAGACAAATTCACATGTTGACAGTCACATTGTTAAAAATGTATAAGCTTTTTCTAGCAATCGTTTTATGATCAGCAGTTTTATTTTAACATGTTTCTTTACTTATGATATGTAAGATTAAGGCTGACATTTTAACTTAATCACAAGTATAAATCACTTAATCACTGTGTATAAATTTAAGCTGAATTTAATTATTGTGTTAGCCAAAACACCAGAGTCAAAAGTCGTTTTTATTTACATTTATTTATCATCCTAACTTGTGCCTATTGTGCACAAAATTACTTCTTTTCTGCTTTCCTGCTCGTTGGAAAGTAACTTTGAGAGACTGGCAAGCTGATTTTAATTCATTTGCTAGGTCATTAGCTTTATATAGTGTGTATATAAACTGTATAACCAACTGATAGTGTTCTTTTAACTAGCATTCCTCCCTTCATTACCTTACGCAGCTAAATAACAGTTTCTTGCAACAAGTAGGAGAGGTAGAGGAGGACTGCTCGTCCCTCTCTGTGAGTGGGAAGAGGGACTTTTTATTATTATTTAAAGACGTTTAATAGTAGAAATGGTTGCTGTTTTTTCAGCTGCTGCCCTCAGCAGGGGTTGTCACACAACAGATTTGACAATCATTTTACACTGGATACCCTTCCCGATGCAACCTGGGCTTGAACCAACAGCCTCGGGATTACAGAACCACAGTACTGCCCACGAGCTACCACATCCCCAAACAGTTGGAATAGTATGATGGAAAAACTTTGTGATTTTGACATGATTTTTTTTATTGTAATATATATTAAAACTGGGAAATTGGCTCATACCAAGTAGTGATCAGAGCTAATGTGACTTTTCCTGTTGTCTTCCATCCACACTGCAGCCTTTCAGCTCTTTGTACAAGTCAAATAGACAACTATTTATAAGTGTGCAGGTTTACCCATGCAATCCCTGTCCATTCTCATGACTTACCCAAGATTGTATGCAATTGTTCCAGTATTTTCCTTGTTTGAACAAAATGTTTGCCATCTCTTCTCTATATATGAATTGCTGTAAAGGACATTCAGTTAATCATTTTACATAAAATATAATAATTTCTAGAATCTAATGTCTCAAACAAAATATTCAGGTGCAAAACTGTCAACAAAACAGATCTTCAACATAAAGCAAAGCTCCACAATGTTCTACATCCAAACATCACCATCAAAAAGAAAAATAGATATTAGTCCAATACACAATTGTTAGCAGGTCTCTTCCTCACTGTCATTAAAGGCTGTCGGTGTTCCAGTCTGTCCAGTCTGCTCTCCCCTCTACCTTCCTCTTCTCCTCCTCCTGCAGATTCAGTGGTGACAATGCAGTTTTCAGAGTTTCCAGCAGATGTTGCTGTGGGTTCCTCCTCCTGGAAGCATCAAGAACATCCATCCATTCGTTTTCTTTACCTGCTTCTCCTTCCCAGGTTGCACCAGCAGGGAGCAGGTGCCTGTCTCCAGCAGTCACTGTGTGAGAGGTGAAGGACACCCTGGAGAGGTCACAAGTCCATCACAGGGACACATTCACACTGGCACTTACTCCTAGGGATAATTTAGGGTTACCCATTAGCCTAACAGGCTTGTTTTTGGTCTGTGGTAGGAAACTGGAGGAAAGAAGTTCCCTCATTCTAAAACTTACCTTGTGCTCTTTTGATAGAGATAATCTTTGTGCATCTTTACTCACCTTTGTGCAACTGAGAAATCCTCCTCTGTTACTTTTCTCTAGTGATGGGCAGGTGAAGCCTTGTGAAGCTCTGAGACTTTTCTTCTAATTGTTAGGAAAAAAATGAACAAATTATATCTATTTTATATATAACTGGGGGCCAACTGAAGCATTAGTGACATCTTGAGCATGGACACTTTTCAATCCCATGTCAGCAGTTAAAGTTCAGAAAATCTGATGCTTTTGTTCATTTATAAATCTTAATGATTACATCAACATTACATTAAAATGAATTATATGTTTGTTGTGAACAGACACTTGTACGCTGCACCAGAAGTACAACTAAGTTCATTGTTAAAAGGAGTAAGACAGTTTAAAGAAATCACACTCTCTCACACTCAACAAAACATACCAAAAAAGTCTAAAAAGTCTTTCTAAATGAGAAATATTAGATATTTCCTGCTGCAGTACTGCAATTATTTCAACTGTTTGGATGAACACAGAAACATCTTGTTTTTTCTGTAGTGTTGTAGTGCAATATTTTTAAAGATAATGGTCTGTCAGTCACTTGAGGACTTGTATGGCCCATCAGGAATTTATTCACAGAAGCAAGGTGACAAAGGTTTTGTTTTTTTCAGGAATAATATTTTCTCTCCTGTGACAGGTTTTAATCTGCTCCCCTTCTGACTCCCCATCTTCCCAGCTTTAGAAAATATTCTTTCACATAGGATAGATGATGCTGGAATGTACAGATACTGTACACGGCTGTTAAGGAAAGCCCACAGGTTGTTGTGCTCTTCAATGGCAGCTGTTCCTGCATGCTCTGGAGGCATAGCTTCTGTTGACTGATGAACAAGACTGGCACACTCCTGTGTCAGTCTTTCAACAGCAGCCTGAGCACTCGCTTTGCTAAATCCAAACTCTTTGAAGCGTGGATCCAGGATGGTGGCCCCTGACTGGGCGGTGACCTTTTCCAAGCCACTGAATGCCTCATTGAGATTGGTTTTCAAGTGGTTGGCAAGTGTGGCACCATTACTATGAGCCATTTGGGACATTGAACAGCAATAATACTGTATGTCTTAACATTTTTGTTATTGATAAAATGGCCTTCAAACTACTCTGCACTAGTTGGTGGCTTCGTATTCCTCAGCATCAAAAGACACTTTGTCAGTACTTCAAGATATATGCTTCCATTAGGTAAAATTATTAGACAGCATGGGATAAATTTTCATTGTCATGCTGATGATACTCAGTTATATTTATCTATAAAACCTGATGAATCCAATCAGTTACTTACATTACAAAAATGTCTTAAAGACATAAAAACCTGGATGACTCTTAATTTTCTGCTTTTAAACTCAAACAAAACCAAGGTTGTGGTTTTTGGACCTGAGCATCTTAGGAACTAATTTTTGCACCCTTTTTGGTTCTGATGCATGGCATGACAAGGTCTGCTTTCCTCCACCTGCATAATATCACTAAAATTAGAAATATCTTTTCTCAAAATGATGCAGAAAACCTGGTCCATGCATTTATCACGTCTAGGCTGGATTATTGTAATTCTTTATTATCTGGGAGTCCATAAACTCTTTAAAAGTCTTCAGTTGATCCAAAATGCTGCTGCCAGAGTTCTGATGAGAGTCAGGAGGAGAGATCATGTTTCTCCAGTTTTAGCTTCTCTCCATTGGCTCTTTGTCAAATTCAGAATAAAATTTAAAGTCTTATTTCTAACATACAAAGCTCTCATCAACCAAGCTCCATCTTTTATTAAAGATCTTATTGATCCATATATTTTCCTAACAGAGCACTTCCCTCTCTGACTGCTGGTTTACTTCTGGTTCCTGGAGTTTCTAAACGTAGAACAGGAGGCAGAGCTTTCAGTTCTCAGGCTCCTCTCTGTCTGTGAGGCTGACACCCTGTCTACTTTTAAGATTAGGGTTTGTCGGGATTTGGGTTTTTGTGTTTCAGTTTATTGTTTTCTGTTTAAATTATTGTTCAGTTCTTGTTTGCTGTCACTATCCACTCCTCCTCTCTCATTCGTTTGTCTACCTACCACGCCCACCTACACCTGCCCTGAGTTCTGGTAATCACTGTCCTAATCATCATAATTTTAAAAACCCGGTCATCTCCTCCACTTCCCGCTGGTTCATTGTTCTTGGTTCCCTGCTGTTTTGTCTCGCACCATGTTTTTGCTCCACGCTTTGTTTTTTCATGTTTGTACTTAGTTTCAGTTTTTGCTGCCACGTCAGCCATTTTGTTTACTTTATTTTAATAAATTAGTTTTCTTAAAAATGAGTCTGGACTCTGGGTTTGTCTCTGTTTCCCCACTGCCTGACTGGGTTAAGACTTTCCTTTTTGATAAATCCTATAGTTAAGGTTGGTTTAGGTTTCCTGAGCTCTCCCTTAGTTATACTGTTATAGGCTGAGACAGCTGGAGGATAAATTAACCACATTTCCTCGCTCTGCTGCTGTCTTTACTTTCTCTACTGTAATTATTTCTGTCATTAACATGTTTTTCTTTCTTTCTTCCAGTAGAAACTCCACCTGGAGCAGTCATTCTGTGTTTGTCTGTGTCTCCATCCTGTCCTCTAACCCCAGCCGGTTGAAGCAGAAGCTGCTCATCCTGAGCCTGGTTCTGGTTCTGGTTCTGCTGGAGGTTTCTTCCTGTTAAAAGGGAGTTTTTCCTTTCCACTGTTGACAATGTGCTGCTCAGGATCAGAGACTGCAATGAAGTCAAGATTGAATGCAATCTGCTGGCTTCCTTAGAGAGATAACTTTTACTAATTGGCTCTTTATAATGTCTGTGAATCTTTTTGTACAGTGTCCTCAGATGACTTTTGTTGTGACTTGGCACTATATAAATAAACTGAATTGAATTGAATTAAACTGACAATACTTTATGTGGATTTCAATATAAAATTATTTTAATTACGTTTTCTTGTAAGTGTTTTGTATTTGCAATTTCTGATCCTGAGGTTGGATGATGGGGCATCATTGTGGTTAGCAGTGTTGCTTCACAGCAAGAAAAGCACGGGTTCACCTCCTGCCTGGGGCCTTTCTGGGTGAAGTTTACATGTTTTCCCTGTGCACATGTGGGTTTACTCCCACAGACCAAAAACATGCATGTTAGGTTAATTGGTAACTCTAAATTGACACTATGTGTGAGAAAAAGTTGGTAAAGAAAATGAGTGAATGGTGATTAAAAGATACTATTGAAATCATAATACACACACACACAAATGTAGAATCAGGACCTTTCAGATACTGAAGCATTTCACTCTGCCCATTTGTGGTTAAGTTTGACTTCTGCATTGTTTCATTGTTTTTTCTTTTAATTGATCATGCTAAACATTCTACAATGATTATTCTAAGGTTGCTTATATAGCTGGAGCATAAAAAGGCAGAGGTCCATGTTGGTCCAAGGCCTACCTGAAAGCCAAACCTGCTTTCCCTAAATATTTTAATTTCTTCTTTCCACAAAACATTTGATCAACCACTCTGTGAAGATGATGCCTCCAGGCGGCTGCAAATTTTTAAATTAGATGCTTGCTCTATTGCTGATTTCTCTGTTGACTAAAGATCCTTACAATAGAAACTAGATTGAATTAAAAAACAAACAATTCAATTGCTTGTTCGTGTCTTCAAATTCTTTTAAAATTACTTCCTTTCAAAACGAACTAAAGTACTAGAAAGGAGGGTTAAAATACCCCAACTTTAAATGACACTACTGGGCTACACAATTGAGGACAATCATGTTTTACTTTTCTGAGAAAGATAATCCACACTAGGTAGAAATGGAGTCCCACAACTTAAATCTGGCTCTTCCAATGTTCTTATACTCTGACACTTCAAAGAAATTACACAAACTTACCACAAATCCTATTCTGCATTAAAGTCTGGCATGATGTTAGAAAATACCTCACGGAATCAAACAGCTTGTCCCAGTTTAGTCCAATGTGGGGTAACCAGCAGTTTACTACAGGTAGGGCAGATAACTTTCAATCTATGGGCATCATTGGGCCTAAGAAGTATTGGTGACCTTTACCCACCAAATTCTGATACATTTTCATCATTTGGAGAGTTACAAACCAAGTTCAAGCTTGATAAAAAAACAAAAAAACACTATTGTAAATTTTTCCAACTGAGAAGCTTTGTTAATGCAAATTACAGTAATTTTAACAAGCCTCCCCTCACAACTCTTGTGAAATAATGATTCAGAATAAATCAAGAAAGGAAATCATTTCAGACCTTTATAATGTATCGATTTCTAACTCAACAGAGAATTCAAGTAAAAAGCTTGAGAACTAGAATATAGACTTACCATCAACTATTAGTGAGCAAGAATGGGAAAAGGCCTGCACTAAAATTCATACAATGTCCATAAATAGCCGTCTTAGAATATTACAATTTAAATGGTTAATACGTATTTATGTCACGTCGATGCATTTAAATAAATACAACAATATTATTCCAGATCTTTGCATGAAGTGTTCTTTTAAAGGGACTCTAATGCTCTGTATGTGGGAATGCAAGCAAATAAGGTGAAAGATATCATTGAAAAAATTCTTTCAAAGCAAATTCTACTGGACCCTAAACTGTGCTTGCTAGCTCTATACCCTGAAAAGCACAATTTTAGTAAAATAGAATGTACCTTAATAGATATAAGCCTACTATCTGCAAAAAAATGTATAGCTTCTGGAAAAATGTCAGCAGACCTAGCACCACCCAGTGGCTAAGTCTAAGTTATCACAGGAAAGAATAGTGTATATTAGGAATTCCAAACAACATCTTTTTGAGAAGATTTGGGCTGCCTTTATTAACTTTATTAAGCACCTAGACCTGTCAGCGGGGGTGTCGGACTCTTGGTTTGCTGGAACCTGCAGTGCACCAAGCTAAATAGACATGTACAATTGTATCCATTCTCCTGGAAGGAGCTTAATTATTCCTGTTTTGAGAAGCGTTGTTGTGTTTTTATTTTTAATGTTGTTTATTTTGATATTCCTTTGTTGGTTATTTCAACATCTTACTTTACATTTCTCTGACAAAAGAGAATAATTATTGTCAAATAATAATTACTAAGAAATAACCTTGTTCAGATCGTGTATTTTCAATGTGGAAAATATTAATAAAATATTTTGGAAAAAAAAAAGATCAGCTGGCTACTCAAGATAAACCTAGTACCCTTGATGAAATAATCAATATTGCCCTTCACGTTGACAACCACTTAAAGAACGTTCTTGTAAAAGGAACTGCTATTCCTGTTTTCAAAGACAGACACTCTACATTATCGAACCAATTTGTTCAATTACTGAGGCCATATTCTGACTACTTCTGCGGCTGAACCCATGCAGCTATAAAGGACCAAATTAACCCATGAAGAGCGACAGGGAAGGATAAATTTATACATGGTCATTTTAGGTCATTGCTTCCTGCCCTGTACAATCAAAAGAGATTGCTGACCAGTAGTTCCAAGGATGCATCTTTATGCAGCTTCTTGCCCCGTCTAGTCTTACTGGCTATCTGTGTAAATCCCATCATAAACTGGTCTGAAAACTGGAGTATGTTCTGCCTATTAAATTGCTTACATTCTGCTCCAACACCTCATTCTGATTCAAGATGGCTGCCACAGCTACATTAGAAAGCACTAAATTGGTTATTAGTCATTTTTTGAGTTACTGAGCTAAAACTTGGAGTGACAGAAGCTGTGAGTGATCCCTAAGACATACTGTGACTGGTAAAAGATCTTTCAGTTTCTTGTTTAAAAAAATGCTTTAAACTACAGGTGAAAATGTATGTTAGTAAAATATCTCATGAACCACAGAATATATCTTAGTGAACTTTCAGAAAGTAATTAGTGAATGCATGTCTACAACTGATTAACTATTAGAGTCATTCTGATACAAGATGGCTACCACAGCTGACTTAAAAACACTACAATGTTCATAAGTCAGTCATAAAAGTTAATAATAAGTCTACATCTGTTTAACTTATGGAATCATTTAGATTTAGGATAAGGAAACAAAACCATGGCCCCTTCAAAGTTTCTCCAGGAACTTTTCTAGTTTAGTTTATGATGCTTAAAACAAAATTACAAAATTAAAGTGCTTTAAACTATAGACTATTTCCCCTGTTATTCATTTGATTGCAGTTAGATTTCACTTTATTGCATATTATAGTTTTACATGTAGAAAAAAGAACATTGATTTAAAAATAAAACAAAAGGTTATGGCTTAACATCTCACAATGATGCTAAACCATAATTATATGATGGTAACAGCTTTGAGATGGTATCTCATAATTATGATTTATGGCTTTTATCAAATTGGTGGAAATGGGTTTCCAAAGTAGTTATTTCACATGCAGCTCTTATTTTGAAAGTTTTTACCGGATGTTATGATTGTGAAGTTGACCATCCTGCAGACTGCTGAGACTGTACAGCAGGACAGTCACGGACAGACCTTCTGGCATTGAAGCTGTATCTAACAGCATTCTGACGAATCCAGGCAGCAGTTTTACTCCTCGGAACTATGATTTGGTTTTAAAAAGGACATGATTTTTTACTCAGCGGCTGTCACACTTTATTAACATATTCTTATTTTTTTTAAGTTGTCCTTCTGGTTCTGTGACGGGATTATTTTGGAACATATAATGTTTTTGTGTATGTCGTGTTCTCTGTCAGATTGAGCGGCTGCTGCTTTGAGACCCACGGACGGACTGCTCCCGGTAAGCAACCTGCTCTTCCTCAGATTAACGGGATGTAGGAGGTTAGCTCTTTGGCATCCAAGCACGTGACCAAAACACTCATCCCTTCTCCTCACAAGCTAACAGTTAGCAGCTAACTGCTAGCAGCTAGCTTCACATTTCCAGACCAGACTGCTAACAGATCCCAGAGAATCAAGTCTGTTTTTGTAAAACAAGAATTTTAGAAAGGTTACCCCTCCCCCACACAAAAAGAAAACAGCAGGAAAATTATTGAACAATAATGTGCAATACATTTTATCTGCTATAGTTTTGAATTATACTAATATAGAGCTGCAGTGATGATTGTTTTTTGTCACTTTGTATTACTGCAACAGTATGTCCTATATTAGGTCTGTCTAGGATCCATAACATTTCTAAAGAAGGGTCTAATATGATGCACCTGTTGTCCACATGAGGATGAAAGTTTTGTTAGTTGATGGTTCTTGATACATTAAAATGCCCACCAGTTTCATATAAAACTTTTTTTTCGTATGTGAAAAGGTACTTGTCTCAGAAGACCTTCTTTAAACATGACAAATATTTATTTTGCTCAATGTGATGCAACAGTGAACCAAATCCATCTCTGCCCTGCCCCTTCTTATTGCTGTAATAATAATAATAATAATAACAAAATAGTAGTAGTAGTAAAGTCATAGTAACAATAAAGTACACACAGTCTTTCACAACAAGACATTAAAATTTTGTTTTGAATTTGTCAAGTCTAAAAATGAGCCAAATAACATCTAAAATGTTAAGTATTTGAGTTGTTAGGTTATTGTTTAATAATAAAAAATGAAGCTAAAATGATGAAGCTTAGGAATGAATATTGTTAAATGCATTGATTACTTGATCCTCAGTGTGAGGACCTGAGTAAAAGCTACAGTTTAGTCAGTATTTAAGTGTGTGTAAATCAATGCCAAGTAGGAAAAACATCAGCAATGATCACTGTTGCTGCTTTTTAGTCTATGCAGGGTTATATAATCATTTTCAGACTGCTTGTCAGGGTTCTCTCCTGGGTTCAACACTTGTTACCAATTCAACAAGTTGATTAGGCACAAAATGATGACCGTGTCAGTTTAAAATAATAAGTCTTGGGATGAACTGAACTCAAATATTATTTTATACAAGTAAGACAAACAACATCATACCAGGATGTATGCAGATTTACATGTGCACTTACATACATTCATCACAGAGCTATATAAAACTTAGAGTGTGCACTGGTCACGTGACCTTGTGAGGCACTGCAGCAATGGTGGCCATTACCAGAATGGGCAAACGTATGCACTTGGTGTTATGGTAAATTTGAAAAACGTTATAAAGCCATTTCTAATGCTTTGGGACTCCAGTGAACCACAGTGACAGCAATTATCCCCAAATGGGGAAAACAAGAAACAGTGGTGAACCTTCCAGGGAGGGGCAAGCTGACCAAAATTACCCCAAGAGTGCAGCAACAACTCATCCAAGAGGTCACAAAAGACCCCACAACAACATCCAAAGATCTGGAGGCATCTTTTGCTGCAGATTAAGGTCGGTGTTCAGGACTCCACTATAAGAAAGAGACTGGGCAAAAATGGCCTTCATGGCAGAGACCACTGCTAAGTAGGCATGTGCCATATTGTCTCATTTACAGTAATACCAGAGGAAAAAAATTAATTCTGCAATTTCATATGATGACATAATTTAATGGAGCCTGACCTGTGCAGCGCGAGGCGCTATGTGGTCCACACTTCTTACCAGTTGGTGGCGGTAATTCTTCCTGTGGTTGTTTGCCAACTGCCATTGAAAGAAAGAAGAAGAAGAACAAGAAAGGAAGCACGAGGCGCTGCGAGCACGAACTAGCAAACATGGCGGAGCACAACACAGAAATACCTCCTGTGAGTCTCAACTTAATTCCAGAAAAGGAGCCTCTTCTGTTGTTTGGAATTATTTTGGTTTTAAAATAGAAGATGTGGATCAGACCACCATATTTTACAAGTCATGCAAGCTTGTTGTGTCAGGTCAGGGTGGAGACACATTAAATCTGTTTATAAAAAGTTTAAAACAACAAAAAAACTGTTTTGAAGTTACATATTTATTTGGACAAATCCAGTAAAAAAACCAACAACAAAAAAAACAGAAAATGTGGAATATCGTGCGTGATATCGTTATCGAGGTATAAACATGTATCGTGATATCATTTTTCGGCAATATCGCCCACCT
This sequence comes from Kryptolebias marmoratus, assembly GCF_001649575.2. Taxonomy (NCBI): domain Eukaryota; kingdom Metazoa; phylum Chordata; class Actinopteri; order Cyprinodontiformes; family Rivulidae; genus Kryptolebias; species Kryptolebias marmoratus. The sequence continues at coordinate 29,492,371 of NC_051435.1, read as the reverse complement.
CTGCTGTTAAGTGTAAAAAACATAAAGGCTCAAGAAAACATCTTGATGATCCCCAAGACTTTTGGGAAAATACTCTGTGGACTGAAAAGTTGAACTTTCTGGAAAGTGTTTGTCCCATTACATCTGGCATAAAAGTAACACAACATTTCAGAAAAGGAGCATCATACCAACAGTGAAATATGGTGGTGGTAGTGTGATGGTCTGGGGCTGTTTTGCTGCTTCAGGACCTGGAAGACTTGCTGTGGTAAATAGAACCATGAATTCTCCAGTCTACCAAAAAACCCTGAAGGAGAACGTCTGACTATCTGTTCATGGCCTCAAGCTGAAGGGCACTTGGGTTCTGCAGCAAGACAGTGACCCAAAACACACCAGCAACTCCACCTCTGAATGGCTTAAGAAAAATAAAATGAAGACTTTGGAGTGGCCTAGTCAAAGTCCTGACCTGAATCCAATTGAGGTGCTGTGGCATGACCTTAAGAAAGGCGATCCGTGCTCGTAAACCCTCCAATGTGGCTGAATTACAACATTTCAGCATCGCTTCACCTCCTTAGCTGAAAAACTGAGAGGGAGCTCTTTAGATGGTACGAACACATCACTAATCCCTCCCCCCTCCCTACCTGAAAATTTTCTGCCTGACACACTGCAGGAAAAAATATGGCGACAGCAGGAGTTTGAATGAGACGGTAACTGAAGAGGAGGCTGATGAACTAGTTCAGAAGAGAAACAGCACTGGATCAGTAATCTGGCAGTGCTTTGGATTTTATAAGGAGGATGTCAAAGGTAGCAGTAGGCTACCACAAATTTATTTCACCACCTAAGACAGTGGTGTCCAATCCTGGTCCTGGAGGGCCACTATCCTGCATGTTTTAGTTGTTTTCCTTCTCTTCAGCAGGTCTTCAAGTTAATCACTCAGTCATTCAGAGAAGCAGAGGAACACGTAATACAGGGATTTCCAAACTTTTTGCAAGGAGGACCAGATTTGGTGAGGTGAAATGCGTGGGGGCTGACCGATAAGCCCGACATTCTTTGAACCCTTAATAATAAATGCAAATGAACTATTTATTGTTTTTTATTGCAAATGGCATACCTTTTTCCTACATCACATAAAATATACCAAGTTTTTATCAAAATCACTGAAGATTACAGGAAATGAAGCAAAACCATTTTTAAGGCATATTACACACACCTAGGTCCATTTGAAACATGAAATGTTTACTTCATCAAATGCTCACGGTAAACTTCCAAATTCAAAATACGTGAACAGGAAAACAACCCTAACAGTTTTAGGAAGAACTACAAAATACTGAGGGCCACATGAATTTGTGTAACACTTGTTTTTCAGTTGACACTTAAAATGTTATTTGACTTTGAATTTATATCACAAATAAATGTGGCAGTGTACATCATTATTTCAATTTTAGACTGATGAGTACTAATAATAAAACTGGCTGCTGGCCTCAACTTGAATTTATTATTTAATTTTATAGGGTTTAATTGTCAATTGAAAACAATAGAACAAATGACGTGAATTTAAACGACCCAGGGCATATTTGTTGTTCATGTTTGCTGTCACTATTCACTCCTCCCCAGTCACTCTTTTGCCTTCCTGCCACGCCCATCTACACCTGTCTCTAGTCTTGTTAATTGCTTCACCTGTGCCCACTTTCCAATCACCTCCTGATTAAAAACCCGTCCATTTCTCCCACACACCACTGGAGCAGTCTGTTTGTCTGCTTGTCTTGCCATGCCCGGTCCCTTGTTTTTGTATTTTGTTAATGTTAGTTTTGCTGCCACGCCAGCCTTTTTGTTTGTTTATTTAAGTTAAATAAATTGTTTTCTTTAATTTTTACTATGAGTCTGCGTAGTGGATTTGCCTCCGTCTTTCCCCCTTCTGACACCTAATATCAGATGAGATGTCTTCACCACCGTGTTATGAGCCAGGCAAACATTGGCAAACTCCTGCTTCTTCTCAGGACAAATTTTCTCCACCGTTTTCATCACGCAGTCTTTAATAAATTTACCCTTAGTTAAAGATTTGCAGTGCTTGGCAATCGGCGTTGCCACTTCATAGCTTGCCTTTGTGGCATTTTCATTTGACTCGTGGGCTCTTGTGAAGAAGCACTGCTGTGCCGCTAAAACAGCTTCAAGTTGTTTCAATTTTTTTGTCACGTTCCTTCCCAGTTACCGTCTTGTAGTTTGCATGTTTCGTCTGGTAATGTCTCTTAATGCTGAACTTCTTGAAAACAGTCACAGGGTTTAAATAAGCTAGCTAACCAGAGTTCTTTCTGGATTCTATGAACTTTGCTATGAATTTCTCACAAGGCTATTTTCAAACAGTTTAGAAATACACTGCCTGGCCCAAGAAAAAGTTGCCATCAAAAAAAAAAAAAAAAAAGATTACACACTCTAATATTTTGTTGGACCGCCTTTAGCTTTCATTACAGCACACATTCGCAGTAGCATTGTTTTGACAAGCTTCTGCAATATCACAAGATTTATCTCCATCCAGTGTTGCATTAATTTTTCACCAACATCTTGCATTGATGATGGTAGAGTCTGACCTCTTTAGCACTGCCCTAGTGGCTCCCTGGAGCTTTTTCAAAAATGTTTAAAAATGAAAAAAGATGGGGGTTTGAAATATATTTTTGCTTTAATATAGTTTCTGTAGGAGGACAAACATTCGTAATGTTTTCCAATGCTGTAAAAATGTGTAGAATAAATATTAAAGCTGTGTCCGAATTCAGGGTCTGCATCCTTCGAAGGACGGATTTGTCGGC
>NC_051435.1:29469767-29473654 GCF_001649575.2 Kryptolebias marmoratus | reverse complement strand
TCGGCTGGCCTGGGAACGCCTTGGGATTCCCCCGGAGGAGCTGGCCCAAGTGGCTGGGGAGAGGGAAGTCTGGGTCTCCCTGCTTAGGCTGCTGCCCCCGCGACCCGACCCCGGATAAGCGGAAGACAATGGATGGATGGATGGATGGATATAATAATATAATTTCTGAAAAATTAGTTTGTTTTTTCTCAATCGCTTCCATGTCTAAAGACCTGGTGATGTAACATTAATGTTGAACTGTTTCATTAGGAGGGTGTGTCTTATTAGTTTAGTCTAATGAAACAATTCAACAAAAATTTTTTTAACATAAATATGTATATATTATTTACATTTTAAAATATAAAAAAACCCTAACAGTTAATTGTTCTTTTCATGTGTGTTTCTCCTCTCCCTGCAGTGATGGAAAATGCTCACACCAAAACAGTTGAGGAAGTTTTGGGCTTCTTCAGTGTAAATGAATCGACAGGTTTGAGCTGTGAGCAGCTGAAGAAAAACAGAGACAGATGGGGACCCAATGGTACAAATATGTCAAGAAATTTATACAAACATTTGTAATTTATTTTTTTGTATGGCTTACTTTCCTTGGATTGATTTTTTTGCACTTCCAGTGAAATCTTTGTGTCTTCAATTTTCCCATTATGTGATACTTTTGATGACATTCAACATTATACAACCTCAATTCCAAAAGAGCTGGGGTGTTGTGTAAAATGTAAGTAAAACAGAATGCAATGATTTGCAAATGTCATAAAGCCATATTTTATTCACAACGGAATGTAGGAAATACAACAAATGATAAAAAAATTTGACATTTTTTAGGGAAAAATTAGGTAATTTTGAATTTGATGGCAGCAACACATCTCAAAAATGTTGGGACAGGGCCATATTTTCCACTGGAAAGCATCCCCGCTTCTTTTAACAACAGTCTGTAAACGTCTAGGGCTAAGGTGACCCAGATCTGATTTTAATATGACAGTCTGAACTTCACAAATCCATTTTTTTCCTAATCAGACCCAGATCACTTTAATATGTGGTTTGAAATTGGATACATATCCAAAGCAACCTCCATCTGAACAGTTCTGTTGCATTTCATTTTATGTCACTGAAGCAGGGCTATACAAATTGATCCATCCAATATTGATATTATTGATCCCAGTGCTGTATTATTACTACCATGACAAGATTGATACTTGAGCTTGTTCCTCTACTCTTTTTTCATACGTCACTTCTGTTCCAGAAGTGAATTCTGCACTGGAGTAGGCTGGAAGTGGCAAGATTAAACATAAACATTGGCCCAAACAAGCATGGCAGGTAATAATTGAGTTGTCTTAAGTTGCACAACTTCAGATTATATAGACACACAGATACTGTATCTGTAGCATCTATATTTACTTCCACGTCGTCTTCAGCACACGCGGGTCACTTTAGGGCCGTAGGCTCTTCATGTTGGAGTCTGATGGCGGTCACATTTAAATTCTATTGAGAGCAAAGCCTTGGAACTAAGACGAGGAGGGAATGTTGTACTATTCTTGTCTGATGAAGGATTCTAGCTATTCAACAGTCTTGGGTCATTGCTGGATTTTCTGTTTCATGATGCACCAAATGTTTTCAACTGGTGAGAGGTCTGGACTTCTTCTACTACGAAGCCATGCTGTTGTAATGGATACAACGTGAGTTTTAGCATTGTCTTGCTGAAATATGCAAGGCCTTCCTAGAAAAAGACACCATCTGGATTAGAGCATATGTTGTTTTAAAATCTGTATATATTTCTTATGCATTGATGGTGCTTGACTAAATGTGTAAGACTGTGACACTAATGTACCCCCATATCATCAGAGAGGCAGGTTTTTGAATTGTGCACTGATAATCAGCTGGATGGTCCCTCTCCTCTTTTTTACAGAGTATGTGATGTTTTTGGTTTCTGAAAAGAATTTTAAATTTTGCTTCACCTGACCACAGAACAGTTTTCCGCTTTGCCTTGGATCGTTTTCTGTGCTTTGGCTCAGAGAAGACATGTCTGGGTCATGTTCACATGTGGGTTCTTCTTTACTTACTCAGTGTGAAACCTTGCTTGTTTAGTTGAACACAAATTCTTTCATTTTATTGTCTTGAACTTACCATTTCTGCTTTTATTCTGACCACTACTCATGCTAGGGCTGTCATCTGGGTCGGAATTTACTCCAGGACCCAGGTCAGATTGACTACTTTTTCTTGTCATATATTTATCCATCGCCATTACCTGGGTCCTTGTCTCACTTACAGCATGACTATGTACTTTTCTATTTCCTCTTCATCTTCTGTTTTACTGGGGGTTGGCAACCCACTTAGCTGTAGCAAGAAGTTGTACCACCCTCTAGTGGAAGAGAATGTAATTGTCACCACACTCTGCTCGCCCAGAGTACCAATCAGGTGAAATTAATCTTCACACCTGATCATTTTTCATGACACACTCATGTGCTGCGGCACAGTGGTTGGGAAACAGGATATTATTCACTGAAGATGAAAGGATATTCAAAGTCTTCCCAAATTTACATTGAAGAACATCATTCTGAAATAATCCCAGTATTTTTGGACAGACTGGTAAACCCTTGCCCAACCTTACTTCTGAGAGATTCAGCTTTACAACAATTCTCTTTTATACTCTGTCTTCTTATGGACCTGTTGTCAATATCCTCATTTGTTTCAAAATGCTCCACCAGCTGTTTCTTATTCATTTATTGTATTTTTCCCAACTTTTTTGAGTTGTGTTGCTACTAGAGGTGTGCGATATTGTAAGATTTGGTATTGGGCCAATACCAAGTAAATAAAGGGGTAATATTACTGAAACTGATCCACTACTTTTAGATAGTTAAGAAGGTGCGTCATCATATTGCTAAATCTGAACGAATTTTCATGACCTTAATGTTTTGACTTTGTATTATTTTTTAATTATTACCAAAGACAAAATCTGGTCAAAGTTAAAAGTAAATAGAAAATACTTTACTATCATAATAAAGTATAGAACAGTAACAAAACTGTTTTTCCCCATCCATTGATTTTTTCTTAAACAAACAAAGTGTGGAAAATTATCATTGGAGAACAAATGAAAACACATTTTGGTTTTCAGGCATAGTGTTCAAAAAATGACTACTAAAAGTAAATAAATGTTCTTCTTTCATACAGGCGACAAACTGAAACTAAAGTATTGATCATATTACACTGACATCGATCAATATGAATACTAATGTTGGTATTGGTGTTATTTATATTTCGATTGATCTGCCCACTTACCTTTCTGAATTTAAACAGTGAATATGTTTAAATGCTTATTTGCAGTGGTCCACTATAAACAAAATATGGGTTTTTCATTGCATTCTGTTTTCTGATTTTATTTACATTTTCCACAGTGTCTCACCTTTTTTGCAATTGGGGTGTAAAATACAAATATGTTTGACAGCTTTTCCAAACCGTTAATTATAGTAACATTTTTAAAATGTTAATTTAAGTGCATCTTTATTCTACAAGGTTTCAGTTTGAAACATATTCCTTATATATATTCTTTTAATAATAACATGAGTAAAAGTCATTTTTCTTTCTGTCTTTGCTCTTCTATCTTTAACTTGCAGAGTTGCCAGCAGAAGAAGGTGAGTAATGCTGTTACAGCTGAAAGCAGATATTTACCTACACTCTGTGACTCAAGTGAGGAACCTCGAGACATCTTAGAGACTCTTATGACTGTTGTTCAACTGTCCAAACAATCATAGCTCATTTCCCCTCCCATCTAAAAACCTCAGCAGACCCCCGTCCCCTTCCCCTCCCCTGCTCATTTAGAAAACTGCACTGAGTTCTGTGTATTTTTTGGAATTGAGGGAAATAACAGTTAGCAGTTTTCAGGGACCGTAAAAGTGTTT
>NC_051435.1:29468574-29469667 GCF_001649575.2 Kryptolebias marmoratus | reverse complement strand
CCTCACTCTGTGCCAATCTTTGAAAGAAATCTCTGTTTTGGAACTAGCAATTACCATTAACTAATTTTAGGGACTCTTTACTGCCAATCTGGTCCCATGTGAACTCCTATACTATCAAAAAGTGTGATGTACTGTGAATCATGCAGTAATACAATGTGAGTTAAATATTGTTAACATGAAGTTTAGCTTACTCCATGGATCAAACACTGTGAATTAAAATAGCTGATTATCACATCAAACATTAGGATATACAGAATCAAAACCAACAAAAATAAAAGTTGCAACCCAATAATAATAACCCCAAAAAGATGGAATGAGTTCTTAATGATGTCGTTGGGTTGACTCTGTCCGTCAACCTTGATGGCTTGTATTGGATTTTCTTGATCTAGAGTCCAATTCAATTTCCTTTGAACCTGTCCGAGTCTCTGAGTCCTGTCCAAGAATTTAAGTCCTTTTAACAGAATCGCCTGGTGTCCTCCTGGGGAGAAAAAGAACACCCAGCAGTATTTTGCAAACCAAAACGCGTTCCCGTACAATATTAGAACAAAACAGACTTCATTGTTATGCTTCAAAATTTAAGACAATATTCTGTGATGTATGTCCCTATGTGTCACTGTTTTCATGTCATTCCCTCCTTATATCAAAGAAAAAGAAGAAAAAAGAAATCGTGATTGGTTATGAAATAAAAGTAACTCAAAAATGGTGTTGAAACACAATCAAATCCAAAACAAAAATACCAATAACTAGATGTATGCTTAAGGAAAATAAAGAAAAACTGTGTAGTCAAACGATATATATGTGACAAAAATAAAAATGTAGTATCAAGGGGGATGTAACGGCTTCGGAATGGGCTCAAGCCAAAACAACAAACAATACGAAGCTATCTGTATCAAAACAACTGACCTGTCCATCAAAACAAAACTTCAAAGGAAATACATCAATCTTACCTCCCTAGATTAAGAAAAACATGAGAAAACTGTATCTAACAAAAATGGCACCCATCCTACACACAATCCCCCAAAGAGTTTTAAAGGATAACCAAAAATGAACACAACATATTTAAAATGGATACATTTCCACAACATCATCATTG
>NC_051435.1:29444664-29451912 GCF_001649575.2 Kryptolebias marmoratus | reverse complement strand
AAGTTAGAAAACAATTTAGATCCATCGTTTGACTCTGCCCACCCAGTACTCTTACAGATTTAATGTAATCAATTACAGAATCTTAAAGGCATCCTGTCAACCTATTATAGTCCGGACTCTAGAGTACTGTGAGGTCAGGTTTCCTGTGGATTTGGCCTTGTGGTGACTAATTCAATTTCACAGTGATCCATTTCTATATTTGATTGTCAATCTTTATCAACAAAATAATAATAGAAACAAAAAAAAATAAAAACAAAAATAGACTGCACAAAGTCAGACAGATGTTAGTAGACCACATTTATGACACACTTAGACAAACAAATAAATAAGATAATCAGATAATCTTGCTGGCATTTGTTTTAATGCTTTCTATACAAATCATGATGGTGTTTCACTGGTGGTAGGCCTCCAATCCAGGATGAATGCATATCACCCATCATAAGAACTTTATGAGAAGTTGTCTACAATTTAATTTGTTGGACAGAGAACAGGAAGGGAGGGGGCGAGGGCTGTCTGCAGCCCACACACTGGTGTGACTCCCCCCTTCTCCTCCCCCCTTCCTCCGACCAGAGGGAGGAGAAAGAAAAAATGTGCAACGGGCAACACACCATCAAACTCAGTCTCGTCTTTTCTCCAGTTTTAACAAAACATGACAAACAACAGAAAACAACAAAACACAGAACAATAACAATAACCAGACGGGCCGTACCCATCTGGTTCACAACCCCAATAGCTGATTTATTGATGCCAATCAATTCCCTATTTTTATGTGTGCACACAAACTATAAGAATTTGTATTATTAAAAGGGTTATAGGTCCATTTGGATCCACTCAACCTATTTTAGGTATTTCTTTCTCAGTTGTCAGTTAACTATAAATTAGTTGTTTAAGTTATATTTTTATCTACGTCTCACCACCAGCAGTCTGGCCTCAAAAAGGACTTGGTCCTACCGTGCACGGTTTTTTGTTTTTTCCCAGCTCCGACTGTGGCAAAGTAACAAAACATCCAAATTTGTTTAAAAGCCAATGGATCCTTGCGCATGAAGACAAAGTTAGTATAAAATAGCACAGAGTTGAGAGAAAAAGTTTGGAAGAAAAGGAAAGAGTGAGAGCCTCTGTAGAGGTTCTTTTTAAAGTGTTGTGTTTTTAGTCTCCTACAAGTAAATCTCTGATGTTCCTTTTTAGTCTTTTGGGGCCTTAGTTAAATGGATTTATGGCTTGTGCCTCGCCTCACCTCCAAAGGCTAGATTCCTTAACAGGATGTTTTAAAATATGCTTGTGTGTTTGACGCCGGTGCTGTCTTGTGTCTTATGTGTTTCACAGTGTCAGTGGGTTTATACATACACACACACGAACTCACAATCGTCCCATTTTTGAGAAAAAATGGTCGGATTTTATGTACAGACATACCAATTCACGCATCTGACGATGAGTGAATTTTATTTCATTCTCGCCTAGAATCTGCGTGATGAGATCGGGTGGTAAATTACCGTCCGAGTTCAGCAGCACAGAGACTTATGGGTCGCAGTTATCATCTGCTCTTAAAAAAGTCAGACACACACCCACTGGTAAGACAGCACCCAGCATTCTTATATTTAAATATATATATATATTATATGTATCTATAAAGTGTACGTATAAATTTATATTATTACGCAATGCGTTTATGCATTAATCCTAAGAGTATTCATTATTTATTAAAGTTTATCGGACCTGGAGAGAGTCCAGCTCTGTACCGGGCCTCCTTAAAACAGAGACTCAAAGCCACGACTCTTAAACACACATTACTCAAGAAACTGTCTGTCCTCTTTTTTTTCTTCTTCTTCTCTTCACACACAGAACAGAGAAGGACAGTGGGCCACACACGAACACATATAAACACAGACTAACGGACGATCGTGCACTTTTTCTCTTTTTTTTTTTTCTCAGCTTTTCCCGCTTCTGAAAAACTGCAGTCGACTCTTAATCAAAGTTGCTATAACTCATATCAATGTGTCAACAAGCCCAAATTTAAGTGGCCAAATATGCAAGCTCGGACTACTCCACAAATGCTAAAAAAAGTTTGAGCAACTGTTGCTTTACCGTCTTAGCTCTGAAAGGCTTACTTGTGACAAATCTAACATTTTCACTAAGCTCTGACTGACGTAAGTCGGAAATGGGCAACCACGCTAAACCAACAGCAACTTTAACTCATGCTTCGTCAGTTTCAACAACAAAAGCTCAGGCTCGCCTTCTGACAAGGCAGCTGTACTTACTCTTAAAAACAACACAGGAACTCTGACCTGTGTGCAACGCTCCCTCCTTTTTTTCGTTTTCTGTCTCACAGAGGGGCTGCATAAAAACACTGTCTTACTAACACAATTAATTTGGAATTTAGAAAGTCACTCTTAATCACCAAAATCGTCGCTGTCCCCGACACAGACACTTTAAAGGTAGCCCTTAAAGAGAACTAGTCGACCGCACCAGGCAGTAACTCACCGTTTCCGACGGCCGAATCGGAAAGGCACAGCACAGCAGGTAGAGTCGATCAGGCCTCGATGAGCTGAAAGACCTTCTGTTTCGTGACGCCAATCTGACGTGTCTTCAAGGCGGTGGACGTTTGTTCAGTCAATATGCATTTTCCGCAGTACACACTTTCGCACAGTACTGGCACAATAGAGGAATGATAAACTCAAGTGGAAAACCAGTAACACATGCTGAACAACTAAAAACATTGCTGGAAGCTGTCAAAAAACCAAAAGAGCTCGCAGTCTGTAAATGTGCTGCACACACAGGAAGAAAAGATGACGTTTCAAAAGGAAATGCCTTTGCGGACTGACGTGTCTTCAAGGCGGTGGACGTTTATTCTGGGCCCTCAGCACTGGCTTTGTTGATCATAGAAATGACTTGACAGACAGAAGTTATCTTTTGAACAGTGAGACTTTATTCAAAATAACAGCGTCTGCGCCAAACAGGACTTCTAGCCAATCTTGTGAAGATCCCCAGTTTCTCTGGGGCTGCTTGTTTTTATAATTATGTTACCACACCCCAAACAGTAAAAAGACACCCGCATCCCACTGGGACGGACCTGAACAATACACTCAATTCCATTTATGGGGATAAACTAGGGTCTTCAGACAAGCAACAGCTAACTGTCCACGCCTGCACGTTTTCAACAACGTGAGCGTAAGAGCCCACGGTTCATTTCCTAAGAAGGCATTTGTGGCTGAAGACAGTGTCTCTCAAAATGGGAGCTCAGGCCTGAACACAGATGCAGACCAGTTACCTCAGGACAAAACCGCTAAACAAGCTGCAGAAGGAATACTTATAATGACAACATCCACTGAAGAACTGAATGACCCAGTGGAACTAAACCACAACACATTAAAAGACATGCAACAACAAAGTCCACACTCTGAAAAACAAGGATGGATTGCAACGCTAAAAGAAGACATCTACACATCCCCAGAAGGAAAACCAATTCTACCAAAAAATTTATTCAAATGGGCAGCAATATTGAGCCATGGGGTTACCCATGTCTCAACAGGAGGGATGGTAAACCAGGTAGACAAAGTGTTCATGACCTACGGTCTTCAATCTTACTTTAAAAATTTTTGCAGAGCATGCTTGACATAATGCACAAGGGAACTTGAAACCTAAGAGAGGTGCTTTTCCTAAACCACAGTACCCATTTCAAGTACTCCACATGGATTACATCCAACTCAGCAAGGAAAATGGCAAACAATATTGCCTGGTCGTGGTGGACGCATTCTCCAAGTGGGTTGAACTGTTTCCCACAAAAAACCCAGATGCACTAACAGTAGCAAAAGCACTGTGCAAAGACATTATCCCGCGCTATGGGATACCAGAGAAACTTTACAGCGACAACGGAGCTCATTTTGTGAACCAAGTAGTGGGCAACATTGGAAAACTGTTCCACATAGATCTGAAACATCATTGTGCATACCACCCTCAGAGTGCTGGACTGGTGGAACGAATGAATGGAACGGTAAAAAACAGATTAAAGAAATGCATGGAGGAAACTGGACGGCAATGGACAGAATGTCTAAGCTTAGTACAAATGTACATAAATATAACCAGCTCCACGGGACTCACACCTTATGAGCTGCTATTTAGTAAACCATACAGAATCCCACAATTTAAAAATGTGTGGGAAATACCCGAGGAAGCAAATCTGGCAGATCACATGAGAAAAATGCTTGAAAAGACTAAAACAGTTCCTGACACTGACCAACAACCTATCGATTTGCAGGAAGACCAGCTCCTACAACCAGGTGATTGGGTGCTAACCAGAAGCATCAAGAGAAAACATTGGCACTCACCTAAGTGGGAAGGACCCTACCAAGTCTTACTGACCACCCCAACAGCTATTAAGATAGCCAAAAGAAGTACTTAGATTCATCTAAGCCACTGCAAAAAGGTTATTTCAGCTCAAGTATCCACCTGAGTGAATCTTAAAGACCGAAGCCTAGCAATAGGGTTGACTCATCGCCAACTAGAGGTGGGTAGACCTGAAAACTAGTGAAGAACTGAAGATATTTCCCAGAGGAAAAGATTCACAATTAGGGAATAAATTGAACTGAAATAACCAAAAAGATGTGGCCCTTTGGAACCAACAATCCTCAAAGACAAAGGAGAGGAGGAGAGGGAGGATTCAGAGGACTGACCAAGCATCAGAGATTATGGATAGTAGAAGTAGTAGTAATATTCTTAATGTTCATCCTGGCCATCCTCCTATGGGAAAAGTTTGAAAAAGAACAAAGGACAAACCAAACCAAACATCACAAGAGATACTTTTGTAGGGGAGGATGCTCCAGAGTATCAGGAGCAAGGATGTTTAAAAATCCCTGTAACACATCCACTCAAGACACAAGGAAAACTTCGGACCCCTATATCTGTTACGATAGTACCACCTTTAAATCTTCTGTATGGATCTCTCTTAGTAAACTACAAATAGGAGGGTACACGGGCGACAAATGGCCAGGTTATCAGTGGTATCTATCTAGTGAGGACTTTTATCAACACTGGGGTACAGTTTTTGCATATACTAGAAAGGACTGGACTCCAAGACCTACCATTCAACTAGCAAAAAATTGGTCCCAGGTCTTATCACTAAATCTAACTTCCCTAAACAACAAACCGTATCTGGTTTTAAATTTTGACACCAACAAGATACCCCTCTCCACCACTCCTCCTAGAACCAACTCCTATACTCGGACACCATGCTATCATTTTACTCTGTTTGTCTATAGGCCCCACGCTGATGACCCATTGACCTACCTTTCAATCTGTAATAATGTGACCACCAAGCCAGTGTGACAGCAGGAAAAGGAACTCTTACCATAGAACCTAGAACAACAGCAACAGGAATTTTCATAGTTAAAGAGGACATGGATGCAGATGATTGGTTCAGTGTTACAACTGGAGTCTCAGGAACTAACAACAACTGGCTATTAATGGCAGAACAAGCAGCTCTGGCAGCAAAAGACGATTGTGTAGTGTGTATGGGTCCTAGACCCATCCTGAAGGTTGTACCTGCAGCGCTAAACTCAACTTGTTTAATAATAGTGATGAATTTGACCTATCTTTCCCCCAATGCATCCTGTGTAAAGTGGGACAGCGTCTATCCCCTGACTGGCCCGGAAAAGAAGAAGCCCCTCTTTTCCAAAGATGTAGCATTAGCCAACTTTACCTGCATTAACATGACAGGTACGGGTTCCCGGCTGGGAAGGCTAAACACGTCACTCTGTATAGATGTCATCATGGTACCAGGTAACTTCACTCCTGTCAGCAGGGCTGACATTTGGTGGTGGTGTGGAACTGACCAGTTGTATGACCGGCTTCCACGAAACCATTCTGGTATACGTGCTTTAACCTCGCTGTTGTTACCCGTGAGTGTGGCCCCAATGTCAGCTGCAAACCTCCTACAAATCGTGGCTGACCTATTGCCCGGGCAATGGCGGCTCCAGAAACGAGCTGTACAGGGTTGAATGTCTGACACAGATCCCACTTACATAGATGCCATTGGAGTACCAAGAGGAGTTCCAGATGAGTACAAATTAGCAAACCAAATCTCTTCTGGTTTTGAATCCGCAATCTGTCCACAATGCGTGGTAAACAAGAACGTAGACAGAATCAATTATATCCACTACAATGTGCAAAAATTAGGAAATTGGACCGCTGCTGGTTTTGAGGCTGTTCATGGTCAGTTGGCTGCTACTTCCCTTATGGCACTCCAAAACAGAATGGCCCTAGACATGCTGTTAGCTGAAAAAGGAGGGGTGTGTGCAATGTTCTGTGAAATGTGTTGCACATTTATCCCTAACAACACAGCTTCCAATGGAAGTTTGACTCAAGCCTTAGAAGGATTGAGAACATTAAATGGTAAAATGAAAGAGCATTCGGGTGTAGACACCTCCACGTGGGATGGGTGGATGGACATGTTTGGAAAATATTGCACCTTGGTTTCCTCCGCCCTAGTGTCTATAGCTGTTTTTACAGCTATTCTAACTCTGTGTGGTTGTTGCTGTATCCCCTGTCTCCGAGCTCTTTTCAACAGGTTAATGACCACTGCATTGACTCCAGTGGCTTCAGAAATGTACCCACTGTTGGAAAATGACCCTGTGAATGAAGAAGATGATGATGACGAACCAGGACTGCGCATGGTATTCGCAGATCCCGCTGAAAAAGGAGACAACATAACCTCTGAGGTGTAAATGTATGATGGAAACAGAAAGATGACCTCAGGGCTGAAAATTACACACATCCGAATAGAATTATCTACTATACGTTTATCATACTATTTTGATGTAAGAGTGACTGCAAAATATATTTACCATTATACATGATAAACAGGAGGGAAATGGTAGAATTATTCTTAGAATTATTGTACAAAGTTATCACATATAATGATGCCTAAATATAAATTCTTCTAAACGGCTAATTTCTGCTCATCCTTTTCAGATGTTTCCTGGTTACCAGAAGCATCTTGTACTTTGTGCATTTCACAATGATAACTATGTGCTTATGCAAGCAGGAAGTTCCAGTTTAACGTGCCGAAACAGGAGCAAGATAACAAGAGCAGAGACGCGCCCTGCAAACGGACGAAGAAGTTATTGTTTGAGGGTCCATATGATATTATCTAAAGCGTGCAGCTGTTTGTTTCCCCCTCCCCTTAGAACTGCACGCCCCATGTAATCTAGGGAACAGTCCTTAATAAAAAGAGAGGAAGCAGCGAGTCTAGTTTTA
>NC_051435.1:29441014-29444219 GCF_001649575.2 Kryptolebias marmoratus | reverse complement strand
GCACCACAAATTTGGAACAAACTTCCAGAAAACTGTAAAACAGCTGAAACACTGGGTGCCTTTAAATCTCAACTTAAAACCCACCTGTTTAGAGTTGCTTATGGCTAAATTAGGGTTAGAGTGCGGGTTTTTGATGTCTTCAATGTTTTTCTTTTTCTTACTGTTTAGTCAATGTCACATGCTGTTTTTATTTTGTTTTTTAATTATGTAAAGCACCTTGAAATGCCTTGCTGCTGAAATGTGCTATACAAATAAAATTTGATTGATTGATTGATTTGGTGTTTTGAGATGAATTTAAGAATGGTGAGAAACAGGCAGAAAGAGCCACCTAGACGGGCTATAGAGATGGTGCTGTAGGGATCTGGAGTTTTAGCCCCGCCTTGGGGCGGCTCCTCTAGTTCCTATTTTCACAGGTGATCCAGATCAGGATAATGAAGACTGCCAGTACTTAAACCGTTCATGTCAGGTGCAGGGACCTTTACCCTTTGAATGCTTAAGGAGGCGGTCAAAGTGGTCTGGAAAGAAAACTAGATTGTTAGCCGATAGATCTTCGGCTGGGTTGAACTGGGCCCTGGATGTGAATTCGCCTAATCTGAGGAGCCCGTACAAGGCCAGGAGGAAAGAGCTAGAGAGGAGCGCTTTGAGGTATGAGGAAAAGGGGCTCATTCGCAGGGCCAGGAGGAGACTTTTGAGAATGGGGAGAGTGATAGGCTTCCTGCTATCTGGTTAAGGAGAGGAATGTTTTGCTATCCCCCTAAGGAAGAGCTTGATGGCATGGATAATTTCATGAAAGGCAGACGAGATTTATTTATATAGCACTTTTCAGCAACAGAAATAAAAACAGAATCCAATACAAAATGAAACACAAAAAAGAAAAACACAACAATCATGTATTCTAAATGAATCATGTATAATCTAAATGAAATATAGGATAATCTAAATAAAATCACGAAAACAGACATATCTAGGCATGAGCTGAGACAGTCAAAATAGTGGCTAAAATAATCTAAATTAAATCATAGTCAGATAAACTAAACATATCCACAGACGGACTCGATAGACAAACAGGATTCCAACATATCCAGGAATCCAACGTTCAGTTCAGGAGACAGAGAGAAAAGAAACACGTCTATCTTCCACCAGGAGCAGTGAAAAAAAAAAAGGGGGTACACTTCCTCTTGAACCATCGGCCCTGGAAGAAACCCCCAAAACCGGAGGACGGGGCAGCGTCTGTAAAGAACTGCAAGGAGTCGGCCGAAAGGACGACGTCCTCGTAGAAAAAGGAAATGCCATTCCAGTCGGACAGCAATCTGGACCAGAACGCGAGATCGGAGCAGCAGCCCTCATCTAGAGAGACTTGATCTAGCAGAGAGGGGACTGAATTAGCTAGGTTGAGCAGGCGAGAAATGAAAGACGGACCCTGGGGGATGATGCGCATCGCAAAGTTGAGGTGACCAAGCAGAGAGAGGAGCTGGCGCTTCGAGAGAGACTCTGAGGACACGTACGCCCAGGATATATCCCGGATGCAGGACAGCTTATCTGATGAGAGGTGACCACTTAGACGGGGTCCAAGGTAATGCTGAGAAACTCAGGCCGGGTGGCGGGGCCCACTGTCTTCTCATCGGACAGGGGAATGCCCACAAAGCCCAAGAGGTGAAAGAGTTTGGAGAGAGAAAGGCCGGGAGATGGGGAGGGGGCATCCACCAGGAGGAAGTCGTTGAGCAGATGCAGGATGGCGGGGAGCAGGCCCGGCGGGGTTTGAAGAGAAAGGCCGAGCAGAGGCGGTAAGGCTGGCCGCGGAGATGAACTGCAGACGGGCGGAGAGAGAGGAAATAAGAGCCATGGAGAGTTGCTGAACATCCGGGACAGGTGGGACCGAGGACGAGCTGTGCAGCGGGGAGGGGGCAACTCCGGAGATGGAGGTTAACGGAGAAGCTAAGCTGCTGGAGTGGGAGCATCGAGGCGGCCTCAGGCGGAGGAAGGCCCTGAAGCTGGAGCAGAGCCGCTGAAGGATCCGAGGCAGCCCCGGTGACGTTTGGCTGGAGGAGGTGATTTCTTCCTGGTTCTCTTGCCGGAAGAGGCGGGAAAGGAGGAGAAGAATCACTGGAGGGGAGAAGCACGGCCAGAGCGGTGAGCTGGTCGGGAGCTAGACTGTCAGCTAGTCTGCAGACATACCTACTTGCCTGTGAGCGCTGTGGGACAGAGGAGGGGCCCACTGTAGCACCCACTGCTTGTTGGAAAGAACAATATGGTTCCGGTTATGACCAAGATGGCAACATAGGATAAGCGCTCCTCCAGAAAGATCACAAAACCTTTCCTGCAGGATATTGAAACCACTCACAGACCTTATTACAAGAAAAAAAACACAGGACAAGATGGAAATGCGAGTGAGAAGCAAGAAGTATGCTCCAGATACAATTGATGGACATGACGAACTGCAGCACAAAGACAGCCATGCTAACACAAAAGAAGGACCCCGAAGACCAAACGGTAGCGAAAAACCCAAAGTTAATCTTTACTCTAAGAAATAAAATGTTAAATTTACTTAACCAAGTTATGTCAACTGCTTTCACTAAACCTAGTTCATTAAATGTAAAGAGTAGGTAGGTAGGTAGGTAGGTACATTTATTTATATAGCACTTTTCAACACAAGGCGACTCAAAGTGCTTTACAACACAAGAACAAAATTACAGAGTTACAGAACATGACAAGATAACTAAACTAAAACGTGGCAATGCTAACCAAGGTACAGGATAACTAAACTACTAAAACATGATAGACAGTCAAAAATAGTAGCTAAACTAAACAAATCTAAGCATGACTAAATGTACAGAACTAAACTAAGTGTACAGGAAGACAAAGCTAAACTAAACAGTACCGAATTTCTAAAGGTACCAGTGGCCCGCTAAAACAGCCGATGTACTTGAGGAAAGGCCCGAGGTCCAGACAGCTTGAGTCAACACCTGATGCTGAGTCAAATCCACCCGCTTGCTTCGTGCTCACGGTGAATCCAGCCTCTGCTGGGAGGTCTGCGGCCCACACCTTTCAACCACTGTGAACCACCCAGACGTCCGACAAGCCTCAAATTACCATGACAGACTTGTCAGACTACCAGATGAGTAGGATTTAAAATAAAAGAAAAACAACGATGCAACTTGACCGATTGACTCGCGGCTCCAGACGGTGAATCACTGCTCCTTTAGCC
>NC_051435.1:29431005-29440101 GCF_001649575.2 Kryptolebias marmoratus | reverse complement strand
CTCCTGACCAGTTCCAGGTGGCAAAGGGAGTCTCGCTGGAACCCATCCCTGCTTGCATCGGAAGGGCCATAAAAGGATATAAGGGCCCCATTACTGGAGAGTTATAGTAGGTGAGCGCAGGGTTCACCACCCCAGCTAGGTGAGGGTATGTGAGGGCCTGGCACGGCATGGTTCCAAATGCAATTTCAGCGGGCTGAACAAACAGCAAGTCTTGACCATCATCCCCGGTCACAGCAGGCTGGGTGATGTTATCTTAATATGGAGGGTTGCTCTCCCCCTCCTGACCAGATAGGGCCTGAGTTTCCTCACTGTGAGGTCTCACTGGGTCAGGTTTGTGACTCGTCTCGTTTCCACCATTTTCACCTTTCACAACAGTAATAATTACTAAGATAGAGAAAGAGAGAAGGAGGAGGGGGTGGGGGTGGGGGGTGAGAGAGATGACAGAAACAAGTACGACAGCAGAGTATGAGTATGAAAATGTGTGTGTGTGTGTTTCGAGACGGTAGGAGGCAGTGTGATGCATTTGTGTGTGTGTGTGTGTGTGTGTTTGTGTGTGTTTGTAGAAAAGTCCATGAATCACATTCACAGAAGTTCACAGGCAAGAAGGCAACGAGCTTCTGTTGACATAAATTCCAGGGAGAATTGATAAGACTTTGGCCTTCAAGGCCACATCGGGAAGCCAAATGTAGATAATAACAGAGTTGTTTTGGAACAGGCTGACTTTGTTTTGAGTCTGCCTTGAAGTCATTGCTGGTACATTCTCGAATCCAATAAGCCAAATTTCAGGTCCAAACTGTTGTTCCGAAACGAGCAGCTTCTCCAAGATTTTAACCTTTTCCATATTCTGAGTCCAGAAATTGCATTTAGTCCAGAGGCGGTCCGACCCACCGGATAAGCCACTGAAAGTGGTGGGGATGTGGAGGCTGCTGCAGCCTGTTTTCCCTCGGCGACGGTGGCCACTGGTTCGGGGGTGAACCACCGGAGAGGACCACGGACCATCGGGGCTCCTCTGCTCCAACACACCTGATTCAGTGGTTAAATTACCTCTTCCTGTCCTGCAGAAGCCTGTTAATCACCCACTGATTCAAATCAGGTGTGTTGGAGCAGAGAAACAAGGAAAACATGCAGGATAGTGGCCCTCCAGGACCAGGATTGGAGACCCCTGCTTTTAGCCCTGGCAATCATGCTTGTGTTATGCGCTACTCACACCCCTCCCCCTTGCTCTCTGCTATTACAGATTTTTTCCCCTTAGTAGGAATGCTGATGCCAGTTCACATGTCCACTAATGACGGCGGATAAACAGTTTTCCTGTAACAGTAAGTTATTTCTCCATAATTAGCACATTTAGCAGAACGTATACAAGAGTGATTAACATTGCTAAGCCCCTCCTCCTGGCTCTGATTGGTCATTTATGGTCAGGAGCGGTGCATTTATCCATACGGCAATAGTAGCACAGGGAGAAGATTGATCTTTTCACAGATTGTCTGTGTCATAACATACTGTCAGGACATGGTGACAGTTTTAACAAATATGGAAGAAACATTTTTTGTCAAAGTTACATACTGCAGCTTTAAAAAAAAGCTTAGTTTATTTAAAAACTAGTAGGGAAATACATACTTTGTCCATGCCCGTCATTAATAGGCTGATTTGGTGCCCTGGTGCTCCTCCTTTCTTCTTGAACACTTTGATTATCTTGCTGGAATATTGATCCAGTTGAAACATAAAAGTTGACACCAAAGGGATATTCGTGATACGTGTGAATTCTGCATCAACCTGACAGGTTAAGATATAAAACAAATGTAAAAAGTTTACATGAATATTTAAACAACAGAATTACACTTCCCTAACCCTAACCCTTTTCCATTTTCTTTTTGATAAGCTGTTGGTTGGTCCTCTTCTTTACCTGAAGTGTCAATGCTTGTCTTTCTTCCTCAAGGGTCTCTTTACTTTCCCCAACAGGATAGTCAGGACAGTAGTTAACTTCAGCCTTTCATGGTTTCTTCCCTTGATTAGGACCTTGACTTGTGAATCTGCGCTTCTGTGTAAGACTGTTGATGTCCAACTCTGGACATCCAGTGTTTCGAAGTCTTGTACGGTAGTTAGCCATTTTGTACTACAAGCTTATTTTCCATCCATAGTATCCAGTGATGGATCCTTGCTCCTTTAAACAGGGGTACTTAGTGATCAAGCCTTAGCAACGTCATCAAACTCTGCACTTGATGGATACACCTTGAACCGAACTATTTCCACTGCCAAAGCCTCTAGTATGTCTGACTTCAGTTTGTTACTTACATTTAGAGGAGTTTCACTGCTAAGGAATGCTTGATTGGCCCTATCTAACTGAAACGGTACATCATAACTGAACTGAGGTATTTGGAAGTCCAGTGGCCAAGGATGGGATCTGAGAGAAGATCCTGAGGATGTTGATTCAGCAGATTGCTTTTATATTTGACATCCTCTATTTTTGATTGTATTGTATTATATGATTGTGTACAGCACTTTGGTCCGGTGGATGTTTAAAGTGCTTTATAAATAAAGTTAGTATGGATGAAAGAATGTCTTTATCTGCTATTGTGTCAAAGCTCAATAAAACTGAGCTGTTGTGTCCACTGTCTTAAATGAGTATATAACTTTAATTGTGACCTTTGATTTCTGATGTGGAATTTAAGTTGACATACTCATTGTCGAAATCAGCATCTCTATACTGAAGCTTAAAATTGTCAGACACATTTAGCTGTGTCCGAATCTCTTCTTTAAGGTCTTCAACAGAATCCAGTATCCCATGGGGAAGGTGTAGTTTTGATGCTTTGTGAATTCCGAGGATGATTTGAAAAACTGAAGCCATCTTGGATTCAATCTAAGACAAAAAGTATGTGTTAGCTGGTTTCTACAAATTTTCCAATTTGTTTTTCTACCTTTCTAAAGCAAACCTTCCAAGATCTCAGCCTCCTAAGGGTTAGGGTATGATTGTGAGAACTTTACTAAGAATTTTTACAACAGGTAGGCATTAAATATAACCCTAAAACATAAATTTTAATAAAAAAAGATTGCTGAAACACCGCCTTATTAATTGAGCTGACAAGCCACTGTCAGATCATATTTTGGATTAATTTTTACAGCTTCTACAACAAAAGGCAACATGAGTGACACAAGTCTCCTTTCTTTGTTAGACTGTCAGTCATGATTCCACACACCTCTCAGCTGAAACCACCAAAAGTCTGAAACTGACAAAAACTGATCTGAAAGTAAAAAATAGATCTGAAAGTGGAAAAAAGATTTGAAGCTGAAAAAAATAAGCTTTGATCCTAAAAACATAAAAACTGAATTGAAAAAAGAGAAAGTCCTCAAATATCAAAATATGGAAAAGTGAAAAATAAAAATGAATAATTTATTCAAAATATTTCCAGAATGAATCAATATTTTATTTAAACTGAAAAAAAAATTGGCACACTCATTTTTAGTTAGAATACATGATTGGATTTTTCAAGTTTTGGACTAAAAAAACATTTAGGACTAAAAAAACTTTCTTTTCTTGTGTTTCATTGTGTTTATATTCCACTTAGATCATACATGATTCTTTTAGAATATACATGATTGATGTGTTTTCCTGTATTTCATGTTTAGATATGTTTAGTTTATCTGATTTAGATTATTTGACTGTCTCAGCTCATGCTTAGATATGTCTGTTTTCGTTATTTTGTTTAGATTATCCTATGTTTCATTTATTTATACATGATTCTGTCACGGTTCCAATGGAAGGAGGACCAGAGTGCAGCAGGTTAAATCCGAAAATCTCTTTATTACAAAAAACAAAAACCCTGGGACAAGGCCTGAAGTACTTCCAGTACAAAAATACAAAAACTTGGTCATAGAGGAACCGATCATGTTACAAAAGCCGAAGACCCAACACCCAACTAAAACTGCAGGGCGCTTAAATACAAACACGGGTAATCAGAACATTAAAGACAGGTGCGCCAAAAAACCGAACACGTGAGAACAAAGAGAAAGCAAAAACCCGAACTGGAGACCAAACGGAGAATCCTCACAGATTCATTTAGAATACATGATTGTTGTGTTTTTCTTTTTTGTTTCATTCTGTATTGGATTCTGTTGTAAAGCGCTTTGGATCACCTTGTTGCTGAAAAGTACTATATAAATATATATATGCTATATAAATAAATCTCACTTCACTTCACTTAAAACTTAACTTAACTTTCAAGTTTTAGTTTTTCAATTGAAATTTCTTTTTTCAAATTAACAAAACATTTGGCCCCAATTTAGCTCCATAAACGCCCCAGCTGGATATCTTAGAAAACTTGATACTGTTTCTCATGCTTCTCTGAGGTTTGTTACTAACTGTAAAGCCCTGACTCATCATTGTGAACTATATTCTCGAGTGGGATGGCCTTCTGTCCACCAGGAGGTTGGGTCATTGGTACATTCTCATTTATAATGCCATCCTTGGGCTGTTGCCGTCCTATATTTGTGATTTAATCACATGGAGAACATCTGATTCTTACTCTTTGCGTTTAAATGATCAGCTCGGACTCTTTGTTCCTTTTCTTCACACAGAATTGGGGAAAAGGATTTGTCTACTTGGCTCCATTTGCATGGAACATGTTGCAAAAAACTGGAAACTAACTGAACTTATCTCAATGAGTACTTTTAAGACCAGATTGAAAGCACTTTGAGAAGGCATCTTTAAATTGTAACTGTTTTTAATAATTCTCTGTATAGCATTTTAAATCATGTAATTGTTATTGTCCTGTAACCTTGCTGCCTCTTGGCCAGGACTCCCTTGGAAAAGAGGTTTTTTTAATTTCAATAGGACTTTCCTGGTGAAATAAAGGTTAAATAAATTAAATTTTTAAAAAATTGTTAAAGAAAGAATGCGGTTCATACAGACCCATCTCAATTCTCAATGTGGATTATTGTATCTACACTCAGATATTGTATAAAAGAATGTAAAATATTATACCAAATGTCAAAAATAACGATCAAACAGGATTTATTAACAGAAGACAAAGTCAGGATAAAATTAGACACTACACATAATGAGTTATATATAAAAACAAAGAGAAGGCAATGATTATTAGTCTAGATCTCGAAAAGGCTTTTGACTCGTTCAGTTGGTTCTACCTATTCAAAGTGGTAAAGAAATTTCAAATAAGAGATCTAATAATAAATAATGTCAAAAAGCTTTATAATAATTCAACATTTAAAAATAAGAATAAACGGCTATTTAACAGACTCACTTACACTTGAGAGAGGAGTAAGACAGGGGTGTGCTTGGTCCGCCCTACTTTTTGCCTTGTACTTGGAACCATTAGACCAACATATTAGACAAACAAAAACAATCAAATGTATCACAATTAATAGAAAGGAACACAAAATTGCATTCTATGTAAATGATATAATTTTATTTTTGTTCGAGCCAGAAAACTCAATACCAGAATTGATGCACAGTCTAGAAACAATTCAACCTGGAGAGACTCACACAGAGAAAAGCGGTTAAATAGTTTTATTGAACATGAAAGACATAAGATTTTGGCGCTCGGACCCTGGCAGAAGACGTGAGTGCTGCATAGCAATAAGCTTGGATGAGAAGCTTAGGATGAGGATTAGAGGAGTCTTCCCCAGGCCGGTGGTGGAGGTCGAAGAGAGGAAGGAAGCTTGAAGGAGGTGGGAAAACAGCGGTGGAGAAGGGGCGGAGGTGGGTTGAAATTCGGCTGGTGAACAGATGAAGCCATGATGGTAGTCCTTTTAAATAAAGGCTTGCTCGCTGATTGGTTAAGATGGAGGCACGGTCTGGTGCTTATAGGCTGCAGTGGAAGCGCATGACGCAGCGACTGGATGATGCAGGTAAGGCTGAGGCAGGTCTTCCAGTTTGAATTTACACCTAGGCTCCATTAGGCCCAATACAAATTAAATATTGAAAAAACAGAAACTTTCTCTTACTGGCACCCACCAGAAGATTTTAAAAATAAATATCCTCTAAAATGGAACACAGAATCATTCAGATATTTAAGAGTAATGCTTCATAAAGATGTAACCAAAATTATGAATAAATATTATAACCACCTTTATTCAAATGTAAAAGAGACCTTTAAAAATGGAAACCTTATCCCTTATTTGGCTTAATAGCAGGAATAGAAACCATAAAGATGAATGTAATTTCAAGATTCCTTTATCTTTTCCAAACTCTACCAATATCCATCCCAAGTCACCATTTTTTAGAGTGGGACAAAACAATATCCAGATTCATATGGAAAGGAAAGAAACCTTGTATTCATTAGACAGAGAAAGGTGGATGGGGGCTTCCTAGTCTCAAAAATTATTTTATCTCAACCCAAATTCCAACATTACTTTATTGGTGCGATCCAGACTATGTAGCAAAGTCGAAGGAGATATAATGCAGTATGTTTACAGATGTCAATAATAGCTGACACTAAATGGATTTAGTTAATATGCTGCTTTTTCTGCTCCTGGTGGAAGGTGAACTAACCCCCCCTCCTCCTCTCCCCTCTCCTCTCTGCCCAGCCTTCCTACTTTTGGAGCCCCTTTTATACATATTCCTCCAAGTTCTTAAACCATGGATCTGGTCAGCAATTGATCAAATTTTCTCGACGGGAAGACTGGGCAAAAAAGAGCCAGCTTGCCCTGAGAAGACATTCTTCGCTGGATACACATTGGATTCCTGGAAGCGCTGGAATCCTGTTTGTCTATCGAGTCTGTCTGTGGAAGATGTGGAGGATCTTTACATATTTGGATTTCTGATAACAGGATTTCTGCTGTTTTGGATTAGGCAGTTACCTGACTTCGTCAAATTCGTTTGCTGGGTTTGGCAAACTACACTCAGACTGTGTGGTTACGGGAGCTAAATCGCAAGTTGGATGCGATCCTTTTACAGGACCGCAGACTGAATTGTGGTTCCGGGACTCATGAATACTATGGGTTACATCTTGGAGGAAGTTGCTCGCTTGAATCAGGCGGAATGGTCCTGGAATTTGGCTGTTTGGATTCACCATTGAGAAGTATCAGCAAGACTTTCAAGGCAGATGAAAACAGTCTGCCTGAACCAAAACAACTACTGCTTGTTTGTGAATTTGGCTCCCCTAGGCTGACCTTGGTCAGCAATCTTAAATTTCTCCTGGAACTATGTAAACAAGATGCTCTGCTCTCTCTGCCTAAGGACATCTGTGGATCTGTTTAGAGCTCGCTGATAAACCTTCCATCACATTATCAAAGACAATGGCCTCTGTGACGTGATTCATGAACCTATCTGCAAACACACACACCTACACACACACACACCACACCATCTTCCCACTGTTTCTACACACACTTACACACACATATGCACACTTTCTGCTGTTTCTGTCATCTATCCCCCTCCCCTCGCTCTATGTTTGTTAGTAATTCTTACATCAGCTGTTTTTAGCGGGCCTCTGGTACTAATTGGTACCGTTAGTTTAGCATTCTCATGTTTTAGCTTATCTAGCTTTCCTGTACACTTAGTCTAGTTCTGTACACTTAGTTTAGTTTATCTGAGCTCATACTTTAGATATTGTTAGATTCCTGATTGTTTTTTAGTTCAGCTTTAACTTTATCATGATTTTATTTTAACTACTATTTTGCGCATGTTTAGATATGCTTAGTTTCATGATTTTACTTAGGTTCATGGTTGATGTTTTTACTTCTGTATCCATATATTTGATTATGATTTCATTTAGATTACTTTAGCATTCCATTTAGATTATACATGATTGATGTTTTTATTTTTTTGTGTTTCATTGTGTTTATATTCCATTTAGATTATACATCCTAATTGTTTAGTTTTGCTCTTTCTTAGTTCATGTTTAGTTTATCTTATGATGATTTCATTTAGATTATTTTAGCTACTATTTCAACTGTCTCAGCTCATGCTTAGATACGTCTCTTTTCGTGATTTTATTTAGAATATCCTATATTTCATTTAGATTATACATGATTCATTTAGGATACATGATTGTTGTGTTTTTCTTTTTTGTGTTTCATTTTGTATTGGATTCTGTTTTTGTTTCTGTTGCGCTTTGGATCACCTTGTTGCTGAAAAGTGCTATATAAATAAATCTCACTTCACTTCACTTCACTTCACTTCACTTCACTTAATAGACAAACTGGAAAATAACTAGGTTAAATCAACTCTAACAACATGGAAGTCGTAAAAACAAATAAACTAAAGAAATTAAAATACTAAACTGGCCAGCATATGACAAAAACTTTCTATCAAACAGTATTGACTTCCGATTTAAGACTTGGATAACAAAAGGTATAGAAATTATTTTTCAGATTGTAAAAGATAATAAAATGGAAACCTTGATCACATTACAAGAAAGCTATAATTTAGAAAAAGAAAATGTCTATAGATACCTACAACGAAATTATTATATCCAGGAAGTCAAACAAAACATGGACCAATTGACTGAACTAATAATAAAATCTTATAAATCAAAACTCCCAGGAGGAATGCTTTCAAATATATATAGGATCAAATCAAATTTTATTACGCACTCAACGCAATACATCAAAGATAAATGGGAAAAGGAAGCAGGTCTTGTAAGAATGGGAACAAATATGTACATCACAATGAAGGTGCACAAAATCTTATATTTGGAAAGAATTTCACTGGAAAAGTACATCACGTTATTTTATCACTCCACGTCCAAGTGCCCATTTCTCACAAAGAAATAGCCAATGCTGGAGAAATTGTGGATGTCAGAATGCATATAATTACCATATTTTCTGGGAATGTCACACTCTTCGAAAATACTGGATTGATATAAACAATGCGGTTAACCATGTATTTCACATCCACATTCTGCTAAATTTCAAATTCAATTCAAAACTATGTTTCTGGGCAGCAAAACCCACAAAATGCAATCAATAGATGGATACCTTTGGGATATACAGGTGCTGGTCATAAAATTAGAATATCATGAAAAAGTAGATTGATTTCAGTAATTCCATTTAAAAAGTGAAACTTGTATATTATATTCATACATTACATACAAACTCATATATTTCAAATGTTTATTTCGTTTAATTTTGATGATT
>NC_051435.1:29428440-29429789 GCF_001649575.2 Kryptolebias marmoratus | reverse complement strand
GTAATCATCAAAATTAAACGAAATAAACATTTGAAATATATGAGTTTGTATGTAATGTATGAATATAATATACAAGTTTCACTTTTTAAATGGAATTACTGAAATCAATCTACTTTTTCATGATATTCTAATTTTATGACCAGCACCTGTACTTGTAGTGGCTGGAAAAAGGGCAATTACAAAAAAAAAATGGATGGTACAGAAAGAACCGACCGCCCAAGAATGGGCCCAGTAGTAGATATTTACAAAATGGAAAAAATAACTTTCACAGTCAATTTAAAGATTAACTTATTTTTTAAACATTTGAATAAATGGGAAAATATATTAAACAATATATGCCTTAAATAATTTAGAATGCTAACATTAAGAAAGGACGCCACTTGATTTTCGATTGTACATCATTTCTAAGATTCATTGACCCAGTCTATTGTAATGTTGATCTATAGCTCCATATAATTCTACACCTGTTATAATTTCTCTCTCTGGCTTTATTTGTTTTTACATGTCTGCTTTTACAAACAAAAACCAGATAGAGACAAGAAAAGAGTGTAATGTGCAAAGCCATACAGGCTGTGGAATCTGAACAATTTTTATTTCTTACCTTATTTTATTTCCTTTTGTTTTTTTTTGTCTTCTTAAGTCATATCTACAACTCAGCACTTATGTAATTTGACATAAGAAAAATAAATATCACTATCCAAAAATAAAAATAATAATAAAAAGGAAAGAAAAATACTGGCTTTCACGTCAGTCTTCAAAATTCTTCAAAAACGCCAGAAAAAAATTGGTTGTTGCTTTTTTAAAAAAATAGTCTCTAGAGTGGTCTGAAAACTCGCTTAATTTTGTGCCAAAATCTTCAAGTTGGCAACACTGCCTGAACTCAGATCTGCCCTCCTCAGACTGGATAACACTTTGGCTCTGGTTTGCTTTTTTGTTGAAAGCAGTGCCAGTTTAATCCTTGTATTATAATTAGTTTGAATAACTTTAACGGACCACAACAGAAAACACATTTATTTTTTTGTTCCTTCTCATTTTTACAGATGACGGAAATCCATCCTGGTCACATTCCAAATGACTGAAATCCATTGTGGCAATGAAGAACTTTAATATTTTCCCTAGCCTGGGAACAACTTGGGATCCGCCAGGAGGAGCTGGAGGGGGTCACTGGGGAGAGGCATGTATGGGTTTCTCTCATGGACACTATGCCTCTCTGACCCAACCACAAATAAGCAGCAGAAAATAGATGGCTGGATGAACAGATGCTCTCCGAAAGATAGAGAACTGGGGTCTCATTTATAAAAGATTGCACAGGATTTATACTAAAAGTGTGCGTATTCCCAAAAGGCCAA
>NC_051435.1:29424970-29428340 GCF_001649575.2 Kryptolebias marmoratus | reverse complement strand
ACGTCATCTTTTCTTCCTGTGTGTGCAGCACATTTACAGACTGTGAGCTCTTTTGGTTTTTTGAAAGCTTCCAGCAATGTTTTTAGTTGTTCAGCATGTGTTACTGGTTTTCCACTTGAGTTTATCATTCCTCTATTGTGCCAGTACTGTGCGAAAGTGTGTACTGCGGAAAATGCATATTGACTGTCTGTATAAATTGTCACTGCTTTCCCTTCCATTAATTTACAGGCTTCAGTTAGCGCAACAAGCTCTGCTGTTTGAGCAGAGAAGTGTGCTGGATTACGTCGGTGGCTGTTACTATTGCGTATCCGGTTTGGGTTTTTCCCATGTCATTCTTTTTTTAAGATCCATCAAAAAACAATACGGTTCCATAGCTTAAAGGTTCACTTTTTAAATCAGGTCTTGATTTTGCAATCTCCTCTACGGTTGTCTGGCTATCATGAAGTTCTCCTTCAGTAGGCATTGGCATCAGCGTTGCTGGATTTAAGGTAGTGCACCTTTCCACAGTTAGGTGAGGCTGTGAGAGCAACGTTGCCATGCAAGATAAATGTCTTGCTAGGGACAGAAAGGTCATGTTTGTTTGCAGCAGAAGGGCAGATACTGCGTGTGGGACTTTTAATGTGAGTGGGTGAAACAAGACCACTCCTGCACTATTTTCTACAGCCATGGATGCTGCCACTACTGCCTGGACACAATGTGGTAGAGCACATGCGACGTTGTCTAGTTTTGAGGAATAATAAGCTACTGGTCGCAGCTTATCTCCATGGCGTTGTGTCAAAATCGAAGTCATGAAATGGTCTTTGCAGTCTACCATTTGAGTAAATGGTTTACTGTAATCTGGCAGGGCAAGTGCAGTTGTTGTAGTTAGAGCCAGTTTAGTATCACAAAATGCCTTCTCAGCTTCAGGAGTCCATTTTAACTTTGTGTTCATACTGATGTCTTCTTTATACATTAGTTGTTGAAGGGGGAATGTGATTTCAGCGTAATTTGGTACCCAGGCTCTGCAGTAGTTTGTCAATCCTAGAAAGGACATCATTTGTTTCTTTGTGGTTGGTTTTGGTGCCTTCAGTATTGCATCTTTCCGGTCTTGCACCACAGTTCTTCCTTGTGCACTTAGATTGTGTCCCAAATATTTCACTGATGTTTTGCAAATTTGCAGTTTTCCTCGGCTGACTTTGTGTCTATCTTTTGCCAGATGTTGGAGCAGCTCTAGTGTGTCTGATTTACAAGTTTCCTTATCAGGAGAGGCGACCAACACATCATCCACATAGGTTAAAATCTGACTTCTTCCAGTCGGAGTGAATGATGCCATACTGTTTGCCATTGCTTGTGCAAAGATGGTCGGGCTTTCACAGTATCCCTGAGGCAGGCGGGTGAACGTGTACCTTTTTCCTTTGAAAGTAAAGGCAAACCAGTATTGTCTGTCTGGATGCACTGGTATGGAGAAAAATGCATTACTTATGTCCACCACAGTGAAAAACTTTGCATCGGACCTTAATGAATTGAGGAGTGTGTGTGGATCAGGTACACAGGGGGCCCGTGGAATCACAGCTGAATTCACTGCTTGTAGGTCTTGAACCATCCGCCATCCCACTGAGGGTGGAGCTTTCTTTACAGGAAAAATGGGAGTATTGCAAGGCGAATCATCACACAACCTAATCACTCCAGCTCTTTTTAGATCTTCAATAACCGGTGTGATTCCTTCCATGGCATCTGCTTTAAGTGGATACTGTCTTTGACATGGTCTGTATTCTGTTTTTGGTCTGATGATAACTGGAGCTGCACTTTTTAATAGTCCTACACCCAATGGTCCGTCGGACCAGAGGATAGGTGGTACTTCTTTTAGGAGCTCTTCATCCTCCTTTGTAAGGATAAAAGTGTGTCATTCTGAGATTTGCTGCAGATGTATTGCAGGTTCGGTGATTGTGGTCCAGAAAAGTGTCTTCCTGGTTATTCCTGTACTAGGGCTGTAGTCTATTCTTGGAGCTACAGATTCTCAGTCTGTGGTTCTTTGTCCCTCCTGCATCATTTTGCCCAAATCCTTCCATTCATTTTTGGGATTTTTACACAATGAGACGTGTGGGGGTCTCCATGAGTGACATAACTTCTTTATTAGTGTCGGAAGATTTGCTGCTGCTGCCACATTTCCTTCCCCATTAGATTACAGGTGGGTCAAAGTTATCATGGTGGGTCCTGATGCCATTAGGATTTTCTCATAGCCGTTATCAGGTCCAGGTGTTTGTTTATACCACAAGGTAATGTGCAACTCTGTCATGAGCATGCTGTCATGGTGACCTCTCACTGTTTGTTCTGCTTCTTCAGTCAGTTTAGTAGTCACACAGGTTGGTTGTTTGTTCAACACATCTAGGGTGTAGTACCAATGTGGTGTTCCTGTGGCTTTTACCACAAAGAGTTCTTTGCTGCCTCCTGTCTTTCGTTTAATCTCTATCTTCCCATCTGGTGTCCGGACCAAGGCTAGTTGTAACTGAACTAAGGCGTCTCGTCCAAGAAGATTTACTGGGCAACTAGGCGTTAGTAAGACTGGCATCTGGCATGCACCTCCTTTTGGGTCTCGGATCCAAATAGGGTGACACAGGGACACAACTGTGGCTTGACCATTTGCTGCTCTGACTTTCATTGCTTCCTCGCTGTCCACTGCTCCTGGAATGTAACCTCTTACTGTTGTTTTGCAGGCGCCTGAGTCACATAAAAATATCAAAGGAGTCCCATTTACCAGCAAAGTTACTTCTGGCCTTGGGACCTCCAGGGAAAATATTTCTTCCAGGTTTAATTGTTCAATTTCTTCATCAGGGTCTTGATAATGCCTTTCTTTAGTTTCATGGGTTTGTCTTTGCGATGGAGGAGGATTTTTCTGTTTCCCTAGTCATGCTGAGCTTTGATTTTGTTGTTGTCCTCTTCCTCTGAACCCTCCTCTTTGTCTTCCTCCCTGGTAGAAAGTCTCTAAAGGTTCAAAATCTTCCCAAAAGTTTTCTACAGCCTTTGTCTTGATCTTTTTGCTTTTTGTGACCTTTTCAAGGATTCAAGGATTCAAGGAGACTTTATTGTCATTCGCATCACATGTGGTACATGAGGTGGAACGAAATTGTGAACCACGGTCCCAGCTTACATCTAATATAAATTTTAAAATATAAAACAGGAAAGAAAATATATATATATATATAATAATAATAATAAACATAAAAAAGATAAGGTAAAAAGATAAAGTGTCCAGGTGCAAATAAAGTGTCTTAGTGTGGAGTGTTAGTGTCTTTGAAAGTGTCAATGCAGTGTGTGTGAAGAGGTGGAGTTTGTGAGTCTTACAGCTTCTGGAATGAAGCTGTTTCTCAGTCTTGTTGTTCTGCACTTAATG
>NC_051435.1:29412417-29422527 GCF_001649575.2 Kryptolebias marmoratus | reverse complement strand
GACAGCTGGTTGCGGTCCGCTCGGAAGAGCTGCCGGCCGGCGAGCTGGAAGGCTGAGTCCGGCATGTTGTTATTTAGCCAGGTTTCAGTGAGACAAATCACAGCGCAGTTCCTCATCTCATCAGAAACACTCATTCTCAGCCGCAGAAGGTCCAGCTTGTTGTCCAGAGAGCGGACATTTGACAGAAAAAGAGATGGAATAGGGGGTCGGATAGCATTAGCCTTTAGCCTGGCTAATACACCGCTGCGCTTCCCTCGTTTCTGGCCGCGTTCACACCTCTTTCGCTTGCCCTTTGTGTGCTGCGTCCTGCTCCTCCACGCTGGTGTCCGGAGGAGTTGGAGTCTTCCCAGTGCAGTTTTAAGATTACTGTCCGTAGTTGCTGCTTTTGTTGCCAAACTGTCCTTTAACTTATAAAGTTCAGTTCGACTATGACTCACACGCTTGAGATGCACGGAGTTAGTGTTAGAAGATACGGGAAAGTTAGTAAAAAGTTGGTTTACGCTGGGAGCGTGAGAAGCCGCTGCACTACTGCGCGCTGCCATCTTGGCCAGGACAGCATGGAGTGCCTGATCTTTGTATTCAGCTAAAGTCTTTGTTCCAAATCCAACAACATGTTTGTCGACCCATCCTCTAATTTGATCAGAAGATCCGCCATGCAGAGCATTTTTCAGTTGCTGTTGATATGGTCCAACAGCATTATTGTCATAAGGAATGCCGCTGTGAGTTCTGAAGACTTTTTCCATTCGGCTGCAATAATCTTCAAATGATTCTCCGTCTCTTTGTTTTACTCTACCAATTTCTGTGTAATTTGCTCTTCGTGCATAACGCACTCTCACTCTGTCAAAAAGGTCATTTACTGCTTGAGGTAGTGCTTTGTGGGCGATGGGTTGTCCTTGTCCATTTACTGGTGTCCAATCTCCCCTCACTAGGTGCCAGGAGGTGCCCAGGGCTTCCATAAAAACTTGTTGGATCTCTGGCCCATTCAGATGATAAGACGAAATTAGGCCCCTTATTCCCGAGACAAACTCATCCAAATCTTCTTGTGGTCCGGGGATTCCATCCAACGCCCTTTTAACATCTGTGAGTGTCCATGTTCGATAGACCAGGATGTGTTGAGGGGCATTGTCTTCTCCTGCATTTGGATTGGCCACTTGGATCATGGGGTAGGATTCTGATTCTTCTTTAGGGGGAGGAGGAGCTGTGGGTGGTGGGCTTAATATCCCTCCCATGGTGTGAGACCAAGTTCCCACCTGTCCTTGTGATCGGGTCAGCCTTTGGTAGGATGGCGGGCTTGTTTTTCTCAAGACTGACAGATCTGGATAAAGTGGTGTTTGCTTCTCTTTTTCTAGGTCTCTTTCTCCCACAGCTCCCAATTCTTCCAGTTGCTGTATTTCTTCTTCATCATCTGATGCAAGATCTCGCCTTACCCTCCGCCGGCTGGTTGTTTCATTATCTTCTTTTCTGTGAAACATAATACTTCTCCTTTTATCCTCTTCCCTGCGCTTCTCTTCTTCATCTCTCTTTTTCTTTTCTCTTTCTCCTTCTTCTCTTCTCTTAGCGATGGCCATCCACAGTTGTGGTTCTCTTAGGCCAAGCTTTTCTTCTTTCTTCGGGTTTCCTTTGGTGTCCACAATGATTTTTTCACCCAATATTGCTAGTTTCTGGGTGTCTAGTTGTCCTGTGAACCCATACCTATCTATCCACAAAGGTAACTTAGCTGATCCTCCTGACTTCTTCTTCTCAACAAACTTCCAATCTCTACATTGCAACTGTTCTTTATCTTTTTTAGCTGTTTTCCCGCTTGAATTTCCCATTTTTATTTTTAAATTTGGTCCAGTGGTTTGTTAACACATAGGGTGTTCTAAACACTGGATTTTTATCTGTAAGGCGGTTCAATTCAACTGGTAAATCTCACTTCGACTCTTACGAGTGGAGATTTCTTGCCTTTGCTTCCAGTGTGAACTTCACCACGTTCCTTACAGTTTTTAAATGAGGATTGTCCTAGTGGACCGCTTCCTCCTTTCACTTTTCCCTTGCACTCAAACACATTCACACAGTCTGTAGATCTACACCAGGGGAGTCCGCCCTCCCTACGGGACTTGACTATTCAACAATAGGGGACCCTGTTGTCCCTGCGGAATTTAACTGTTTTTTCACACAATCACACCTTAGTAGCTACACCAGGGGAGTCCGCCCTCCCTACGGGATTTAACTATTCAACAATAGGGGACCCCAATGTCCCTGCGGAATTTAAATGGTTTTACACACGTGTTCACTTCTCTTTTTTTAAAAAAAAGATACTTACTCTGTCCGGTGTCTGAACTCTTCCCGCGATACCGTCAATCCTCGGATCCCAACTGACAGTCAGACCTTCAGCTCCCGTCAAAGGGTCTCCATGAGTCACCTGTGTGAGTCGACCTTGGCCAAGGCTTTCAACCGTGATCCGGCTGTCTGCTGGAATCGTTGGATATGTTGGTATCCGGCTCGAAGGACCAAGTTAATGTCAGGGTTATTCCCAAAACATTATTAAGACACACTATGAAGAGAACAGAGACACAGACACTGATAAATCAGATTTACTTGCAAGGAGAGCAGCAGAGTATTACAGCCTCCAACTTTAAAACTAGACTCGCTGCTTCCTCTCTTTTTATTAAGGACTGTTCCCTAGATTACATGGGGCGTGCAGTTCTAAGGGGAGGGGGAAACAAACAGCTGCACGCTTTAGATAATATCATATGGACCCTCAAACAATAACTTCTTCTTCGTCCGTTTGCAGGGCGCGTCTCTGCTCTTGCTGTCTTGCTCCTGTTTCGGCACGTTAAACTGGAACTTCCTGCTTGCATAAGCACATCATTATTATTCATATTATATTATTATTATCATTGTGAAATGCACAAAGTACAAGATGCTTCTGGTAACCAGGAAACATCTGACAAGGATGAGCAGAAATTAGCCGTTTAGAAGAAGTTATATTTAGGCATCATTATATGTGATAACTTTGTACAATAATTCTAACAATAATTCTAACATGTTCTTCAGGTGATAGAAGGCTGACTTTGTGACTGTCTTAATGTGGCTGTGAAGGTTCAGGTCAGAGTCCATCACTACTCCCAGGTTTCGGGCCTGATCACTGGTTCACCAAAAGCTCCGCCCATACTCCGGCCCCCTGTTCCTCACTCCAGAAGGTTTCCCCATAACTGCAGCCTGGTTCCTTAGGGCCCTTAGGAAAACCCTAGCCTGAGGTGGCCTTCCCCCTCTCCAATTCTAACGGTCACTCATTCCGAATAGGGGCAGCCACTTCAGCAGCCACACAGGGCGTCCCTTTGGCTTCTCTTCAGCAGCTCAGTTGCTGGACTTCGGCGGCCTACTCCTCCTACATCCGCCCGGACCTCCCATCCTTGCTAGCCGCTCAACGCTCGCTCAGCCTATAGGTAAGCTCTCAGCACTAACTGGTGGTGGTGTTCTTCCTCTCTGTTCTTCTATCGCCCTTCCAAATCCAGCCCTCCGTGGGCCTCCTAGCAGCAGCAGCCCTTCGCGGGCCTCATAGCGGCAGCAGCCCTTCGCAGGCCTCTTAGCAGCAGCAGCCCTTTGCAGGCCTCCTAGAGGCGGCAGCCCTTCGTGGGCCCCTTTCAGCCTGCTCCTCCAGCTTCTCTCATCCTACTCGTCAATCCCCTCTTTGTCTTCTTCCTAATCCTTCGTCTCCTTCCATCTCTCGCTCCGTTCTTCCTTCCTTCTCGCCTCAGCTCGACCCCGGCACCCTCTTTGGGGGAAGTCTACCCTAAACTCTCACCCTACGTCGATCATTCAAGCTCACAGTGGTTCTCTGCAAACTCGTCTTCTGCCGGGGCCCGAGCGCCAAAGACCTCTAGCCAATAAAACACTCTAATTGTCTCCATCTCTCTGTGTGAGTCTCTCCAGGTTGAAATGGGAGCAGGTTTTGCTTTAGATGCATTCATATTTCATGTTACTGTAATGGAAAAAAATCCTTTTTCAGTCATTCTTACTACATGTGACCCCCTTGTGAACTGTGAAAAAACACAGAGCATTCATGTTATCGTGATTTAGTTTAATTTAGAATACCTTCCGTCTTATCTTTATAGGGCTTCGGGGTACAGGGGGCCAGGAAGTCTATTGTTACCTCATGCTTTGTTACCTCCTCTTGATCAGTTTATCTTAACCCTTCTGTTCCCCCCTGACCCCTCCTCCTCATCCTACAAATGGTATAAGAAGGGGGAGCTATCTGTAATGCTTCAGACTCACTCTGCTGACTCACCTCAGATCAGTGATTCTCAGCTATATAGCTTAAATAAATTATCCTAAGACAAAACTCTTCGTTGTCCTCTTTGGTAAAGAAAATTCCACAACAGTACTCAAACCAGACTCAAGCCAACCTGTGTCAGCAACAACAGAGAATCTTCTTGTGTTTGACAGCAGATATCACTGTTTCTTGGAAACCTTCAATTTTAAAAAAGAACTTACCTAACGATTCAGTGTTGTCTCATTTGTGCATATGACAATGTTTCAGATTTTCCCACAATAAAAAAGGAGAAGCAAAAAGTGCAAAAAAAAATACAAGCACATTTAGGAGTCAGTACATAACCACACTTTTGACCCTCAGACCTATACCCAATTGCTTTCATGCTCCATGATGAGATAAGACGTATCCATATTTTAGAAATTAAATTTAGCTTAGTCAACAAAACAATAAAGACTGCCTGTCCATCCATCCATCTTCTTCCGCTCATCCATCCATCCATCCATCTTCTTCCGCTTATACGGGGTCGGGTCGCGGGGGCAGCAGCCTAAGCAGGGAGACCCAGACTTCCCTCTCCCCAGCCACTTGGGCCAGCTCCTCCGGGGGAATCCCAGGCCAGCCAAGAAACATAGTCCCTCCAGCATGTCCTGGGTCTTCACCTGGGCCTCCTCCCGGTGGGACGTGCCTGGAACACCTCACCAGGGAGGCGTCCAGGAGACATCCTAACCAGATGCCCGAGCCATCTCAACTGGCTCCTCTCGAAGTGGAGGAGCAGCGGCTCTACTCTGAGTCCCTCCCGGTTGACCGAACTTCTCACCCTATCTCTAAAGGACAGCCCAGACACCCTGCGGAGAAAACTAATTTCAGCCGCTTGTATTTGCGATCTCGTTCTTTCGGTCACTACCCAAAGCTCGTGACCATAGATGAGGGTAGGAACGTAGATCGACCGGTAAATCGAGAGCTTCGCCTTTTGACTCAGCTCTCTCTTCACCACGACAGACCGGTACAGCGCCTGCTTCACTGCAGACGCTGCACCAATCCGCCTGTCAATCTCCCGCTCCATTTTTCCCTCATTCGTGAACAAGACCCCGAGATACTTAAACTCCTCTACTTGGGGCAGGACATCTTCCCCGACCCGGAGAAGGCACTCTACCCTTTTCTGGCTCAAGACCATGGCCTCAGATTTGGAGGCACTGATCCTAATCCCAGCTGCTTCGCACTCGGCTGCAAACCGCTCCAGCGAAAGCTGTAGATCACAGCCTGATGAAGCCAATGTCAGGATTCAGACTATTTTCTAATTGAGCAGTTCGGCGACAGACAGACCAGGAGACCAACGTAATGGTAAGTGTCTTTATTTACAGTGAAACAAATGTGCGACGGGCTTTACTTCAGAGGTGTGGAAGGTTGGATGGATCCTTAGGGATGCAGGTAAGCGAAGTCTCACAGCAGAGGGATTGATGATCTTTTCTACGGACAATGGCTGTAGTAGTCCTGCCTGAGGTTGATGGAGGGTCTTATTTATTGCACATGTGGGGCAAGCCCTCACAAACTCTTTAATGTCAGCCGACATGGTAGGCCACCAAAAGTGCCTTTGAGTGAAGGCCAACATTCTAGCAATGCTGGGGTGGCAAGTAAACCTGTGATTATGCACCCAATCCAAAACCTTTCCAATAACACTTCCAGGGATGTATCTTCTCCCAGGAGGTCCAGTGCCTGGATCTGGTTCTGCCTGCTGTGCCACGGAGATGGTGTTCTCTATCTCCTAGGTAAGAGATCCGATGAAGCAGGTGGACGGGAGCACACAGACGTCTGCCTTCGAGGAGTCGGAAGCCGAGAACTGCCTGGAGAGTGCATCAGGCTCGATATTTCTGGATCCAGGTCTGTAGGTAATGACAAAATTGAAACTGGCAAAAAACAACGACCACCGGGCCTGTCTTGGATTGAGTCTCTTGGCATTTTGTAAGTATATTAAATTTTTGTGATCAGTCCAAATAACAAATGGTTCATTAGAGACCTCCAACCAATGTCGCCATTCCTCCAACGCTAACTTAATTGCCAACAGCTCACGATTGCCCACATCATAATTCTGCTCGGAAGGAGACAAACGTCTGGAGAAAAAGGCGCACGGGTGGATCTTACTGTCGACAGACGAGCGCTGCGACAACACTGCCCCTACTCCAGTATCAGAAGCGTCAACTTCGACCAAGAACTGCTTATCTGGATGAGGATGACAGAGGATAGGAGCCGAAGAGAACAGAGTCTTAAGTTTACCGAATACCATGTATGCTGCTGGAGACCAAGTAAACGTGCAGAGAGTGGAGGTTAATTGTGTCAAAGGAGCGGCCACCCGACTGTAATCCTTCGTTAAGCTTCGATGGAAGTTTGCAAATCCAAGGAAACGTTGAAGTTCCTTTCGACTGGACGGAACGGGCCATTCGGTGACTGCTCGAACCTTTTCAGGATCGGTGCGAAACTGTCCTTTTTCAAAAATAAATCCCAAAAAGGAGACAGTGGAAACCTGAAACGCACACTTTTCTGCTTTCACGAACAACTTTTTCTCGAATAATCTCTGTAACACGGCCCTGACATGAGTTTTATGTGTCTCCAGATCCCGAGAAAACATTAATATGTCGTCAAGATAAATGAATACAAAGATATTGAGAAAATCTCGAAAAACATCATTATTAAGAGCTTGGAAGACGGCCGGGGCATTGGTGAGACCAAACGGCATCACCAAATACTCAAAATGCCCCAATGGAGTTTTAAACGCTGTCTTCCCTTCATCCCCCTCCCTTATCCTTACTAAATGGTATCCGTTGCGAAGATCCAGTTTCGAGAATATTGTTGCCGAATGTAATTTTCATGTACATAATCAATTAGCGGAAGAGGGTACTTGTTTTTGACGGTAATTTGATTCAAACACCGGAAATCGATGCAAGGTCTGAGAGACTTGTCCTTCTTCTCAACGAAGAAAAACCCTGCTCCCAGAGGGGAGGTGGATGTAACTTCTCATAGCCTCAGTCTCAGGGCCAGAGAGATGGTACAATCGGCTCGAGGGAAGCGGAGCCCCGGGAAGTAACTCAATCGCACAGTCATAAGGTCTGTGCGGGGAAAGAGAGAGAGCCTTGCGTTTACTAAACATTGGTGCCAAGTCGTGATAAGATTGAGGAACCTCGGACAAATCAATTTCTTCCACTGGCTCCTCAACCTTCCCACCCGACCGAGCACCAGCAGATCTAAGACAGTGCATAAGGCAGAAGTTACTTCAAGAGTCAACTCGTCTCTCGGCCCAATTGAGTACCGGATTATGCCTTTCTAACCAAGGGAAACTAAAAATAAGTTGTGGAGACAAAGCAGAGAACACATAAAACTCACCAGACTCATGATGGTTACCGGAGACCAGGATTTGTAAATTAGTGACACAATGAGTTATCTGAGAGATGGATTGTCTGGTAAGGCCAGTCACTGGGCGGGCGGAGTCCAATGGAGAAACTGGGATGTTGAGCTGATCAGCTCAAAACCTTGTGGATCGATCCACAAGGTTTTGAGAGATGAGATTAAGTTCGGAGCCAGAGTCCATCATAGCAGCAATAGGTAAGGAGGTTTGTTCGGTGATGATCTTTGCTGGAAGAGAAAGTAGAGATGTTGTGGAAAACTTTAACGGACCCGACAGATCTTCCCCCTCTACTGACGGGCAGAACCGTTTCTCCGAACCGGGCAGTTGGCCACAAAATGCCCCTTCTTCCCACAA
This sequence comes from Kryptolebias marmoratus, assembly GCF_001649575.2. Lineage (NCBI taxonomy): Eukaryota > Metazoa > Chordata > Actinopteri > Cyprinodontiformes > Rivulidae > Kryptolebias > Kryptolebias marmoratus. The sequence goes on along the minus strand of NC_051435.1, from coordinate 29,414,521 downwards.
TAAATACACTCTCTTGCTTGAAATCGCCTTTGTCTTTCCTCCGCGGAAAGACGAGTGCAGCCCACCTGCATAGGCTCGGGCTCCACCACCGGCGCCTGAGAACCATCAACTCCTTCGGCCCAGAACATAAAGCCAGGAGTCTGGGACACATGGGGAATGGAGTTCCTTTCACGCTGTCGTTCCCGGAGGCGATTATCAATTCTTATTGCAAGTGCAATAAGCTCATCCAAACTAGCAGGCTCATCCCTGGCTGCCAATTGATCTTTTATAGTTTCAGATAATGATCCGGTAAAAATACCTTTCAGAGCCAACTCGTCCCAACCTGCCTCTTCTGCAGTAACCCGAAAGTCCACTGAATGTTCTGCCACCGATCTGTGTCCCTGACGCAGCGTGAGTAAACGCTTTGCCGCTTCCTCCCGCTGCAACGGATGGTCAAACACTCGCTGGAACTCTTGGATAAAATGTGAAAAAATTAACGTATCGATCGGGTGCGTAACGAAAAACGCTTGAGCTCAGCGGAGCGCTCGTCTCTTCAGTGCCAACACTACAAAAATGATCTTCAAAGCATGTGAGGGAAAAAGCGACGGAGAGCGAGCAAAAGCTAAATTGCACTGCAGAAGGAAACCTCTGCAGCGGTCGGTGTCACCCTCAGATAACTCCGATGGCTTTACTTCCGGTTCACGGAACGGGGGTGAGGAGGCAGGACGGGGCGTGGTAACGACTGGTGGAGTAACGGGAATTGTGGGAAATAGAGTCCCTAACCGATTGTCCAGAGCAACTATCTGATGGGAGACTTGATTTAGTGTCTCGCAGGTATCCTGTTGAACCTGATATAGTTGTTGAATCAAGGTTTCATATTGGTCTAAGCGATGCTCGTGATGAACTAACGTGTCCACGGTCTGTCCGCCACCGGAACTGCTCTTAGAATTTGGGTCTGGCTGGAGCATTCTGTCAGGAGTCAGACTATTTTCTAATTGAGCAGTTCGGCGACAGACAGACCAGGAGACCAACGTAACAGTAAGTGTCTTTATTTACAGTGAAACAAATCTGTGAAGATGAGCAGCAGCCGGGACCTGGAAGCAGAGGACGTCGTGAGTCTGAGAGTCTTTCAGGAAATGAGCAGGTAGGATAGCAAAAGGTAATTTTCCAAGTGAGTGTTCTTACGGAGAGAGACATGATCCACAGCACGGAGGTGAGAGGATGAGGTAGGTATTTTCCGGTGGAGGTTTGGTGGTAGTTCCAGAAGGTAGCAGGTAAGTTTCTTATTTCCAGGTGGCAGCGGTTACGTTGGTAGACAGGCACAGGTAAAAAGGTGGGTACTTAGCTTAGTGGCGAGTTTTGGATGCAGACCAGACTGTAGACAGGTAATCCTAGGTAGGTACAAGGCAGAAAACAAAAACGTAGTTCTCAACAAGAGTTTAAAATATCGGAGATTTACAAAAGGCTTAGCACTTTACCACTTGACAAAACAATGCTCCAGCGCTGATCTGGTTCCCAGCACAGCCTTAAGTACCCGTGACCGCCTGACGAGCCTGATCCGCTGCAGGTGTGGAAGGAGTGGCGACGAGATGTCAATCAACGGCTCACCAGGAAGTACTCACACACACACAAACTCCAAATCATATAGGATTAGGGTATATATATATATATATATATATATATGTGTGTGTGTGTGTGTGTGTCGCCCGGCCAAACAAGGTCTGCGTCAGGTGCTGGGGAACCAGAGCACCTTGATGAAAAATGGGCTACTGGAACAAGACGGAGGAAATGGATGAGAGGTGAAAACATGGATCTGTTGGAATGCTACTACGCAAGTAACCCTAGTCAGAGAGGTTTCATGCAAAGAATGCAGGAAGAATGGTTACTTTGACATCCCCAGTCAACACTGACTGCCAAACAACTAGTAGCTCAGTGTTCCAATATTCAAAAACGGCAACTACTATCACAACTTGAGATTGATGAGGTGCAACACAAATGCTATGGCAAGGGGGGAGGAGCCAGGATGCCAGGTTAGAGGGGAATTAACTCCAACTCCCCACCCAGAGGTTGGGTATGCAGCCCCAATGAACGAACCATCTAAGCTGAACAAAACAGCCACTGACCT
>NC_051435.1:29410363-29412317 GCF_001649575.2 Kryptolebias marmoratus | reverse complement strand
GGAGGTGATTGGAAAGTGGGCACAGGTGAAGCAATTAACAAGACTAGAGACAGGTGTAGATGGGCGTGGCAGGAAGGCAAAAGAGTGACTGGGGAGGAGNTGAATAGTGACAGCAAACATGAACAGGAAAAACTAAACTGAAACAATAACTCAAACAGAAACAAGACAATAATAAAAACAACAAACTGAAAATACCAAAACTATGACACAAACTTCACCCAAGCACAAGCTTCTTAGTCAAATGCACTAGAGTCAGGGGTGTAACTCAACTGCTAAAGCAGAGCCAAAGGGTGGAAGTACAAAATATAATGTTAGCCCACAACTGTCAACAAGAGACTGCAGCAAGCAAAGTTGGGGGGATCAGCTGAACAAAGTCTGTTTCTAAAGCTGTCCCACTGGAGCAATGAGTCCAGGAGCCCTTTATAGGGTGCAGGTGGATCTCATCGTCATCTAATTGGCCAGTCATCTCCTGATGGTCCAATAGTGGTTCTCTGCAGCTTCCAGGCAGCCAATCAGCAGAGAGTGCTCCCACAGTTGAATCTTCATAAAGAAAGAAAACAAATAGACTACACAGCCTCTAGAGGCCAAGGGCCATAACATGTTCCATTAACCTCTGGATTCAAATCAAGTAACTCACTTACCTCCCCTGTTTCAGCATCCTGCCCGGAGAGTTTCCTGACACTGTAAATAGATTCACGTACACTGTCAATAAAGTCACTTACCTTATCCTGAGTTTGTTGTCGTCTCCTGTCTGCTCGCCTTCGACTAAACCAGATTCTGATTAAAAATACCCTTATTTCTTAATACGTTCACAAGATATCTTCTTAACAGTACAGACAAATGAACATGTGTGCGTGCGCACATACACACACACACAGACATGAGCAAAAACAATAACTCTCTGCCTTTTGTATTGTGGATTTACTAAATTCTTACACTACCTGCTTTTCCTGTTTAAAACATACATGCTGAAATGCATTTTCCTCACTTCCAATTCCATGGGACCAGATCATCAAGGCAGAAATTTAATTTTATTATTGGGAGGAACAATAAACAGGGAGATTTATGAAGAGCAATGTTTGGGAGGGATGCCTAAGATACAGTCAAATGCACTGTTAATATAATATAATTGGTAAATAGGAAATGAACTGGCATAGCCAAACTTATTTATTAATCATAATAATAGTAATATTAATTATAACAATGTCCCCTATTGGTACAGTATCCTTTTTTAATGTGTTCACTCTGCAGGGCAAATAATGGCTAGTAAGTATCAATGTACATCAAATATGGGTGTAGTTTGCCTCATTCTAAAGAACCATGTTGAAGATACTTTGAATTTGGCTTGTAGTCATAGAATAAATGTCACTGATCTATAGAAGCTTTTCAAGAATATATAGCTCCAAGCTCTTTTAAAATGGCAACATGTAAATCGACACTGTGGTACTACACTGCGATACGATTCCCCCAATGACTTATACAATGACTTATATGGATATAAGTCATTGGTTCCCCCTGCATCTCTGTGCCGTGTACGCGGCAAAAAGCGCGCGTTCATGTTCAACGCTGTGCTCGCGCTGCAAGGGAACTATGGAGACCATGAAAGGTCAAACAACTTGTTTTGGCGAAGTTAACCCACTGTTTTGATAGCGTGATAGATATACAGACAAACTCTGTTATGGACAATATAGACTGTGTGGACAAAAACAATTAATAATTAAAATAAATAATGACTTATCTATTAACAGAATTGTTTAGAGGGGCAAATATTTCTCATTAAAAAACACAATTCTTTTAGGAATAAAATGTGCTAATAATATCATAATACAGAGGAATAAACACAGTTAAGGACTTGTTAGTAAATAATTTTTTTCCCCCATGTTTTAGAGGGGGAACCGATTATTTCAGACGGCTGAAATATTTGGTTCCCCCTGGTAACTTTTGCATAAAAAAA
>NC_051435.1:29399384-29407013 GCF_001649575.2 Kryptolebias marmoratus | reverse complement strand
GGGGCAGTCACCCCCAAACTGGAGCAGTGGCTGCAACAGATCCCAGGAACAACATCAGACATCTCAGTCCAGAAATGTGCAGTTCTAGGCACAGCAAAGATACTGCGCAGAACCCTCAAGCTCCCAGGCCTCTGGTAGAGGACCCGAGCTCAGAGGATGAAACAAGACCACGCGCGGAGGGTGAGAAGGGAATTTTTTTTTAATATAAACTTCATTAATGACAATTATATTACCTTTGTTTTGATTTCCTCTGGGCAAATTTGCGGTTAGGAGAAAGATAAAAAAGAGGGAGAAACAGCAAATACAGCTAGCCTATCAGTGTTTGTTCTGTGGAAATGCCTCCTCTTCAGAAACTCACACTTTCAGTCTGCAGAGAACCCCTTCTTTTCACAGTAGTGAGAACCAATCTCTCCTTTTTACTCATGGTCCATGAATCTCTTCAATACGTCTTTTAGACTTTGCTCAGCGACTGTTTGTTTAGCATGTTATTCTGACATTTTACCTATTTTTGGCACATAGATGGAGCTGCAGTTTGCCTGCCACACACACGCACACAAACAAAGCGTCAGGAGAAATTTGGCTTCTGATTGGCTGGGGCAGTTACCAGGCAGATTAGGCAACAAAACCATTTCTTAATTAGACAGAGCTTACAAAAACAAAATGGCTGTCACATATTTCAGTTGATTTAATGTTCACTAATTGTTAAGTTTTTCTCAGCTTCAACTATGGAGGTAAAATTTGGCGTGGTAGTAGCTGAGACTGAGCCCCATTACATACTAAATGCTAAATAAAAAAAATCAAGATGGCCACCAAAGCTAGCAGGGTCAACAATCAAACAGAAACTTGTGTGTACTCTAACTCTGAAAAGGTGTAACGTAATAAGACCAAACTTCACAGCTAGAACCCTCGTGGGTCATGGATCAATGCTAGGGATTTTAAAGTCACAAAGTAAAAGGGCAAGGTCACAAGAGTCCAAGTGCTACTAACTTCTTTTACTTTTAGCTGTTCCCTATTCAAGGGTCACCACAGCAAGTCCAAACCATCTCAGTCTGGCCTCTCTAACTTCATCTCCCAGTCGTTCAACTTGTGCTGTACCCGTGATGACCTCATTCCTAATCCTATCCATCCTTGTCACTCCCAAGGAGCACCATAACATCTTAATTTCCCTCTCATTCACACACGTCTGTTTTGCTAAGGCTTACTTTCCTTCATAGTCTTTTAAGTGCTTACCTCCACCTCTCCAAGTTCTCTTCCACTAGGGTTGGGCACCATTTGAATTTAAACGGTTCCAGTTCCTAACAATTCTCAATTCCAATTATTTTAAAGGGGCAATATTTATATATTAAAGTGTTAAGTGAAGTGAGTTTTTTTTAAATAGCACTTTTAAGCAACAAGGCGATCCAAAGTGCTTTACAACAGAAACAAAAACAAAATGAAATACAATGAATGAAACACACACAAAAAAGAAAAGAAACATAGAATAATCTAAACAGAATCACTAAAACAAACATATCTAAGCATGAGCTGAGATAGTCAAATAATCTAAATCAGATAGACTAAACATGAAATACAATGAAACACAAAAAAGGAGAACACATCAATCATGTATATTCTAAAAGAATCATGTATAATCTAAATGGAATATAAACACAATGAAACACAAAAAAAGATCAATCATGTCTAATCTAAATGAATCATGTATAATCTAAATGGAATATAGGATCATCTAAAAACCAGACATAAGCAAAATAGTAAACAGATCTAAACATGACTAAATGTACAGAACTAAACTAAGAGTACAGGAAGCTAAAAACATGAGAAAGTTAAACTAAACAGTATCGAATTTTTAAATAGTACCAGAGGCCTGCTAAAAACGGCCGACATAATAATTACTAACTAAGATAGAGAAAATAAACTATGGATAGAACAAAAATTAACATTGACTAGCCATGATACGATCGAGCTACGTTCCTACCCTCATCTATGGTCACAAGCTTTGGGTAGTGACCGAAAGAACAAGATCGCGAATACAAGCGGCTGAAATGAGTTTCCTCCGCAGGGTGTCTGGGCTCTCCCTTAGAGATAGGGTGAGAAGCTCGGTCATCCGGGAGGGACTCAGAGTAGAGCCGCTGCTCCTCCACGTCGAGAGGAGCCAGTTGAGGTGGCTCGGGCATCTGGTGAGGATGCCTCCTGGACGCCTCCCTGGTGAGGTGTTCTGGGCACGTCCCACCGGGAGGAGGCCCAGAGGAAGACCCAGGACACGCTGGAGGGACTATGTTTCTCGGCTGGCCTGGGAACNACCTTGGGATTCCCCCGGAGGAGCTGGCCCAAGTGGCTGGGGAGAGGGAAGTCTGGGTCTCCCTGCTTAGGCTGCTGCCCCCGTGACCCGACCCCGGATAAGAGGAAGAGAATGAATGGATGGATGGATAGCCATGATACGACTAATAATAGAAAGGTGCAAAATGTAATATAAGAATTGTGTAGGAATAGAAACAATGTTTTGTTTTAGAGACAGTAGACTATTAAAATGTGCAATTTCAGCAGTGTAGTAGTGCAAATATTTGTTCGGTTGAATAATTACAATGAATAGTCACAGTACAAATGATTGTGCAGCAGCAGGTGTGTAAACACTTATTGTGATTTTAGGCCTGGTGCTGGTTATAACGTCTGACAGCTGCAGACTGCAGGTAGGAAGGACTTACGATAACGCTCTTTGGTGCACCTTGGATGCAGCAGTCTGTCGCTGAAGGAGCTCTCCAGTTCAGCCACAGCTTCATGCATGGGGTGGGAGACATTGTTCATCAGTGATGTTATTTTAGTCAGAGTTCTTCTGTCTCCCAATCTAAATGAGGTCATGATAAAGTTAAAACTAAACTAAACAACAATTAGGAATCTCTAAGATAAACTAAATGTACAGAACTAAACTAAGTGTACAAGGAGGGTAAATAAGCTAACACATGAGAATGCTAAACTAACGATACCGAGCTTTCTAAATGGTACCAGAGGCCCGCTAAAAACGGCTGACGTATGAATTACTAACTAACATAGAGCGAGAGAGAAGGAAGGGTGGGGGGGGTGAGGTTGGAGTGACAGAGATGACAGAAACAGCGGAAAGTGTGTGTATGTGTGTGTATTTGTGTGTAGAGACAGTGAGAAGATGGTGTGTTGTGTGTGTTGTGTGTTGTGTGTGTGTGTGTGTGTGTGTGTGTGTGTTTGTAGATAGGTCCATGAATCACGTCACAAAAAGAAATCTTTCTGTGGCACTCTTGAATTTGTTACTCCAACAGCTTTCACTTGGATGCTATGGTAAACACAGTAGCACATTGCATAGTCTGGTCCACTGCCTGGCTAACATTAGCAATTTCAGATCATTTGTCTTTAAAAAAATACATGTGCTAATTAGCTAGGTATTTGCATTTGAGTTGACCCACCATTTTACTTTGAGTATAACTTGTTAGCTGCTGTATTTTATTGTTTTACTTAAAGCTGAACATAAACCTGTTTTGAAGCCAACATCAGTTAAAATATAGCCATAAAAGATGTTTATTGTAGAAATTTTAAATAATAAAAAAAATACTATATTTTTTGGTAATTCTGAATATTAAAGAAACCCTTCGGGTGTTTTTGGCTTTTTCCATGACCAGCACAGAAGTGTGACGACTGCTGAGCTGCTGAGGTTCAGTGATTCCTCAGTGAATGGATAAATACCGGTACAATGTAGTTGGAATTAATAGTTCGAACTGACCAGAAAATACCACTGGAGTTGAATTTTTTGGCTTCCCGAAAGATAAAAACCTTCCTTGAATTTGGATTCATCAACTCCGATGTGGGAATTACTATCAGAACTCGGGTTCAGATGACATCAGAGGGAGCACTGCTCGGACCCTCGTTAATGCCGTGGGCTGACTTCATGCCAAAAAAACAGGACCTTTTGCCAGCAGTGGTTCTAACTATATTTTTAATTTTGAAAGAAAGTCAAATGTGTAAACACACACTGTCATTAAAAGGTAAGAGCTGCTTACAGTCCGACAGCCTGAGATCAGTTTGTGATTCAGAGCAGTTTGTGATTGATGACAAATTATATAAACTATCCATGTGTGATTAAACAAAATTCATAGTCTAAAACTGCTGTTGATTAGTTTACTCTGGTGTAAAAGTTCATAAACGCTATTCTGACGCGTGGTCACGTTAATTGTGAGTTAGCAACTGGATAACATCATTAGCTGGTTAGCATTGTTAACTCTCTCTTATCATCTTTATGTTGTTTTGCAATGTTGTGTACTGATGTCATGACAATGATCTGGGGGTAATTGGTTCACACTATTCCACGTTCCCAACTCGGTCATTATGCGTGTTGTTTTGTCGGCCATGACGATCCTGGTGAACATCAGAATCAAAATCTGAGTTTCTTTTCTGATTCTGGAGATCCAGAATCAGTCGGTTCAGGTTCATACTAGTATGGTTGTATCCATTACTCCCACGAAGGCTTCCGCTTTTTCATGTTTAAAAAAGGCTTTTTTCCTTCCATTTCCACTAGTAAACAACCGGACAGTAGCCGCGTTCCTGGCTGGCTGTGTCACAGTGCTCATCATGAACCAGGACAGCTCTCTTCCCCACAAACCCCCCACTTCAGAAATTATTGACTAAAACAGTAAAAACAATTTATTTAACTTTTATGTAAAAAAAAAACAAAACGGGTCCCCGCTATGTTATGTGCATGTGTTTGACTAAATAACATACATGAAATGTAAATTTTTTCCGATTTGATTTCAGTTCAGCTCTAATTGATTCTGAATGGAGTGTGGTGCTAGGCTGAGGCTAGCATCTCTGGCTCCGAACCTCCAAAGAGAAGCTGGAGCTTCACATTCAAGAATCACCTCATCGATTTGACTCACACTAAAACTGACTAAACTTAACACTAAGCACACTACCCTACACCCTTAATATAAAATCCATTCATCCATCCATTTTCTTCCGTTTATCCGGGGTCGGATCGCGGGGGGCAGCAGCCTAAGCCGTGAGACCCAGACTTCCCTCTCCCCAGCCACTTGAGCCAGCTCCTCAGGGGGAATCCCAAGGCGTTCCCAGGCCAGTACAGCACCCACATCACTGCAGATGCAGCACCAACAACACAACGCAATATTGGAGCCTCTCAACTGGGGCAACTCCAGAGTGAAAGGGTGTCCAACCCCTCACAAGGAGACTGGATCCAGAGCCAGAGCCGTGCGTCAAGGTGAGTCTGACTATATCTATCCGGAACCTTTCAACCTCACACACCAGCTCAGGCTCCTTCCCCATTAGAGAGGGGACAGTCCATGTCCCGAGAGCCAGGTTCTGTAGCCGAGGATCAGACTGCCCAGGTCCCTGCCTTTTGCTACTACCCGTTCCACATTGTACCGACCCTTTTGGCACTCCCACAGGTGGTGAGCCCATGGAAAGAAGGACCCACGTCTCCTGTGCCTGGCTGGGCTCCATGGGTGAAAGCACAGCCACTAGGCAGTCACCAACTTGCCCCACCTCCAGGCCTGGCTCCAGAGAGGGGCTCCGGTTACCTGCTTCTGGGCGAGGGAACACTGTGTTCAGATGTGGCTCATCATAAGGGGGTCTTTGGGCTGCACTTTGTCTGATCCCTAACCTAGAACCTGTTTGCCATGGTGATGTGTGTGTGTGTGTGTGTGTGTGTGTGTGTTTTTGTTGTTGTTGTTGTTGTCGTTGTTGTTTAGCGGGGTTGGGGTTGAAAATGAATGGGGCATGGGGATATTTTTTCCCCGAGATTCATCTTTGCTGCTGCCTCTCGCTTTAATAAGCTTCAAATATGACTATGATTTTCAGAAAAAGATGTGGCGTGAATTTTTTATCATAACTGGTTTTACTTGGCCTATTGACACAATTTAAAAACCGGTGTATAGTTTGAAGTTACAAATTGAAACAGAGTTTCAGAAGGCACATCTTTTACGTTAGAGCAATTCAAATCAGTTATGTGACTAGGACGCACTGGCGCATCCATCGATTCCAGTTAAGCCACACTTTTGATTGCTGGTGCATACTTCCTGCGGATTCTTCTTTGTTGTTGTTATATGGCTTCTTCTTTCCAATTTCAAAACTAGGAATCAAAATTGACAAATTTTAACATTTTCAGGAGAATTGAAATTTTAGTCTCAGTTCCAAAGAATTCGCCAGACTCGTTGTCCACCCAGTATCTTCCACTTGTTCTCACCACAGATCACAATGTCATCTGCAAACATCATAGTCCTGATTCCTACCTGACCTCATCTGTTAGTCTGTCCATTACCAGAGTAAACAGGAAGGGGCTCAGAGCTGATGCTTGATGCAGTCTCACTTCCACACTGAAGCTATTTGTCACTCTTACAAGAGCACCTTACCACTGTCCTTTTGTCCTCATACATGTCATGTACCAGTCTAACATACTTCTCTACCACTCTAGATTTCCTCATACAACACCACAGCTCCACCCCTGGCACCACGTCGTATACATTTTCCAAATTCACAAAGCCACAATATTTCTGTATTTCTCCATCAACATCCTCAAAGCAAAAATGGCACTTGTGGTGCTTTTTGTGACATAAATCCATGCTTCTGCTCACAAATAGTCACCTCTTGTCTAAGTCTAGCTTCCACATCTCACTCCCAGAGTTTCGTTGTGTGTCTCATCAACTTAATTCTCCTGTAGTTGCTACAATTCTGTGCATTACTCTTGTTCTTAAGATTTGGCACCAGCACACTTCTCCATTTCTCAGACATTTTCTCACTCTCAAAAATGCCATTAAATAATCAAGTAAAAAATCTCACTGCCATTTCTCCTTGACATTTCCATACCTCAAACTCCTTATCCAACTTCTGCACCATCTTGCCATTACTCTTGAACAAGACTCCTGCAATCTTTCTGGCCACCCTGTATCTGTAAGCTGTTTCAAGAGTTCTCCAGGACAGCCATGCACTGAAGACCTCCTTCAGCTTGTCAACCTCCCTGACCCACTAGTGTCCACCAAAGAATCCTCCTGTTGCCTCAGACCTAGTTACTACAACACCAAATTTCACTTCAATATCTGTAAAACTCACTGTGATTTTACATGATTTTGTGTAGGCTAAGGTCGATTAGCTATGGTGGCTATCTTGAATTGATATGACTCGAAACCTTTCTCAGTTGTAGACATACAGCCAATTATTACTTTCTGAGAGCTTCATAAAAATCCATCTTCTTGTTTACGAGATATTTTGCTGTCAGTCAAACAGGGTTGACTCCAACAAACAATACCAAAATTTTAAGCAAATATGTCATGCAATGTATTGCATCCAAAGTCTGTGTTAGATAGGTAGGTAGGTAAATTTATTTATATAGCACTTTTCAGCACAAGGCGACTCAAAGTGCTTTACAACACAAGAACAAAATTACAGACAAAGTTACAGAACATGATAGAGAAAGAAATTACAGACAGGTACAAGATACAATGATAACTAATTGTCTAAATAAGCTAAGCTAAACCAACAGATCTAAGCATGACTAAATGTACAGAACTAAACTAAGCTAAAACTAAAACTAACGGTACTGAACTATCTAAAAGTACCCCAGGCTCGCTATACAGCCAAAGTAAAACCAGACATATCTAA
>NC_051435.1:29397063-29398767 GCF_001649575.2 Kryptolebias marmoratus | reverse complement strand
AGCTTCTGTTGACATAAATTCCAGGGAGAATTGATAAGACTTTAGCCTTCAAGGCCACATCGGGAAGCCAAATGTAGATAATAACAGAGTTGTTTTTGGAACAGGCTGACTTTGTTTTGAGTCTGCCTTGAAGTCTTTGCTGGTACATTCTCAAATCTATTAAGCCAAATTTCAGGTCCAAACTGTTGTTTCGAAACGAGCAGCTTCTCCAAGATTTTAACCTTTTCCATATTCTGAATCCAGAAATTTCATTTAGTCCAGAGGCCATTGTCTTGTCAGAGAGACAGAGAGAAAAGAAACACGCCCACCTTCCACCAGGAGCAGAAAAAAAAAACCCTCCAAAAGTTAATCACTTGTAGATATACATTGCAATAGGAAATAAGATTGCTTCAATTATTCTTTGCTGCATGTAAGTTAAAGCTGTTGAACCGTTAGAGCGGAAACGTACGAAAGCATTTATGACACTGTGTTCTAACGGAGGAGTACTGGAATATCTGTTTATCATCCTGTGTAATTTGCTTATCTCTACTTGGTCAGCTATTTTTCCCTCCCCCTGAAACAGATTCATCATCCCATGGAAAGTTACCAAGTGTGTAGAGTGGGGTACTTAAAGAAGGGCCTGTTTTTTGTTGTTTCAGACTCACTCTGCTGACTTTCTCTCAGCTAGGTGACTCTCAGCTATGTAGTTTAAAGAAATAAAGTATCCTAAGAAAGTTAAAGAGATAAAGAGTTTGTTAAAGAGAAAAATTCCACAACAACATCCAATGATAACTTTTTGAAAGTTTCATTAAAATTGTGGGATTTCCTGCTCCATCATCTCCTGATTGGCTCTGGTGTGCAACTAGCAGCAGCAGATCATTTCTTAACGAGACTCCTCGGCTACTTAAAGCGGAGCCAGAGATCAGATCAGTGCTGGATTATAGCCTTGGTTATGGTACAGCTCCTGTCTCTCCCAGGTTACTAGTCTGTCAGAGAAAACTAATATATTTGTTGTTTGTGTTCCTCAGTTCCAAGACTTCTGAGTGTTCTCTGCCTGCCTGCCTGCCTGCTGCCTGCCTGCCTACCTGTTAACCTGCCCCAAACCACCTGCCTGTTCTACCTGCCTGCCAGTCCTGTTCACCTGTGGAGTTAGACTCACAAGAGCACATGTGTAAATACTCACCTGTGGATGTCACTTGTAAAATACTCACCTTTGGAAAACTTCACCTGAACCTGGACCATCTTCTCCTTCTTCGTGGATCCATTTCAATCTGTAAGAAACAATCACAACATCACGTCATCTGTTGTTCTGTTACGACCCAAGGTCTAGGGGATCAGGGTGGTAACATAAATAGTGTCCAGAGGAAAAGTTAAATGTAAAATAATTTATTACAAAGAATAGGTTCCATAAACAAGTAACAATTATAACTCAGACTCAAAACAATCTAAGCAAACACTAACAAACTGTCAGAAGGGGGAAAGACGGAGGCGAACCCACTACGCAGACTCATAGTAACAATTAAAGAAAACAATTTATTTAACTTAAATAAACAAACAAAAAGGCTGGCGTGGCAGCAAAACTAACATTAACAAAATACAAAAACAAGGGACCGGGCATGGCAAGACAAGCAGACAAACAGACTGATCCAGTGGTGTGTGGGAGAAATGGCCGGGTTTTTAATCAGGAGGTGATTGGAAAGTGGGCACAGGTGAAGCAATTAACAA
>NC_051435.1:29390542-29394979 GCF_001649575.2 Kryptolebias marmoratus | reverse complement strand
TAAAAATATTACAACAGTTCACTGCAAACCCATATGATGCACTCGATCCACTACAGATTACATGCAGTCTAACACCAATTAGGTGTTGTGATGAGAAGCTATTTTATTTTCTGTTTTTCAAGAGTAGTCAGCTTGTAGGGCACCCCAACTGCTTCCACCCGCGTCGATCATCATCATCATATGAAACAACATTTTGTCACAACAAAAAATAGTGGCATCACATAACTCAATGGAGAAAAATGAGCCTTTTTATTGTGGAAAAACTATTAACAAAAGCTGTTCTAATTCTGGCATATATAATAACAGGAAAAGCAGTCAGATTACCATGTATGTATGTATGTATGTATGTATGTATGTATGTATGTATGTATGTATGTATGTGTGTATGTGTGTGTGTGTGTGTGTGTGTGTGTGTGTGTGTGTGTGTGTGTGTGTGTGTGTGTCCATACAGTGCTCCTTCCTTTGAAGCAGGCAGAGGAAGTTGGAACAGAATAAGAGCAGTGCAGATAAAGGAGCACACACTGGACAGTGCAGCAGAGAAAGGACGTGCACACTAGCTCTTTTCACAGCAGCATCTCGCTGGGGAACAACACAACCTCTAACACAGGACACTGGACAACTCATTTAATCAGAGGTAAGAATCAAGGATTCTGAAAATATCTCTTTCAGTCTTGTTTTCTGTGTTAAGAGTAGGTATGCATCAAGCAGGGACTGGAAAGAGAGGAAACAGAACTAGATAATGTCACCTCAAAGCATTTATCTTCTTTATAAGCATAAATATGCCTGACAAATCCTGTATAGTACTATTGCGTGGAGTATATTACATTTACATGAGTTTCTACAGTTTGTCTGCAGTCAGTCAGAGAGTGTATGTGTGTGTGTGTGACTTTAACAGCATCAGCAAGCTGTGTCATTGCATCTTGACTGTGCAGTCTAACGCCGCAGTACCCCATCCCCCCAACTCCCCTTGTTCTGCACACACTGTACTGCCTTCTGCCACTTCCCCTCTTTCTGTCCCGCTATTTTATCTTACTCTAATTTCGGATGTTAACCTTCAGAAGGTTAAATGGGCTTTGGGACTACAAGAAAACTATTGGAGGTGGGTATGAACAATTAACATTGCTATTGTATACAATATATTGACTTCTTCCGACAAACATTACAATATCTGGACTCAGCTGCAGACAGCACAATTTCCAAATTTATGATTTAAGAAGAATGAGTACAACCTTGGTAAGTTTATTTTTGTTATTGTATATGGTCAAATGAACAGCTGCTTTTTAATGAACTAGGTAAATGTTTTTTCAGTTTTTAATTTTTTTTATAGAAAACTCCAAGTCACAACAAAAGTCCTCTCAATATGTTAAGATCATCTTATGATGATAAATGATGGTGTTTCTGTCATTTTGGTCAAACCTTGAAAATATTGTTATGTGAAATCTTATGCAATTCACATAGGTGAAAAGTAGTCACTATGCTGTTTGGTATCATGGTATGTACTATGCTGAACACGGACCACAGAAAGCAAAGGAGAGAGTTGTCTTGGGATATTGGAAAGAAAATTATTGACAAGCATGTTAAAAGTAAAGGCTATATAGTTATCTCCAATCAGCTTCATGTTCCTGTGACTTCATCTGCACATATTATTCAGAAGTTTAAAGTCCACAGGACTATAGCAGACTTTTGTCTGGTCCTACGTCAGAGATTTGGCTATTTCTGCATTAATAGCCTATTGCAAATGGACTGTTTGATCAGTGTTTGGAAGGAAACCCAGATGTCTCTCTTTTGATCTTATCAGACTAAGAGTGATCATTGATCAAGCCCCCCCCCCCCCCTTTTTTTTTTTCTAAACCTCAGGACAACCATAAACTGATCAATTCTGTTGAAAACACACCCAGGTCCTGTTTAGGCTTGACTGATTATAAATTCGGTTTCTACGGGCATCAAAGAAAATAAACACATTCTTTTAGTGCTGGAAAGAAAGTCCCACATTGCCCCGTTTGGTGGATTCAAAGTTCTTGTTACTCTTATGAACTGCCAATCAAATGTGTATTTTCCAACCTGTTAAAAGTAATTTTCTGCCTTGCAATTTTCATGTTAAACTGTGATATTGTGCTTAACCTTTTAATTTCAGTTACAAGAACTACCATAGGTTCTTATTTTGAAAAGTACGAGATTCACACTTTTCACCTTTAACAGCCTTTTTATATATGTATTTTCTGTTTTGCTTTTCATGAATTTGTATATCAGATGCCATGTGAGAACATTATTTTCCTATGACCTAGAAAAGCATATTACATCTGTCTTTAAGTGAAATCCAACTAGCATTTGAAATTGAGTAATATTACAAAAGGTTTAAAAACATGTAACATGCTTTCTTTCAGTGCCTATTGACTGTGATTCATTTATTTCTAAACGCTCAAACTCCTTTTAAGAAGAAGTTAAAGTAATTACGGATTACGGATCGAGTCTGTTTCTTCTTTTAATTAGATTACTTTTTTTAAGGTGTAAAAACTCAGAAAAACTCTTTGTTTGAAAGCATAAAAGTTAAAAGTTATCTGTTACTTTTGATTTCAGAAAATTAACTACTTGATCTCCGAGTTTAAACAAGTTTTCCAAGGCTCTTCCTTTACTGAGCCAGCAAACATTGTTGTGGACTAATAGACCATCATGAGTTGCATCAGATTGCAGAACAGATGGTTCTGTGTACTCAAATTTCCTCTGAAAAAGTTAATTATGTTCATTTTTTGTTCATGACTTCTTTTAGGTTGATGCTTAGTTTTGCACAGATGCTTAGTTTAGGGAAGGACAGTCATATTTCTGTTCACCAGACCCCCACTTTTACTAGTCAGAGTACTGGCTGAAACAACATCTATAACAAACAGAATTGCTTTTGTTTAGTTGATAAACCAGCTTTTTCAAATAGGTTGTCCAGTTTTCCAAAAATACAACCACCAATGTTACTTTCTTCAAACGCCAACAGCTCTTCTTTACCAAAATATCTGATACAAATTAATGATTGAGAAATGTCAGGATTATCACTAATGGCCATCGTTTGTCAGGACATGGACACAACATGCAGTTGTTAAAGCTGACAGAAGTACTTGCTTAACATACACAATATTTCATCCATCAGTCAATCCATTCATCTATTCATCCATTTATCCATCCATCTTTTATTGCTTGTCATTGTCTGATGGTTCAGTAAAGCAAGACCCTTGCCTTTTGGCTAAGTTTTTTCTCCACCGTGACAGACTTAAGCAAGACCATCATTAAGGTCCCAATCCATGAATCCGTCACCTGCTCCATCTTCCCATCACTTGTGGACAAGACTCTAAGATACTTGAACTCCTACACTTGTGGCAATATACCTGTCTGTTTCAACCATGTAAATTCCTCTAAAACAGTGACAATGTTCTATTATACACCTCAGCATCAGTTAACAATTTGTTGTGTTTTGTAAGAATCCAGGCAACCTAAAGAGATGCACTTGTGATTCCTTCTTGTTCAGTTAAAGTTTGATTAATTATTGCACTGGCATGACAACATCTAGCTTTTGGGCAGCAATTTTTTGTGATGAGCTGAAGGTATGACTCTTTAAATGAAATTAGCATGTTTTATATAATGATGACACAAAAATGTATACCATTTAGCAACAGCAACCATTTCACTGCAAATTAGGCAAACAGGTCAAGATTTTCAGAAAGTTTGCAAATCGAATTTACACTTCTCAAGTCCATTTTTTATTAAAGCTACAGGTTTCCAGATAATTTTCCAACATTTAACAGACTGGATGTTTAATGGATTAAAGCTGAACTGAAACCTGTTTTGAAGTCAACGTGAGGGAAAATATAGCTATAAAACAATTTTGAAGAAATTTTAAATAAAAAATACTATATGTTTTAATAATTCTGAATATTGAAGAAACCACTCGGGTGTTGTCAGCTTTTTCCATGACCCCCCTGGGAGTCTGACATCTGCTGAGCTGCTGAGGTTCAGTGATTCATCAGTGAGTGGATGAATACTGGTGCAATTTAGTTCAGTTCGTTGGAATTAATTGTTTGAACCAGCCAAAAAATATCACTGGAGTTTCATTTTTTGGCTTCCTGAAAGATAAAAACCTTAATCAGTGTGAGAATCCAGAGTTTTTGTCCCTGCCCTTAAGGCGGGTCCTGTGACTCTTCCTCCACAGCTGCTCGACGTAACATCTGCCACCTGCTTAACTCCTGAAATGTTCCGCCACATTGCAAATGCTACTCCTCAAATTGTTTCTTCTTCTTCTTGATTTACAGGTGCTGGTCATAAAATTAGAATATCATGAAAAAGTAGATTGATTTCAGTAATTCCATTTAAAAAGTGAAACTTGTATATTATATTCATACATTACATACAAACTCATATATTTCAAATGTTTATTTCGTTTAATTTTGATGATTA
>NC_051435.1:29382888-29389332 GCF_001649575.2 Kryptolebias marmoratus | reverse complement strand
TGAGTTAATTAGCTGATTAGAGTGTGGTACCAGGTGCCATCAATTTTGAACCTTTTCACAAGATTCTAATTTTCTGATATGATGAATTTGAGATTTTCATTTGTTGT
The DNA here is from genome assembly GCF_001649575.2 of Kryptolebias marmoratus. Taxonomy (NCBI): domain Eukaryota; kingdom Metazoa; phylum Chordata; class Actinopteri; order Cyprinodontiformes; family Rivulidae; genus Kryptolebias; species Kryptolebias marmoratus. Next base: position 29,389,225 of record NC_051435.1, on the reverse strand, counting down.
CATTTGTAATCATCAAAATTAAACGAAATAAACATTTGAAATAAATGAGTTTGTATGTAATGTATGAATATAATATACAAGTTTCACTTTTTAAATGGAATTACTGAAATCAATCTACTTTTTCATGATATTCTAATTTTATGACCAGCACCTGTATATTGGTGGTTGGTAAACAACTGAAGGAATCAATACCGCCACCAACTGGTAAAGAGTGTCTGCTAAACTTTTCTCCTTCTTACATTTAGCAGCAACTCTAGCACATTGCTGCCCCCTATATGTCAAGAGACAAATAACACCTTTTCTGTTCAAATTGCCAACTCGCCACAGTGGCTTGTGTATTGATCAAATTCACACGCCACTTCAAATATTTACCCACATTTGGCCAGTGGCGGGTGCTAATTTCCACCCCTGTCTTCAGGTATCATCTGTCCTTCCACATCCCCTGTTGGTGCCGGCTTCTTTTTCGTTGAAAAGAAGGATTAGAGTTTGTGGCCTTGCATTGATTATCGCGGCCTTAATTAAATTACTGTTAAAAATAAATATCCCCTACCTCTCATTGATTCGGTCCATCAACAATTGCATGCAGCCACCATTTTTATCAATCTAGACCTCAGAAATGCTTATTATTTGGTAAGAATAAGGGAGGAGGACGAGTGGAAGACTGCCTTCAAAACCCCTTTAGGTCATTTTGAATACCTAGTTATGCCTTTTGGACTCACTAATGCACCCACAGTCTTCCAATCCCTGATTAAGGATGTCCTGCAGGACTTTCTGAACATTTGTTTTTGTTTATTTGGACGACATCCTCATTTATTCTCAGAACCCCGAGCAACATCGTCAGCAGATGAGAGCCGTCCTCCAAAGGCTCCATGAGAACAAGCTGTTCATTAAGGCCGAAAAATGTGAGTTTCACGTGTCCTCTGTACCCTTCCTGGGTTTCATTTTCGGGCAGGGATATTATAAGACTGATCCTGTGAAAACCAAGGCAGTTGCGGAATGGCCCATTCCTACTGATTGTCGCCAGCTACAGAGATTTTTGGGCTTCGCCAATTTCTACCTTAGATTCATAAAGGATTACAGCCGCATAGCATCTCCCCTTACACAACTCACATCTATTAAACAACCATTCAGATGGACACCTGAGGCCCAAGCTTCCTTTGGTGAGTTAAAGGCACGCTTCACTTCAGCACCTATATTGCATCACCCCAATCCAAGATTACAATACATCGTGGAAGTAGATGCTTCCGACTTGGGGGTAGGAGCCGTACTGTCACAAAGACCACCTTCTGATAACAAGATCCACCCCTGTGCTTATTTTTTTCGTCGTCTGTTCCCAGCTGAACAGAACTACGATGTCGGTAACCGGGAGCTGTTGGCCATTAAACTGGCCCTAGAGGAGTGGCGTCATTGGCTGGAGGGTGTGGAGACCCCGTTCCTGATTTGGACCGACCACAAAAACCTGGCCTACCTTCAAACCGCAGAAAGATTGAATCCTCGTCAAGCTAGGTGGTCTCTTTTCTTTGGCCGTTTCAATTTCTCTATAACCTACAGACCCGGTTCAAAGAATGTCAAGCCAGACGCTCTGTCCAGACTACGGTCCCAATCTGAGAGCCCCAACAAAGAGGAGCCAATCATACCCTCTACTATGTTCATCAGTGCACTCACCTGGGCTATTGAACAGGAAATCACGGAGGCTCAACAGACAGAACCGGACCCCGGCGGAGGACCACCAGGAAAATGTTACGTTCCAGAAGCAGTTTGAGTATTAGATTGGCTTCATTCCAGACAGTTCACCTGTCATCCAGGCATAAACCAGATGCTGAGTCTAACCAACAGATACTTCTGGTGGCCTACACTATCTGCCGACGTAAAGGAGTTCGTAGCAGCTTGCACTACATGCACTCGTCCAGTAATCAGCCTCCTGCAGGGCTTCTTCAACCTCTGCCTGTTCCAAGCTGTCCATGGTCCCCTATCGCATTGGATTTCATCACTGATCTACCTCCTTCTCAAGGGAACACGATAATCCTGACTATTATTGATCGATTTTCTAAATCAGCTCATTTCATTCCTCTCCCCAAGCTCCCATCAGCCTACGAGACCGGCCAACTCATGGCGCAACACGTATTCCGGATCCATGGCATCCCTATGGACATCGTATCCGACCGAGGACCACAATTTTCTTCTCAAGTCTGGAAGGCTTTCTGCAACAGTTTGGGAGCTAAGGTGAGTCTCACTTCCGGTTACCACCCTCAATCCAATGGTCAGACTGAACACTGTAACCAGGGGCTGGAGGTTGCCCTGCGTGTCTTGGCTAGCGATAATCCCTCATCCTGGAGCCAACAACCGTCGTTGATTGAGTATGCGAATAACACCCATGTTTCATCTGCCACAAGCTTGTCACCGTTCGAGGTCTCGCTGGGGTACAATCCTCTGCTATTCCCTAGTTTCGAGCATGAGATTGCTGTTCATTCTGTTCAGGATCATCTCCGCAGATGCCGCAGGGAATGGAGGCAGGCCAAACGCGCCATAACAAGAACGGTGGAACAAAACAAGAGGTACGCTGACCATCACCATTCCACTGCCCCTTCTTACCAGGTGGGTGATAGGGTTTGGCTTTCGACCAGAGACATCCAACTGAAGGACATGTCTAAGAAACTGGCACCCCATTTTATTGGTCCATTTCCCATTGAGCGGATCATAAATCCTACGTCTGTTCGTCTCACTCTCCCGCCTAGTATGCGCATCCACCCTACGTTCTATGTTTCTCAGGTCAAGCCAGTACATCAAAGTCCGTTAAGCCCACCTACCGTCCTTCCCCCTCCCGCCCGGCTAATTGATAACCACCCTGCCTTCATGGTCAATCGCATCTTAGATGTCAAACGCAGAGGCAAGGGGTTTCAGTATCTGGTAGATTGGGAGGGTTACGTTCCAGAGGAATGATCATGGGTTCCCAGGTCTTTTATTTTAGACCCTATGTTAATTACAGACTTTTATAGAGTCCATCCAGACAGACGTCCAAGATCGCCAGGAGGCGATCGTTAAGAGGGGGGTCCTGTGACTCTTCCTCCACAGCTGCCGCCTATTCTCCTGATGAGCCCAGCTGGTATTTAAACCTGCAGTGGCATTCAGATCTTCGCTGGAGCATCGAGCCTCATGGGTTAGAGATTCTGCCTCAGACTACTGTGTTCTTTGTAAAGAAAAGTTTTTGCTGCTAAGACCTTTGGTATTTTTGTCCTCGTCTATTGTGTCTCAGGAACGGCTGTTCTCAGAACTTTGGTGAAAACCTACCTGTCTTGATCTACTAACTTACCTGTTTGGACTTACCTCCTGTCGGATTTCTGGACCTGCTTCTGGAACCCCCTTCTTGGACATCAACGCTTCTACGCCTCAGTACTCACCTCACCTGTAAGAAAAGAAACACAAGAGAACTATTAATAACATTAATGTTACCGGACCCTGACTTTGCACTCAAGACTCACCTTGCTCCTCTCCTGCCATTTCAGATCTGCCTGGCCTCCAGTCACTTGCACGTTTTCAATAATTTGTAAATAAAACCGCTTACATTTTACTCCGTCTCAGTGTCTGGTTCCTGGTCTCACTCTTAAGACAAACCTTAGTTTATGTCAATCAGATTTGGATCCATCAACTCCAATGTGGGAATTACTATCAGAACTCTGGTTTGGATGACATCAGAGGGAGCACCGCTCGGACCCTCGTGTGGTTAAACAAATGTCATTATCTGGAACTGCTATTGATTAGTTTACTCTGGTGTGAGAGTTCATAAATGCTATTCCAACGTGCGGTCACGTTGTTTACAAGTTAGCATCCGGTTAGCATTGCATTAGCAATGTTAGCTCTCTCCTATGTCTTTATGTTGATTTGCAATGTCGTGTACTGATGTCATAACAATGATCTGGGGGTAATCGTATCTCACCATTCCAGGTTCCCAACTCGGTTGTTATGTACGTTCTTTTGTTGGTCATGATGGTCCTTGTGATCATCAGATTCCAAATCTTAAAAGTTTTCATCTGATTCCGGACATCCAGCTGTTGGTTCAGGTTCATATTGGTATGGTTGTATATACATTACTCCCGCGAAGTCTGTGTTCAAAAAAGGCTTTTTCTTCCATTTCCACTATGAAACAACCAAACAGTAGCAACATTCTTTGCCAGCTGGGGCACAGGGTGCGTCATGAACCTAGGACGGAACTCCGCCCCACAACCCCCTCCTCTTCGGAATTATTTACTAAAATGCTAAAGACAGTTTATTTAATTTTACAGTCAAAAAACAGGTCCCTGCAATGTTGTGTGGGTGTGTTTGACTAAATACCATACATGAAATGTCAATTCTTTTAGATTTGATTTCAGTTCAGCTTTAAGTTGCCAGTAGTTTTCCTCATTTCCCGATGAGTATGAATAATCTTTTTTATTGTTGAAAAGCCAATGCATATCATCAATCTAAAGCTGTATTCTGCCTTTCAACTAAAAAGACCAACTGGCACTGGATCCAAAAGGAGTCACTCCTGGCTCCCCAGATTCAAGAACACTTAAAACATGTTCTCCCTTTAATATCACACAGTTCTGTCTACTTTATGCTAAAAGGATGATACTGTGGTGTACCTAAAAAAAAGTACAAACTTATTATGGTGTTGAATATTATGATCAGGAAATGCCTGTCCACTCCGGCTCCCTCCAGTTTCCCTCCCAGCAGTGCCAGCTGGATGGTGTTGAAAGCACTGGAGATGTCAAAGAAAATGACCCTCGCAGTGTTTCCTGCCTGCTGTAGGTTAGAGAAAGATCTGTGCAGCAGGAAGATGATTGTGTCTTCCACCCCGATGCCAGGCTGGTAGGCAAACTGCAGGGGGTCCAGCCTCAAGCTCACCACCGGGTGAAGATGAAGAAGGATGAGCCTCTCCATGGTCTTCATCAGGTCTGTAGTGGTTGGGCTCCTTTGGATGTGTGATCTTTGGCACTGGAACCATGCAGGAAGTCTTCCACAGGTCAGGAACCCTCTCCAGACTCAGGCTCAGGTTGAAGATGTGCAGGACCACCTGAGAGATCTGGTCTGCACAGTCCCTGAGTAGTCTGGGGCTGATACCATCTGGACCTGATGCCTTCCTGATCTTAGTTTTTCTGAGCTGACTTCTCACCTGATCACTTGTGAGGCTGTATACTGACTGTTGACCTCAAAATACTCTCTCTAAACATCTGAAATGTGTGGAAAACTTGATTAAATCATTAATTGATTTTCTGTATAACTCATACTGCAGCCTAGACAATCAGGACTTTTGATAATAGTTAGAAGACAATACTCAATAGGTTTATGTTTTTGTGACTCTTATTGTGAAGAACTGAAAGAGGTTCCATGAGTTCCACTGCTGCTAGAGTATAGGGGACAGCACAGCAGACTGGTTCAAATAAAATGCTTCATATTGTTATTTTGTAGGTTAACCAGTAAAAGTTGGGAGTTTTTGCAGTTAAAGGGGGTCCTACAAGCTGCTGGTGTAGGAGGTGGACTTTTTTAGTACAAGTCCTTTGCATTTTGAGGTTGTTTTGGATTAATAAATAATGGCACAATGTAAAATTGTGCTCAGAAGTTTCTATCCACTTATCATGGGCATGAATTTCAGATTAATTTAGGGCTTTGAATGAGTTATTTGAGCTATTATTTTTTCCAAGGTGGAATGATTATATAACATTCAATTTTAATGATTTTAAAAACAAGAACTGTGTTCAGAAGTTTGAGTTTATTATAAATTTTCTGTGATCCACACAGAGTCAGAAATATGCACACAGGTTTGAACATGCAAATACATTCACCTAAATTGTTTATTAATTGTCTTACGGATTAATATTGATTGCAGTTGGTAGTTTAATTTTGCCAAAATAACAGGAATTTATTTGACTGTGACAGGAACCAGTTAGCGGACCCGGAAAATCAGCCACAACACAAGAGTGGGCGGTTGAAACCGCTTTTATTAGTAAACAAGAGAAACGTGAGATGGGTGGTGGCCGAAGGCGGGGACCTTGGCGGTCTGATCCTTGGCTACAGAAGCTGGCTCTCGGGACGTGGAATGTCACCTCTCTGGTGGGGAAGGAGCCTGAGCTGGTGTGTGAGGTTGAGAGGTTCCGGCTAGAAATAGTCGGGCTCACCTCAATGCACAGCTCTGGCTCTGGAACCAGTCTCCTTGAGAGGGGTTGGACACTCTTTCACTCTGGAGTTGTCCCCGGTGAGAGGCGCCGAGCAGGAGTGGGCATAGTTGTTGCCCCCCATCTTGGTGCCTGTACGTTGGGGTTTACCCCGGTGAACGAGAGGGTAGCCTCCCTCCGCCTACGTG
>NC_051435.1:29379904-29380630 GCF_001649575.2 Kryptolebias marmoratus | reverse complement strand
GTGACCGAAAGAACAAGATCGCAAATACAAGCGGCTGAAATTAGTTTTCTCCGCAGGGTGTCTGGGCTCTCCCTTAGAGATCGGGTGAGAAGCTCGGTCATCCGGGAGGGACTCAGAGTAGAGCCGCTGCTCCTCCACGTCGAGAGGAGCTCTGGGGAGCTGAGCGGTGGAGTAACGAACTGGACAGCTGGTGCACGATGATGGAGAGGACTCCCAGAGGGGGAATGAGACTCCACACACCACAGATGTAGGAACACTGGGGTCTTCGATTCTCGAGGTCAGGCAGGCAGGAGTCGATACCGGGTAGGCTGAGAGTGTGCGTCAAATCTGAGAGAGCGAGCAAAAGGTCCAAGTCCAGGAAACAGGCAGAGGTTGAAGTCCAGATAATAGCAGTCCTACGTGGTTCCGTCAGGGGTAAGGTGTAATCGGGGGTCCAAGAAACGTGAGCAAGGGAGAAGTACCGGGAGTCAGTCAGGAAAGGCTTGAGAACTACTAGCTTAAAAGCTTTTATAATCTGACACTGGAGGAGAGCAGGAGAGGAGAATATATAGAGTGAAGACCAGGTGGGAGAGATAACAATCAGGGTGGAGATACAGGTGGCAAGAATGAGCATGATTAGCAAGAACACAAGGCAAGGTAGGTAGGTAGGTAGGTACATTTATTTATATAGCACTTTTCAGCATGAGGCAACTCAAAGTGCTTTACAACACAAGAACAAAATTACAG
>NC_051435.1:29367012-29379554 GCF_001649575.2 Kryptolebias marmoratus | reverse complement strand
AAGAGGCCTACATGATAAATAAGCTAACATAAACTTCTAAACTAAAAGGTACCAAGATAGTGAAGGAGGGAAGTAGGGAGAGGGGGAGGGGAGGGGGGTTGGAGTGCAACAGCAGAGTATGAGTATGAGAATGTGTGTGTGTGTTTCCAGATGGTAGGAGGTAGTGTGGTGCATTTGTGTGTGTGTGTGTTTGCAGAAAAGTCCATGAATTACGTTTACAGATGTTCACAGGCAAGAAGGCAACAAGCTTCTGTTGACATTAATTCCAGGGAGAGTTGATAAGACTTGGCCTTCAGACCGAGTCGGGGAGCCAAATGTAGATAATAACAGAGTTGTTTTGGAACAGGCTGACTTTGATTTGAGTCTGCCTTGAAGTCTTTGCTGGTACATTCTCGAATCCAAATAGCTGAACTTCAGGTCCAATCTGTTGTTCCGAAACGAGCAGCTTCTCCAAGATTTTAACCTTTTCCATATTCTGAGTCCAGAAATTTCATTTAGTCCAGAGGCCATTGTCTTTGATGATAGAATATCAGCCAGTTCGGAGTAGTTTGCAATTTCGCTCCTGTTTACAGTCTGAGTGCTGGTCGATCCGTGAACCCATCCACAAATTTGTCGATAATCCAGGTAACTGCCTGGTCCAAACAGCAGAAATCCTGTTATCAAAAACCCAAATATAAAAGGAACCTCCACGTCGGTAGGTACACAGTCTTCCACTCCTGCCAGGAATCCACAGTATATCCAGCGAGACATATCCCGAGACTGGACTCTCATTCACCCAGTCGAGGAAATTGTATCAATTGCGTTGAGAAACCAGCTGATCAGATCCATATTCCTTAAATTTTTGGAAAAAATGTAAAAAGAGCCTTCGAAAAAGAAAACAGGGCGGGGGGGCAGTTCAGGAGACAGAGAGAAAAGAAACACGTCCACCTTCCACCAGTAGCAGGAAAAAAAAAAAAAGGCATGAGAAACAGACACGACCATCGCTCATTTGATTGACCAAGACTTATCTGTCCCCCTCTGATAAACTGAAAATTGGTTAAGATGTTTGAGACCAACCCAGGAACCACTAAAGCTCAAATCTGCTATGTCACAGTGAAGCCTTTTTATATCACCACAAACTAAGAAGATGTCAATCGAGAATAAAGCTCCTAGTCCAAAAGCCACACTCTGAAGCTGAACTGAAATCTACAGCTGTCTAATCTGGAGCCGAATGTCTTCTGGAGAAAGGTTGTATGTTCAGATGAGACAAAGGTTGAGGTGTGTGATTACAATAACAAGAAGGATGTTTAGAGGAGTCTAGGTGAGGGTTTCAAACCTAAGAACACTGTACCAACTGTCAACCACGGTAGTGGTAGCATCATACTCTGGCACTTTTGCATTGTGCAAAGTGTATAGAACAAGGACAAAGGAGAACTACCCCTAAATCCTTCAAATTGACCTCAAATCAACATTCAGACAGTTGAAACTTGCAGAGTTGCATATTCCAGCAGGTCCATGTTCTCAAAGACATATCAGAACTGGTTTCTGATATGATAAAGGAGGCTAACATTAGGCTTCTGGAATGGCCTTCCCAAAGCCTCAACCTCAATCTGATTGAAAAAACACTATATTGCCAAAAGTATTTGCTCGTCTCCCCCGTCATCTACAGATTAACTTCAGTGACTTCCCATTCTTAATCCATAGGGTTTTATGATGTTGGTCCACCCTTTGCAGTGATAACAACTTCACCTCTTCTAGGAAGGTTTCCATAAGGTTTAGGAGTGTTTATGGGAATTTTTGACCATTCTTCCAGAAGCACAATTGTGAGGTCAGGCAAGATGAGAAGGCCTGGCTCACAGTCTCTGCTCTAATTCATCCCAAAGGTGTTCTGTTGGGTTTAGGTCAGTACTATGTGCAGGCCAGTCAAGTTCTTCCACACCAAACTTGCTCATCCACATCTTTATGAACCTGGCTTTCCTGGCCTTTTCCTTTCACTGGAACTATGCTGCTGAGCCCAACTCCCGAAAAACCACCCCACGCCATAATTCCCCCTCCACCAAACTTTACACTTAGCACAATGTAGTCAGATAAGTGCCATTCACCTGGCAACTGCCAAACTCAGACTCGCCCATCAAATTGGCAGACAGAGAAGCGTGATTTGTCACTCCAGAGAACATGTCTCCACTGCTCTAGAGTCCAGTGGGTGCAAGCTTTACAACACTGCATCCGACACTTTACATTGCAGTTGGTGATGTATGGCTTGAATGCAGCTGCTCGACCATGGAACCCCATTCCATGAGGCTCTTTACACACTGTTCATGAGCTAATCTGAAGGCCACATTAAGTTTGGAGGTTTGTAGCTTTTGAGTCAGCAGAATGTTGGCAACCTCTGTGCCTTAAGAGGTCGCCAACAGTGGTAGGCCATTTTACATGGTCTAGTGGTTGAGTTGTTGTTGTTCCCAATCACTTCCACTTTGTTATAATACCACTAACAGTTGACTGTGAAATGTTTATTAGCAAGGAAATTTCATGACTGGACTTACTGCATAAGAATTCTCTAAGCTCCTAAGAGCGACTCATTCTTTCACAAATGTTTGTAGAAGTAGTCTACATGCCTAGGTGCTTGATTTTATACACCTGTGGCTGTGTAAAGGAATGGAACTGTCAGAAACGGTGGAGAGCGAGATGAACCCTGAGTGCAGACTCATGAATGAAAAAACTAGAAAACAAAAAGCTGACGTGGCAGCAAAACACTAAATAATAAAACATGGAACGTGGCAACGGAATGGCAAGGCAAGGTAAGATAATGTTAGGCGACAAGAACCAACAAGGAACATACCAAAGACAATGAACCAACGACTGAGTGGAAGAAATGACTGGGTTTTAAACAGCAGAAGGCAATTAGAGGAAGTGGGCACAGGTGAGAGAAAATCATGAAAGCAGATGGAGATGGGTGTGACAGGTAAACAAGGGCAGACTGAGGATAAGTGCATGATCACATAAACAAAACACAAGGAACAATGACGGAACAAAACCAAGACCAAAAAATGACAAAATAAAATAAAACCATAACTCAAACTAAAAACAGGAATCAAAACAACCCCAGAAAACAGGGCACTAGGACCAAAACACAACATAACTAAAACTTGTGACAGGAACACCTGAATTCAATGATTTGGATGGGGTAAGTGAATACTTTTGGCAATAAAGTGTATGTGGAAATTGTTTTAATGCCGGGTCCATATATAGAAACCCACATGTTTAAATGAACCCTACCAATTCCACTATGTAGAGTGGTCAAATATCAGCCAGGATTGAACCAGAAAATTGTTGATGGTCCAATAAAAACCAAGAAGTGATGAAAGACAAAAGTATACAGTCCAATGCATTATTAGAAGTTCTGTTTTTGTCTGTGTCTCTTTCCTGTCCTCTCCAATGTCAGCTGCTCAAGGCAGATGGCCACCCATCCTGATCTTGGTTCTCCTGTAAAAGAGAGCTTTTCCTAGTCCTAGCTCAGGATGGGAGATTGTGACAAAATGAAGATTTAAATCAATCTTCTGGCTTCCTTTGATAACTTTTAGTAATTCACTTTTTTATGTATGTGAATGTTTTGTACAGTGCCCTAAGACGATTTTTGTTGTTGATGTGGTGCTACAGAAATAAACTGTATTGAATTAAATTGATGAACACAAAAAGTCTGTGATTCAGGTGCAACTTGCTAAAGAACATTTAACTAAATAGTGGTGGTGTATAGATATTTTTGATCTTGTATGTGTAATTTTGACCCTGTGTGGACTTGTTTTTTAAACATCCTGGACTTGTGTGTTGTACAATTATTCCACCATGGAAAAAGAACTGTTCAAATAACTAACCTTGCATTTGTGCCCACAATGAGTAGATCCAATCTTTTGATCCCAACTGTAATGGTTGTGTTGCTGTGCATTTAAATATCTGGTGAAAGTTTTTTATACCCTCAAACAAAAGACCTTAGAAATAAGAAGTACTTACCTTTTATTGACAATGTATGCCTAGCCAACACACCCTACTGAAAATAGTCATGTATTGCAATTGTGCAACAGCACAGAAGCATCTAGCTAAGCCACTTGGATTGCTCTAAACTGTCATCTTGACTCAAAAGACTGAGCAGAGAGGACAATAAAACAACACAGACTATGTTCTTGCTAGTTTGTTGTGTTAATAGAGACAGAGTAGGACTGTTTTGATATTGATTTATGTTTAGCGATTTATTTATTTGTATTTTCCATGTGCTTTGTGTTCACCTACCTCAGGGCTACAGATTGAAACTAACCAGTGCACAATACTGCTTTTTTCTTATGAGACTGACAGTGTGTTGGGTGTCTGGTCCCTGATGTAAATTTAAACATAAACTAGAATTATTCTCGCTCTAAGGGTGTCTTACTTGGATTCAGTAAAAAACAGTTTCCAAACAAATATGCAGTATTTTTTTTAATCTACCGTTTTGGGGTCCAAGACCATGGAGGAAGGTAACAGGGCTGTAAAGCAGCAGCATTTCCATGCATCCAGCAGAGTATGGAACCCTATTGAAACTGTTCAGTTTTTTTAGTCTTCACCTTGGTGGGGGGGCTGGCCAGTCGGCCTGGTGTGGCATCGCAACGGGGGTGTGCTGTGCAGGGTGGTGCACTGCTGGTGTGCTTGGGCGCCTCCAGGTACGCAGTGTGTGGTTGTTGGGGTGCTTGGTTTTTGGTGCACTAGACTGGCTTTCCTTTGCTGCTTCTCCCTGCTGCTCTGGCCCTGGGCCTCGGGCCAGCCTGCGGTCGCGGTCGGGCTGGGGGGGCAGGGGGGTCCACCTTGTGGTGGTGCTGGCTTGGCTAACGGGTGGTGGGTCGGCTTGGGTGTGGGCGCCTGGCTGGCGTGGGCGCAGGTGGTACTTTATAAGCATGGGCTGGGTTTGCTGATGTTAGTCGGGCAGCTGGGCAGGGTAAATGGTTTTTTGCTCCGTTCGCCACCGCACTGGGGAAGTGTCGGCTGTGCTGTGAGGGGGATGGTGTCCCTTTTTGGATGTGGAACTGCTGATGTTCGATTAGTTAGGTGGTGACAATGGGGCTGGGCTTGAAGATAGTTGTTCCTGGGCTGATGTTGCAGTAGCAGTGATGTGGATTTGTTTGTATGGTTGGGGGGGCATGGTAGGGGTTGTTGGCCCTGGATGTAAGCCGCCTTCCAGGGACTACATGGCGATTGGGTTGGTCCTGTCCTGGTGCTGGGTTGGGGGTCTGGTGTGGTTGTGTGGCTTGATGGCGTCTGCTTTGTTGCATTTGCATGCAGGGGCTGGGGTGGTGTCGCGTGGGGCCGTTGCTGCTGTGGCGCACTGTATGGTGGAGGGGCAGGATGCGGCGGGGGGTGTTTAAGGTAGGGGCTGTGTGTGCGGCTCGCACTTTGTTGTTGTGTTCATATCAGCTTTTTGATGGCGAAGCTCTCTTGCGGGGCTGCCCTCCTGTGAATGAGAGATTTGTGGGGTCTGTGTTTGGGGGCGTGTGTTTAGTGTTTGTGTGCTGGTTGGGGGTGGCCCTGTGGGTGAACTGGTCTGATCCCCACCACGGCCTTAAGTACACAAAATCCCTGTTGAGCCTGATCTTCTGCAGGTGTGGATGGTGTGAGGACTCAGCCAATCGGAGGAACAGGATGGCCTATCAGGAAGTAACTCACAGATCACCACAGCTGGTAGCTGGTGACCCTGCCCACCTGTGAGTTGGTGGCTCTCAGTGTCTGGGGCTGGGTGCTTGGCTATGTGCTGGCTCGCCCTGGGCGCCTTGACTCTGTTAGGCCTCTTCTGGGGGTTGGTGTGCCCTTGAGGTTTGGGTCTCTGTGTCCATGCATGCATGGGTCTGTGGTTGCCAGCAGAGCCTATAGGCCCATCGCTGCAGCCCCCTGGAGTTCTGCATTGTGGCTGCTGGGGGGACTCCCTCGGGGCTCTCCTCTGCTCCTTTCTGAGGGGGGGTTTGAAGTTGTCCCTGCAATGGTGCTCCCGGGGCCCTGTGCTTGGAGGACCTCTGGATGTCTGGGGCACTGGTCTTCCTCATGTCTGCTTCAGGTCCTGGGGGTGGATCTGTGAGCCCCACACCTGCTATTGAACATTCTTATGGAGAAACCTTATCTACACAAGCATGCTCACAACCACACACACATAGGTGTTTGGATCCAGGTGTTGTTTTAGATGCATTCTTCATTGGACTGTGGTTGCCACTTAATACAACTTGAAATACCATGTACCATGTACTTTTCAGTGATGCTGTAATTGTTACTGTTATATGCATATGTTGAGGTTGCTATGGTTTGTCACTCTTATCTCCTTCATTCCCTTTAAACTCTTTCCCCCACCTATCTCCCTCTTTTTTCTCTTCTCCTTTCTTTTCCATTTCATTTGAAATGAACCCAAAACAATTTCTAATAAAGTTTAAACATAAATCAAGTGGAGCAGACGCTGCACCAATCCACCTGTCAATCTCCCACTCCATTTTTCCCTCATTCGTGAACAAGACCCCGAGATACTTAAACTCCTCCACTTGGGGCAGGACATCTTCCCAAACCCGGAGAAGGCACTCTACCCTTTTCCGGCTCAAGACCATGGCCTTGGATTTGGAGGCACTGATCCTCATTCCGGGCCATTTCACACTCGGCTGCGAACCGCTCCAGCGAGAGCTGTAGATCACGGTCTGATGAAGCTAACAGGACCACATCATCTGCAAAAAGCAGAGATGCAATCCTAAGGCCACCAAAACGGAACTCCTTAACACCTTGGCTGCGCCTAGAAATTCTGTCCATAAACGTTATGAACAGAATCGGTGACAAAGGGCAACCTTGGCGGAGTCCAACTCTCGCCAGAAACTAGTCCGACTTACTGCCGGCAATGCGGACCAAGCTCTGACACCGGTCATATAGGGACCTAACAGCCCGTATCAAAGGGCCTGGTACCCCATACTCCCGGAGCACCCCCCACAAGACTCCCCGAGGGACACGGTCGAACACCTCCAAGTCCACAAAACACATGTAGGCTGGTTGGGCGAACTCCCATGCACCCTCAAGGACCCTGCTATGGGTATGGAGCTGGTCCAGTGTTCCACGACCAGGACGAAAACCACACTGCTCTTCCTGAATCCGATGTTCGACTATCCAATGGACCCTCCACTCCAGAACCCCCGAATAGACCTTACCAGGGAGGCTTAAGAGTGTGATCCGTCTGTAATTGGAACACACCCTCCGGTCCCCCTTTTTGAATAAGGGGACCACCACCCCGGTCTGCCAATCCAGAGGAACTACCCCTGATGTCCATGCAATATTGCAGAGTCGCGTTAACCAACACAACCCTACAACATCCAGAGCCCTAAGGAACTCCGAGCAAATCTCATCCACTGCCAGAGACTTGCCATGGAGGAGCTTTTTAACCACCTCAGTGACCTCAGTACCGGAGATTGGAGAGCCCAACCCAAAGTCTCCAGGCTCCGCCTCCCCAATGGAAGACGTGCCGGTAGGATTAAGGAGGTCTTCGAAGTATTCGGCCCACCGACCCACAACGTCCCGAGTCGAGGTCAGCAGCACACCACCCTAACCATAAACAGTGTTGGTGCTGCACTGCTTTCCCCTCCTGAGACGCCGTATTGTGGACCAGAATCGCCTCAAAGCCGTACGGAAGTCTTTTTCCATGGCCTCTCCAAACTCCTCCCATGCCCGAGTTTTTGCCTCAGCAACCACCCGAGCCGCATGCCGCTTGGACTGCCGGTACCCGTCAGCTGCTTCCGGAGTCCCACAGGCCAAAAATGCCCGATAGGACTCCTTCTTCAGCCTGACGTCCTTGGAGGGGCACCTCCAGTAACCCCTCCAAGAACTCCAAAAAGGGTGGGTAATCTGAACTGCTGTTCGGCGCATAAACGCAAACAACAGTCAGAACCTGTCCCTCCACACGTAGGCAGAGGGAGGCTACCCTCTCGTTGACCGGGGTACAGGCACCAAGATGGGGGGCAACAAGTATGCCCACTCCTGCTCGGCGCCTCTCACCGTGGACAACTCCAGAGTGAAAGAGTGTCCAACCCCTCTCAAGGAGACTGGTTCCAGAGCCAGAGCCGTGCGTTGAGGAGAGCCCGACTATTTCTAGCCGGAATCTCTCAACCTCACACACCAGCTCAGGCTCTTTCACCACCCATCTCACATTGCACCCGACCCTTTTGGCCCCTCCTATAGGTGGCCAGTCTTGAATCAGTAAAGTAAATCATGCAATTAAGATTTTATCTTGAGATATCCTTTTTGATGAGCAAATATGTTCTGGCACATGTAGGCCGCCATCTTCCCTATATGGTATGCCTGAAATGCCATGACAGGACAAAAAAAAAAACAATACTAAGTCTAATTGTTGTAGTGATCTATTTACCCAATAATCAAATAATTTAAAGTCTACATGTTATATCTTAAAAAATCTACTCAAGAAAATTACATCTACTCGCTCTGCTCTCTCTGCGCTCGCAACCCAAAGTTGTATGTAAATGAGCCACGCCACCAGCCAATCACAGACTGGCCTCCTTCGTCTTCTTCTTTGTAGAGTTTTATGGCGGTTGGCAAAAAAACAGTAAGGTTGCATTACCGCCACCTACTGGTATGGAGTGTGGCTCAAAATATATAATATCGTATTTTCCTAATCAATTTTGTTTTCCTGAAAAAATCTCATTAAAATCTGAATACTTTTGCAGTTTGAGTTCCTTTTCCATATATCTACTAAATTAAATATTTCTTTATTTTTCACAAGTTCCTCTAAAAATATTCTCCTATCTTTCTCATACCTTCTACACTCTAAAATAACATGCTCTATTGTCTCCCTCTATTTATACCAGAAGGAGTCGAATACAATGACAAGTTTTCATCATCCCCCTAGTGAGAAAACATTTCTTGAAATGAGACAAATTTCTTCTTGTTCTAAATATTTATTGAAGTTCAAAACAAAAGAAGGTACACGTTGTACAACAGCTGAAAATCTGCAGAATTTAACTTGCACAATAACATATGTAATTATTAGCTGCTTGCTTTGTGGTTATGTCCAGCACAGGCAACACTCATCAATTTAGGTGAAATCGGTTATCACCTGAAAGAAAATGATGCAAAATCTCATAAGGGATAGCGGCACAAACAGAGCACTAACAAAGTAGCCCACTTTGGTTTGTTTTGAAGCAAGATGGGGGGATGGTTACCTCTGTTTGACCTAAAAAATCATTTTTAATATCTCAGAAACCAAAGCTGCACA
The DNA here is from genome assembly GCF_001649575.2 of Kryptolebias marmoratus. Taxonomy (NCBI): domain Eukaryota; kingdom Metazoa; phylum Chordata; class Actinopteri; order Cyprinodontiformes; family Rivulidae; genus Kryptolebias; species Kryptolebias marmoratus. The sequence goes on along the minus strand of NC_051435.1, from coordinate 29,370,310 downwards.
AATGAAAATTTTAATGGCAGAAACGAAGCACTAACCACTCAGACTATTTGCTGTATTTTTTGACGTGTGTGGGGTGTTCACTAGTTAAAATAAATAAACACAATACAGGAAACTGTCAACACTGTGGGAGAAGGGAGACAATAGAGCATGTTATTTTAGAGTGTAGAAGGTATGAGAAAGATAGGAGAATATTTTTGGTGGAACTTGTGAAAAATAAAGAAATATTTAATTTAGTAGATATATGGAAAAGGAACTCAAACTGCAAAAGTATTCAGATTTTAATGAGATTTTTTCAGAAAAACAAAATTGATTAGGAGAATACGATATTACATATTTTGAGCCACACTCCATACCAGTAGGTGGCGATAATGCAACCTTACTGTTTTTTGCCAACCGCCATAAAACTCTACAAAGAAGAAGACGAAGGAGGCCAGTCTGTGATTGGCTGGTGGCGTGGCTCATTTACATACAACTTTGGGTTGCGAGCGCAGAGAGAGCAGAGCGAGCGAGCGGTTTGTCAGAGCCGAGCACAAGCAGAGAGAGCCGAGCGCGAGCGCAGAGAGAGACGAGCGCGCGGAGAGAGAGCCGAGCGCGAGCGGAGAGAGAGACAAGCGCATGGAGAGAGAGACGAGCGCGAGCAGTTTGTCAGAGTTGAGCGGTCTGTATTCTCAAATCAGTGTCACTGCGCGCTCAACTTGGTGGCACAATAATCACGCCATAGTTGTGTATTGTTTTGTTCTCTGTGTGTCTGTTTTTTCTCATTTAATTATCTGACAAGACTGTTTTCATGGGACACAACCTTGACCCCCGGGAGAGAAAAAAAGGTGACAAATTTGTGCACAAAAAGAATAAAATAAATATTAAACAACATATGGCCTATCTTTCTTTTTTTCACAGAAAATGTACTGCTAATTGTAAGATTTGTGTGATTTTTGAAGCCATAATAAGACAGAATATATAAAACACATAAAAACAAAACAATCTTAAAGAACATTTTTTAGGTATTTATTTTAAATAAGTTTGAATTGAAAACTAAAGAAATAGCATTTTCTGCGAAGAAGCAATGCTGGGTGCTGAATGACTGCTGAAATTAGTTGAAGAATGAATTTTTAACCAAAATATGAAAACAAATAGAACAGAAGCTAAAATCAACAAAACAGAATATAAATTAAAAATAGCAAAACCATAGCTTACAGCTAAAATCAGCAAAATCAGAGCGTAAAGCAAAATTTTACAAAACAACAGCTAAAAGCTAAATGTGGCAAAACAGTTGTTAGTCTAAAATCAGAAATGCTATAACTAAAAGCAACAGATAACAAAATACTAGCTAAAAACTAAATACAGCTAAACAATAGCTAAAAACTAAAAGTAGAATAAGGAGATTAAACAGAAGAGCTATTTTTGAGTATTGTAAAAATCTTGCCATTTTGAAATATCCTAAATAAAACCAGTCTGCTGATGTTTTTGGAAACACATTGTTACATTGGCTCAGACTCTTATCATTCACTCAGATAAAACAGGGAACTGACTAATCTGCTGTAATTATGTAGTTACATAATACTTCAGGTCTTATTCAAATCATTCCAGTCCAATACATTACATTGTGAGCTGACCTTGTCCTAACTGGTAATATATGATCTGCACACTCATACCACACTAAGAACACAAAATGTGTGTTGGTAAATTTGAAAGATCTCTTTAATCTAAGATCATCTTATGTTGTCACTGTTTTAGACAGTCCTTGAACATAATATCATGTAAGATTATTGTGAGATATTGCAATAAGATTGTGCATAATCTATTAGAACTTGGAGTTTGTGAACAACTCCGTGACGACGAGAGCAAATTTTAGCTCAATATGTGTAAAACTGACTGAGTTAGAGCCCTTTGTGTGTTTGCTAAGATCTCTTTGCTGAGGTGGCCATCTTGAATTGGGTTGACTCCATAAGTTACCCAGTTGTAGATGTACATGTATTGATTACTTTCTGATTCATTAGGTTTATTTTCAGTGTTTCATGAGATATTTTGTTATTATCTAATACACACACAAATATGAACAAAAACTCCTTGTTGTGCCTTTGGCGATGAGCATAAGACTCAGATGACTACAATTCAGTCAGATTAACAGATTTTGTGCTAGAATCCACTGTGGCATGTACCACTGCAGTGTTTAAACAGTGAAATGGATGTCTTGTTAACAAGAGTACTGGTTTGAAAACATGTTTGTTTTTGTTTTTTTTTTTGTTTGGTTTGGAGTGATGCTTTTGGGAACTCCAGCCACCCTTTTCCCAAGGAGAACCCCCAAGCTTTACAATGATGTCACACAGTCATCAAGGAGTTTTCATCCAGACAGCAGGAGGCGGCTGGTGCCTGTCAGACTGTGGGAGGCAATGGTTCTTTGTTACAACTGCTGTTGTAAGGTTCTGTAATTTACTATGTAAATGTGATTGTGCTGGTGCCTTGTCATGATTGGTGGATCCAGAGGACAGACGGATGCAGATTGGCTGCCCAGGTGCAGATGACTTATAAGGTGACGCCGCTGTGGACTGCTGCCATCCCTCCTCCTCCACACCTATGCCGCTGCATTTCACTTTGTAAACAATTGAAAGCTGTAGGTTCCATTTAGGACTTTTTTTTGTCCTGTTGTGGCATCTCAGGCATACCATATAAAGAAGATGTCTGCCTACATGTGCCAGAACAGATTTGCTCTGCAATAATGATATCTCAAGATGAGAATCCTAATTGCATGAATTATTTTAATGAATCAAGACTGAATCTGAATCTAGGATTAGAGTAGGCAGGTCACATTGTTGTAATAGCAACCTGTTTGTATGACCTTCAACCATCAGGACTGTTTGTGAGTTGGTGCGCAAAGGTGTGTGTGCGTGTGTGTGTGTAGAAGGGTGGGGTGGGGGGAGAGGGTATGTGTAGCAGAGAGACTGACTGCTTATATATATATATATATATATATATATAAGCAGTCAGTCTCTCTGTATGTATATATATATCAGTATGTATATATATATATATATATATACATACATAAATACATACACATGAAAATACATTAAAAATTAAAAATGCAAAACGTCGCAAAACGTCGCTGCAACATCTCCACATAGCCAGCTGCTGTTTGACGCCCCTGCACAACCTGAAGCTCCATTGTTCCATTGAAGGAAAACGCACCCCAAATTGATGGCGCCCCACCACTGTGCCGTGTAGAAAACATCTCAGGTGGGATCTCCTTGTCATGCCAGTAACGTTGGAAGCCATCAGGACCATCAAAGTTAATTTTTTT
>NC_051435.1:29350078-29364491 GCF_001649575.2 Kryptolebias marmoratus | reverse complement strand
AGGTCTTGACAGTGTAAAGACTTGACAGAAAATGACATGGAATCCAGATTTTTGCACAGTTTTTGGCTTTTAAAGACTATGGTCTTAAACTTTTGATCAGCTGAAAAAATCATGTTTGAGTGTAAATGCAGTTTGCAGAAAATTCCCTGCTCAAAAGTTCTTGTCTGTTGCACTGATTTTGTCCTTTAACATTGTGAAGCTCTACTTAGAACCTTCTTAAGATCCAATAGTGCAATTCTTGCAATTGTTTGACTGGTCTTAAGATTTTGATCAGGAGTGTATATGTAAATATATACTCACACAAATACACATACATACATACATACATACATACATACATACATACATACATACATACATACATACATACATACATACATACATACATACAAAAGGTGTGTTCATGTTATGTGGGTGCATGTGTGCTAGTTAGCCACCTGGAGATGCACAGTTAAAATAACGTGCCGTGAACAGTAAAAGGCCCGCCATCTACAGCACCCAAGAGCAGAAAGGACAGGTGGATCCAGCCCCAGAAGGCAGCAGCAGTTCCAGGCAAACAGATACCGGGCACCGCCCCAAGGCATCTGTGCGTCCGCACAGAGGTAGCTTGCCAGCAAAGCACAGGGTCAGCAGCCCCCAGGACAAAGAGACACGGGGAGAGACGCAGGGTACCAGCCAGCCAAACCAAAGAACGGGGGACAAAACAAAGAAACAAACCACAAAGAACAACAAACCAAAACCCAACATAGTATAATCCTGGGCAACCAAAAAAAGCAGATTAACAAAGCTCTAAAGATGAACCATGGGTGTGTTCACACTGGGGGGCATAAGTTCGGGTGGACGGCCAGAGAACCGTCCACACAGGAGCCAGGGTTTGAGCGGACAGCCTGGGAACTGCCCAGAGTGAGACCAAAGTTCAGGCAGACAGCCCCGGAATCCTCCAGTGCGACACAAGAGTTCAGGTGGACAGCCCGGGACCCATTCAGAACGTGGCAAGAGTTCAGGAGGATGGCCAGGAGCAAGACCAAAGCAAAGCCAGGGTTCAGGAGGACGACTCAGGACCCATCCAGAACGTGTCAAGAGTTCAGGTGGTAGCCCGGGACCCATCTAGATAGTTGCAGGAAAGATCTTGTCCTTAAGCTCTCCAGAGAGAGAAAAATGAGAGGTTTCCTCCTGGGCCTTCTCGGAGGCAGACAAAAAAGGGGCATCCTTTTGGACCCTCTCAGAGGCAGATGACATCAGAGGACAGGCAGAGGACATCCTCGCGGACCCTCTCGGAGGCAGACAAGACGGGGCGTCCTCTTGGAGGAAGGTAAGAGAGAGGCATCCTCGTGGACCCTCTCGACAGCTGGAGAGTGAGAGGCATTCACAAGCCAGACTTGAAAGCATCGTTGTTATGGTTCCTAACAGAGACAAAGTATTAGGAGGCGTCATCCTAAAAAAAATCCTAACAGTTTGACATGGCTCATCTCAAACACATATTGAAAGTCCCAACTATTGCACAAGATTTTTGCTTAAACCTTTAGCACTAACTGTAAGAGTCAACCCTGTTTATCTGTAAGCAAAATATCTCATGAACCACTGGATTGATTTTAATTAAACTTTCAGGAAACAATTTACTGAATATACATCTACAACGTTTGGAGTCAGTCCATTTTAATAAAACTGCCACAGCTAATCAACATTAGCAACACAAAAATGGCTATAACTTAGTCAAATTTACAGATAATGAGCAAAGATTTGATGTGGCAGTTGCTGAGAGTCATTCACAACATATACTCTAAGCATGACATCTCACAATGTCACGAGGTTGCGCATACTACGGTGGCTGACACGTGCAAATGTGCAGCAAACCGGCAAAATGAACAGCAAATTGCGGAATGAACTCCAAACAGTTAAATGCACCACAAAGACATGAATGATACAAACTCCAAAACACACAAACAATAAATGCAAAGAAAAAATGTGACAAAAGAAAATGCTGCAATCACAGAAAATAGACAAAAGAGAAAGGAAATAGGCTGCAAAACCCCAAAACACCAGTAAGTAAGAAAAACGAAAGTGCACCAGACTACCAGGGGGACTTGAGGTGGACTCAGTGGTGTCGTCTTGCTGTTTGACCCAGTGCTGGCAAGGAGAAGTGGGTCAGCTCACTTCTGTGACTTTCTAGTAAAATTAAAAGAAAAAAAAAAACCCAAAAAAACAAAACCTTTGTGTCTCCCACATGCTTAAAATGGTAGTTCACTTCAGGACCATCAACAAATCTGATTTTAAAGCATTTTATATTTTTTATAAATATTATTTATGAAAACGAGGTGTTGAAAAATTATTGTTGAATTATTTCATTAGGCTGAACTAATAGGACACACCCACCTAATGAAACAATTCAACATTAGTTTTTCATCACCTGGTCTCAAGACATGGTGGATTTTGAAAAAAAACTTTTGCTGTTTGACCCAGGATTGGGTTTTTTCCCTCTAGTCCCTCTAGTGGTCTAGTACAGTTCCATTTTGTGGAGTAAGTTTAAATCTGTTTCTTATTTACTGGTGTTTTTGGTTTTTGCAGTATATTTTCTTTTGCTTCTGTCTGTTTTCTATGATTGCAGCATTGCATTCTATGATGAATGCATTTTTTCTTTGCATTCATTTTTTGTGTTTGTTTTGGAGTTTGCATCGTTCATGTGTTTGTGGCACATTTGTGGTGATTCTGGAGGTGTTGTATTTTTGTACTTCCTGGTGGGCCGTCTCGGCGGCTGATTGGCAGCTCTTCTCCACTCCCTCTACACCTGTGGCAGATCAGGCTCATCAGGAGACATGGATACTTAAGGCTGTGGTTGGAACCAGACCAGCGCTGGAGCATTATCTTGCCTTTGTGGTAAAGTGCTAAGCTGTTGCAGACTTACCTGTAATCTTGTAAAACATCTCTTGAGTTTTTGTACTTTGTGTTTTTACCTATCCAGGACAACCTGACCTTCGTGGATCCAGTCTGGTCTGTTTTTGGAAACTCGCCTCAAAGCTAAGACATCTTCCTGTTTGCCTGTGCCTGTCTGCCTGCCCTGAAAAGGATATTACCTGCTGCCTTCTGGAGAATCTGCTAACCTGCTACTGGAATATACTTACCTCCTATAATCACCTCCGCGCCGTGAACTACTCTTCGCACCGTAAGAACTCTCTCCTGGAAGTCAATTCTTTATACTCACCTGTCCATTCTCTAAGGCAAACCTGTGACTCATTACACCCTCTGTTCGCAGCTCCTGGTTCCGGTTATTCTCGCATCACCTGTAAATAAACTCACTTCTTGTTATCTTGGTTTCCCGTGTCTGTCTGACGCTGAGCTGCTTGTATTAGAAAAGTTCAGAATCCTGACAACGTTTAACCTTTTGGAGTTCGTTCAATTTGCTGTTTGTTCATTTGGTTGTTGCAAGATTGCACATCTCTGCCGAAAATGTCGGCATATCACGGACTTTATGATTCTTTGTATTTTTTTTTTTTATTCTGGACACAAATGTCATTTTTTACTGTTTGTTGGAAATGTGAACTTAAACTAATAGTTCCTCATCCCATCAAAAGCCCTTCTGTTAGATATTCTTGTGTTAAGACAGCTCAATATCTTTCTAATTCCATAGTGGATGTGCTGACGTTCGCAGTAACGCGTATTGTGTCACTTCCTGATTTGCTTGCTGGAGTAATTTGTTTGCTCGCGGAATCTTTTAATTTACTGAATTTATCTGACCTTTACAGTTTCTACATTCCAGTACACAAACACACTCAATGCTGTTATCTTCTATTATTGGCTTGTTCTTCAGGCACCTTTTGTCTTTCAACACTTGTTTTTTAGGGATCTGATAGCTCTTGCTAGCATTAGCTTAGCACAGCTTCTGGTTCTTTCCCGGCTTCTGTTCTCACTTGCTCTGTGTGTCAGATGTTTAGCTATTCCTCTGCCTCCTTTAGCAATAATGGTACGTGTAATAAATGTAGCTTTGGAGGAGAGGCTGTCTGAACTGGAAGCTCGGCTGTGCGCTGGTGAAAAGCCATTAGCCAGCCAGGTCTCCAAGAGTAGCGCTCTTCCAGCAGACCCTGAGCAGTCAGGACCCCAGACCAGCTAGGTGACAGTTTGGAGTAACCATGGTGCTAAGGCTAAGCCCCCAGTTCACTACAGACCCGTTCACGTTTCTAACAGATTTTCCCTTACTTGGCGACACACCTGCTGAAAAGCTGACCCTTGCCATTGGCAACTCCATAGTCCAGACTTTGCAAAAACTGTCAGACTCCATAGATGTTTAGTCACATGTCGTCGTTCAACCACTGACTGTCCAGGTGGTGTCCTGAAAACAACGTGGGCTACATAGATAATTGGAGCGCTTTCTGAGGGAAAACCTGGTTTGATGTGGAGAGATGGCATCCATCCCACTTTGGGTGGAGCCGCTCTTCTTTCAAGGAATTTGGCCGATTTTGTTAGTCATCCAAATTATTGACAACCCAGGGACCAGTCCAGCACCTCTCTGCTGCTTCTCCTCTTACCCACCCAAGCCTCCATTGAAACAGTGTCAGTTCGTCCATGGCCCAAATTAAAGACACCAAAAAATATTTAGAAAAATAAATCATAAAAATAAACAGTTACTTTACCAGAACAAACAGATAAAATCATTAAATGTGGATTACTGAACATAAGATCTCTCTCCTCTAAGTCTGTGTTAGTTATTTTGTCTTACAGAAACATGGCTACAACAGCAGTTTGTTAGTATAAATTAATCCATTTCTGCTAATTATCTAAATTTTCATGGTCCTAGAAGAACAGGTGGAGTTGGAGGAGCCAAGTTGCTAGTTTTCAGTCAGGATTATTGATTAACGCTAAACCAATTATTTGTCATATTTCTCTTCAGTCTTTGACCCTCAGTCTTTCTCATCCAAAATGGAAATCAAAAAAACATTTTTACTTGTTGTTGTATATACTGTATAGTCAACCAGGCTCTCAATTTTTTTCTGAATTCTCAGATTTTTTTGTTTTGACCTATTACTGAATACAGATAGTCATAATAGTGGGGATTTCAATATTCATGTGGATGTTGAAAGCGATAGCTTAAACATAGAATTTAATAGAGTTAACAATTTTGGTTTTACCCAATATATCCACAAATCTATTCATACTCTTGATCTGGTTCAGACATATGTCATATAGAGTAAGGACTTACTAATACATCCTCACAATCCTGTTCTGTCTGACCATTTTTTAATAAACTTTGAGTTTATATTGACTGACTACACAGCCACTGAGAGGAAATTTCATTATAATAGATGTTTATCAGAGAACGCTGTAACCACATTTAAAGAATCTCTTCTATTATTATTCTCCTGTGTTGCAGCATAATGCAACAGAGAGCAGCAACTTAGATGATCTTGTTGATCAATGCAAACATCACTTGATAAAGTTGCTCCTCTGAAAAAGAAAGCGATCAGTCAGAGGAAGCTGGCTCCTTGGTTTAATTCAGAGTTACAAGCTTTAAAACAGGCATCGAGAAAGTTAGAAAGAAAATGGTGCTCCACTAACATGGAAGTATTTTATTTAACCTGGAGTAATAGCCTGAAAACATAAAAAAGCCCTTTATGAAGCTAGAACTGTATATTATTCATCTTTAATAGAAGAGAATAAGAACAACCCCAGGTTTCTGTTCAGTACTGNATGTTTAAGCTTTCACTTTCAACATCCACATGAATATTGAAATCCACACTATTATGACTTTATCTATATTCAATAATAAGTCGGACAAAAAAATCTGAGAATTCAGAACTCCACTTCCACCTGTTCTTCTAGGACCATGAAAATTTAGATAATTATCAGAAATGGATTAATTTATACTAACAAACTGCTGTTGTAGCCATGTTTCTGTAAGACAAAATAAATCAGTTATCAAATCTTTAACTAACACAGACTTAGAGGAGAGAGATCTTATGTTCAGTAATCCACATTTAATGATTTTATCTGTTTGTTCTGGTAAAGTAACTGTTTATTTTTATGATTTATTTTTCTAAATATTTTTTGGTGTCTTTAATTTGGGCCATGGACGAACTGACACTGTTTCAATGGGGGCTTGGGTGGGTAAGAGGAGAAGCAGCAGAGAGGTGCTGGACTGGTCCCTGGGTTGTCAATAATTTGGATGATGAACAAAATCGGCCAAATTCCTTGAAAGAAGAGCGGCTCCACCCAAAGTGGGATGGATGCCATCTCTCCACATCAAACCAGGTTTTCCCTCAAAAAGCGCTGCAATTATCTATGTAGCCCACGTTGTTTTCAGGACACCACCTGGACAGTCAGTGGTTGAACGACGACATGTGACTAAACATCTATGGAGTCTGACAGTTTTTGCACAGTAACACCCCGAAGCAACATTCATTTTAGTGACCTCTGACCTCTGACTTGCGTAACCAGGTGTCATTACCACCGACGTGAAGAACAATCTTACTGTATACCCAGAAAAGACAGGGGGTGTGGTTTTTGGACATGAGCATCTTAGGAACAAATTTTGCAGCTTTTTATTTACACTGGGTGGCATTAAAGCTTCAGTAGGTAACTTTTATAAAAGTGTATTTTATTTTACACATAATGACAGTGTGTTAAAACTGTCACTATGTCCTGACAGTAAAATATGAGACAGATAATCTGTGCAGAAATATGCCTAATCAGAGCAGGAGGAGTGATTGACAGACCTGCTTATTTACTGGCTTGTCATGTTGCTCAAATAATGTACTAGCAAACCTTATCTAACATTACATATTGCTAAAATAATTATTTACATACAGTAGCTACCGTTATGTTAGCTTACTTGTAGAAAGAGTGCAACGTTACAAAGTTACATTATATGGAACGTTACTGCAAAATACATGATTTGAAGACCAAGTTTGGAACCGAAGTATGGGCAAGCCATAGCCAATATAAAGCATATTGTTGATGTTTTGTCCCTACCACTGAATGTGCCAAAACTGTTAATTCATCGGTGGCCCTGCTGACAAGCCTGCGTGTTCACGGAAGGCTCCCCAGTGGATGAGGAGCTGAGGGAGGGAGGGCTGTAGCGCAGCAGAGAACAAGGGGGAGGGGCCTGTAAGGTGGGTTGGTTTGTTTTTTTCAAATTTTCAGGCTAAGTCCATGGTTTTCTCAGAACTCCCAATTGCAGCTTTAATTTGGCCTCCAGTTCTAATGTAAAGAACCTTGGTGCTATTTTTGATCAGGATATGTCTTTTAACCCCCACATTAAACATGTTACTAGGATCACTTTCCTCCACCTGCATAATATCATTAAAATTCGAAACATCTGGTCTCAAAATGGTGCAGAAAAACTGGTCCATGCATTTATCATGCCTAGGCTGGATTAGTGTAATTCTTAATTATCTGAGAGTCCATAAACTCTTAAAAAAGTCTTCAGTTGTTCCAAAATGCTGCTGCCAGAGTTCTGATGAGAGTCAGGAGGAGAGATCATGTTTCTCCAGTTTTAGCTTCTCTCCATTGGCTCTCTGTCAAATTCAGAATAAAATCTAAAGTCTTATTTCTAACATACAAAGCTCTCATCAACCAAGCTCCATCTTATATTAAAGATCTTATTGATCCATATATTTTCCTAACAGAGCACTTCCCTCTCTGACTGCTGGTTTACTTCTGGTTCCTGGAGTTTCTAAACGTAGAACAGGAGGCAGAGCTTTCAGTTCTCAGGCTCCTCTCTGTCTGTGAGGCTGACACCCTGTCTACTTTTAAGACTTTCCTTTCTGATAAATCCTATAGTTAAGGTTGGTTTAGGTTTCCTGAGCTCTCCCTTAGTTATACTGTTATAGGCTGAGACTGCTGGAGGATAAATTAACCACATTTCCTCGCTCTGCTGCTGTCTTTACTTTCTCTACTGTAATTATTTCTGTCATTAACATGTTTTTCTTTCTTTCTTCCAGTAGAAACTCCACCTGGAGCAGTCATTCTGTGTTTGTCTGTGTCTCCATCCTGTCCTCTAACCCCAGCCGGTTGAAGCAGAAGCTGCTCATCCTGAGCCTGGTTCTGGTTCTGGTTCTGCTGGAGGTTTCTTCCTGTTAAAAGGGAGTTTTTCCTTTCCACTGTTGACAATGTGCTGCTCAGGATCAGAGACTGCAATGAAGTCAAGATTAAATACAATCTGCTGGTGGTTTTAGATAAGATGACTGCGGAGAATGGATAATCCAGACAAATTATGGTCTTCTTCCCTGGGATTCACCCTGTTACCGTTGAAGGAAGAATCATTCAGCAGCTAAGAACAAATAATCCCCCAAACTCCCAGTTGCATAAATTTGTCCTCACAAATTTTCGTAAATGTTCTTCTTCACTCCTAACCTTTTGACCGTTTTAAGCTGTGGTCTCTTCACAACCTTTAATACTGTCACACAATGCATTGATCATTCACACTTTTTAATCACACTCTTTAATCATTTCTAAGTATGATTATTTTCTGATTAAGTTTTTGTTTGATTGCCTGTTAATCTGTCTTTAGCTAAATATGCCCTCACTGTGACCCTATCTGGTTCGTGCAGCTTCCAACTACTTCCTCATTTTACCTCAACCGTTCAGGACCGCACCTCAACTTTTGTAATCCCCATCAGACAAACAACATGAGCAGAAACACACTTTTTGCACTTCCTAATTTTAAATAATCTTAGTTTTGCATACAATCAACTTATGACTTAAAAATACCTTAATTTTTATGCTCAATCATGTCCTGATTGCATTACACACACACACACACACAGCCTCTGAGAGTGGGATTCGAGCTGACCTCGACTCACATCCTTTGACATCTAATTGGCTTATTGTAATGTATGTGGATGTTTTTTTACATTGCCCTGAGATGACTTTTGTTGTTATTTGGCACTATATGAATTAATTGAATTGAATTGAACTGAATTGATATACAAGGCAGGCTAGTTCCTGTTTTTATAGACAGAAAGTAGGGTCTGTTTTTCTTTACTTGGAGTTATTCACTGCTTTGCTGTTTAGTTGCTAACACGCTCACTTAGATCAGAAAAACACACCCACTGACCCACTGGTAAAAAGCAGTTAGAGCCGGTTCAGTTACACATTGAAAAATAGAGATAAACATTTTAGGAAGTGCCCCACACTCTGTAACAGGCGGGGCTAAGCTCGGTTAAAAACCAATGTGTAGAAAAAGTTTGGGGCTTTTGTGTTCATCACGGCCACTACTGAAGCCTCATCGTTGGGACTCTGTAATATTTCTCTGTGCAAAACTTACTGTATTTTCCACACTGGATTATAAGACGCACTGTCAATGAAAGGTCCATTTTCGAACTTTTGTCATATATAAGGTGCACCGGACTATAAGGCACATTAAGCGAAACAAACAACCTCCTGTCTTTTCAGAGGAAACTGCACCGACGTAAGTATCAAGTATAAACGCCTCCACCTCGCAGTCCGGTCATGGTAAAACTTCTTTTATGTATGAACCAAAAAAAAAAAAAAAAAACAAATCAACAACTGTTTTATTTTCTGTAAAGACATTTATTTTCCTGTGTAGGGATTCAAAACTAGAGAGTGTGGAGTTCCAAGCTTTAAACTTTAATGCTGTTGTATTTCAGCTTTTAAAAAATGAATGCTTCTTTCATCACTGACTGTTTGGTGTTTACCCAAAGAACTGGGGAGAGAAACTTCATTCAATCATTCATTCATTCCTGATTCATGTAGCTTGTATCTCACAAATTATTTGATTTTGCTGTGCATTTTAACTTTAAATTTGAGTTTTTACAACAAAAATATATTTAATTCCCCTTGCTGAAGGCAAAAGGGTAACAATGATTTTGCACGAGTCTGTGTGTTTGTTTGTCTGTGTGAGGATCTGAGTTTCTGTCTCCGCCCTGCTGGCTGTTCCAGTAACTTTCCTCCACAACTGTGGCTGATCTCCCCTGATGAACAGCACCTGTATTTAAGGCTCTACTTGGGTTCAGATCTTCGCAGGAGCATCGTGCCTTTTTGGTCGTGTTACTTCCTGGATCTGATCTCTGGCCCTCTAACTCAGCCACTGCTCTTACCTGAAAGGACTTACCTGTGACCGGACCTCTGGACTTCCTCCTCCTCGCCTGGACACCCTTTTCCTCCTTCCTCTTCATCTCCATGCTCACCTACATTGCTGGAACAATAAGACAAGAAAACATTTACTTTCCAGTTCCACAAAGTCTTCAAGCTGTTCGATTCCCGAGACTCACCTTGTGCCTCCTAGCCCGTTTTCAGATTTCCCAGACGTTTCCTTGCCCGCCTGTTATCCACTGTTTCACCTGTAAATAAAATCACTTACCTTTTAGTCTGCCTCCGTGTCTGGTTTTTGGTTCTGCTCCTCCGACGTATCCTGGTTCATGTCAGTCTGTAGTATTACCAAAATAAATCATGAACCACTGAATGTTTTTAATGAAACTTTCAAAAATTTATCTTTGGATGTATATCTACAATTGATTAACGTTTGGAGACAACCCAATTCAAGTTGGCCACCACAACTAATCAACAAAAGCAAACATGGCTATACCACTGAATTTAACAGCTATTGTGCTAAAATTCGGTGGAGTAACTGTAATTCAGAACATACTGTACTTCAAATTTTACCAGATCATGCAAAATATTGCAATATCAGAATCAGAATCACTTTATTGCCATTGCCAGTAAACAAGTTACAGGCTAGGAAATCGTTTTGGTGTACTGGTGCAAATAAAACAAATACAAATGAATAAGTAAACATGAAAAAAGAAAGAAATGAATTAAAGTGTACATGTGCATTATGGCAGGTGGATAAAGTGGCTGTGTTGTGCTAGAGTTAATTATCTGTTGTTCAGCAGTTTAGTGGCAGAGGGAAAGAAGCTGTTCATGTGACGGGAAGTTCTGGTCTGGATGGGCTGTAGTCTTTTGCCTGAGGGGAGAAGATTAAACAGGCTGTGTCCAGGGTGGGAGGGGTCAGCTGCAATTCGACCTGCGCGTCCTAAAGTCCTGGAGGAGGACAGGTCCTGTACGGGTCGGAGGTTGCAGCTGATCCCCCTCTCACACAACGCGTTGCAGTCTTTGTATCACAAGATTGCACAAGGTTTAACAAAAATGGCTATATCTCTCATAATTTCTCATTAGATGATCTTAGTCTAAAACTTTCAAATGAAAGGTGGTGAGCTTTATGCATTCAACAAATGTTTGGCTCTTATACATGTAGACAATTGTTCTTTTTTTTTTTTTTTACTATTTTTAGGAAGTTTAAAAACATTTGCAATTGAGTTCACTAAATTCACACAAAAGGTAAAAAATACAATCAGAAAGTCGCATAGGTTTATGTTGTTTTACAACTTAATAAAATGTAAATAAATAAATGAATGAAAACAACACTGTCAACAAGGGAAGTTTATTCCACAGGCAAGGTGGGACTGCTTGGAAAGCATAGTCCCCTCTGGGTCTGAGGAACCACTAAACAATTTCTGGTTAGAAAACTTAAGGACCCAAGTTGAAATATAAGACTTAAATAATTCACAAATACATTCAGGAGCTTGACTGTGAAAGGCACTGAAAGGTAATACCAAAATTTTAAACAAAATCTAAAACTAACAAGTAATTAGTGAAGAGTCTTTAAAACACAAGTCATGGGACTTCTGTTTGTTCCAGTTAAAAGTTAAGCAACAGTGTTTTGGACCAGATGAAGTTGATTAAGGCCATTTTTCTTTGTTGTTAAAACAGGTAGATTATAACTGAAATGAGAGGAAATAAAAGCATGAACAGCCATTTCCAGTTTTTGTTTTGACACTAGTGCTTCTAATTTAGAAATATTTATCAACTGATAAAAACAAGATTGTAAAATAAATTCTGAGAATAATGAAATCTTGCATTACATCTGCTGATTTACTGTTTAATTTAAACACAGTGTGAGCTAACACCAACATTTCTTTCTTTCAGGCTCAATGACTCTTGGATTGAGACCAGCAGTTTTGCTGCTATTGCTGCTTTGCTGTTGGCCACTTATCACAGCCAAAGATGGAAAATCTACAAAGAAAGGGAAAAAAGGAAAGCAAGTCGTCTGTCCATCGTACGTATGAGAGAAGTTTCATTCTCTAAATATAACCACATTTTCAAAAAAGTTGTATGATATCAGGGTATAGAAAGAAATGCAGTGAAATCCTAAATTTTTCAAACCCAATCTTAAAGGGACAGTCTGATATAAAGTGATGTTCTGTCTAATAGTTTTCAACAGTCTGTACCTTATCAGCTGTGACATCAGTCAAAGACCACAAAAAAGACAAAAGTATTCATCCTGGCAAAGCTAATGGCTAGCCAAATAAGAACCAGGTTTTTTTGTAGTTGTTTTTTTGTTTGTTTGTTGTTGTTGTTTTTTTTTAACTAATTTTTCAGTCTTATTAAACACATTTTTCTCAAAAACATCAAACTGGCGTGAAAGAACATTACATTAGCTAAAAATAAGCTACCTTCCTAAGTGGCAGTGAGTTGCAGTAGCCTCCCTCCGCCTACATGTGGGGGGACAGGTTCTGACTGTTGTTTGTGCTTATGTGCCTAACAGCATTTCAGATTATTCACCCTTTTTGAAATCCTTAGAGGGGGTGCTAGAGAGCACCTTTCATGGGGACTCCCTTGTTCTGCTGTGGGACTTCAACGCTCATGCGGGCAATGACAGTAGTGACACATGGAGAGGTGTAGGAAGCAGTGCACCATCAATACTGTTTACTGGGTTAAAACTAGATTTCTTTTTTCAAAACAAGAGTTGTTTCCTAAACAATGGTAGAAAATATCTTGTTTCTGCCACTTTGTGTATTTTAGACTATGGGGATATTGTGTAAATGAAAGCCTCTGCCAACTCATTCCGTCTGTTGAACACTGTCTATCATAGAGAGCTTCGATTCATTACAGGTAGCAAAGCCCTCACTCACCATTGCACTTTGTGTTCTTTAGTTAAATGACCTTCTTTACACACTCGCAGACTTTCACGCTGGTACACTTTCATATACAAATCCATTTTTCAGCTATTTAATCTGTGTATCATTCGTTCTTTACATTTTCAATTGACAATCAGAAATCAAATAATGAAAAACGGACTGGTTATTTTGTTTTTTGTTATAACACCAAAGATGAAAAAATGCCTGGTTTTTCATATTTTACTTTTAGGCTAAGATCGGAAACACGAAATCGAAAAATGCGCAGCAGTACAGATTTTTACTTTAGTATTTAATTGGTCGGGTTTAGGTGACTCAGAAGTGACTTTATGCGGCAGTTCAGGTCATGTAGTAGCTACTATGGCAGCGCTAGAACCACTGATAGAGGACTCGTTTAACAGCAGTTTGATCCTTGAAACAATTCGTAAGTCTCCATGACTGATGGGTCTGACTGGATTATCTGGTCCCAATCAATCGATATTGAACAAACAAATATGTAGACTCCTCATTACATCCCGGAAAGCATCCGTCGTCGCTGCCATGTTGGACGGATCTTTCCTCTCTCTAAGAGCCAACAGGAGTAAACACAGAGCGAGGCGCTAAGACTGGATTTTATATCACTGGGGATTACCTTTCACAAGTAACAATAATTCTGGTTAGTTGACCATTTATTATGTTATGTCATCATAGCTAATGTTATTTGGCAAACAATGAATTACTAAAAGGAGGAACTGGTTCTCTCTCTCATCAACTCTTTCTGTTTTTTCTTCACAATCTGAAGGTTTCCAGTAACAGATTTAAGGAGGTGTGGCCAGCAGGTGGCAGAGATCTTTTTTTGAAAGTTACAAGATGCACCAGAACACAGACTGAGCAGTGCACAATATTTTATTAAACAATTTCTTTAAAACATTCTGTTAAAAACGAGGCTTCAGGCCCACTACTCGACCACTGGAACGAAAGGGAGCAAAAAGGATGGACAAGTTCAATTATTCTAAAAAAGAAATAAAACATGCAATGCAAACAAAGTTAGTAAAACAAACAAAAAAAAGAACACATTAGTAACTTCACACAACAAATACAAACCGTAAAAAAACACTTCAAACAATAGAACAATTGTTGTCATCCAGTCCAAATGCCCTTAGATGGGGCCAGAGGAGTAGCGCCACGCCCCCACAGTCTGCCCGACCAGCGACAGGTCCAGCTGAGAGCGACCCAAACAAACAGCGATAAGACAAGACAGCAGAGCGTCCAAAGCACTGCAGCTCCAAACACAATCGGTGCCTGAAACAGAAACTCATTAACAGTGGATCCAGATAAAAGAGAAATCAAAAGCTGAATAGCAGGTAGCTTACCCAGGGGTGGAAACACAGCCTAACCCGGGAGGGAGCGGGTCAGCAGGTGAGGACCGCCATGACAACCTCCAGCTCCAGCCGGCAACGTCAGCAGAGCGACACTGCAGAAACGCACGATAAGCGCAGCACCCAAAA
>NC_051435.1:29344925-29347275 GCF_001649575.2 Kryptolebias marmoratus | reverse complement strand
AACATTTTTCAAGTTTCACCTTCAGACCCTCTCTCTGAAGCCGAGCAAGGACTACTTCCAGGCGCTCAATGTGCTGGGAGACTGAACCTGAAAACACAATGATGTCATCCAAATACAAAAGAAGGGACTGGCACTGCTGATCCCCAAACATCCTCTGCATAAGACGCTGAAAGGTACCGGGTGCATTACAAAGCCCAAAGGGCATACGGTTCCACTCAAAGAGTCCAAATGGTGTACAAAAAGCAGTTTTTGATTTATCCTGTTCTGACACAGGAACCTGATTGTACCCACTGGCTAAATCTAGAGTGGAAAACCACTGAGCCCCAGAGAGATGGTCCAGGCTTTCCTCAATGCGAGGCAATGGGAAAGCATCTTTTCTTGTCTTGCTGTTAAGCTGACGGTAATCCACACACATACGAAGGCTACCATCCTTCTTCCTTACAAGAACGATGGGAGAGGCATAAGGGCTGCTACTTTCCCTTATTACCTGGTTCTGTAGGAGCTGATTGATATGCGACTTGACAGCCTCGTACTCTGAGGGAGGAATGCGTCTATATCTCTGCCGGACTGGAACCTCATCCAACAGGGGAATGTCATGGGAGACCAGGTTAGTGCACCCCAAGTCACCTTCATGTGCTGAAAAGACAGAGCTGTACTTCTGTAGAAGCGACTGGACCTGCCGTTGCTCAGTTTCTGTCAGTGCCTACAAGTCAACAGATTCAATCAGACTCTGCTCGGGAGCAGAAGCCACCTGAGAAGACACTGTAGCACAAGACCTTATTTCTGTCACATCAGGGGGCAGGCTAACCACTTCAGCTCGACTCAACACACCAAGGCGAGTTTGAGGATGAAGTACAACATCGGTAGTTCCCACATTTAAGACAGGAACATAAACAGTGCCGTGTACAGCCTGTATGAGACATGGCGAGGCTAATAAACCAACTGGCAAACCAGACTCTGGGGGCTCAAACAATAAAATCTGACCAGCAAGTTGTTCAGGGCAGGTTGCAGCTACAAATTTCATAACCCCACCAGTTATCCTCACTGCTCGAGGGCCCCGGACCCTAACAGCACCAGTCAACTGTGTTGGGGACTTAGTTGCTGCTCGGTGACACTGCTGCAGAGCCTCCACAACTGGACCAGGGGACTGCGTTACTGAAGGTAAGTCAAAAAAATGAACCACCATGTGCCCCAAAAAGTTCTTGGTATATACGCCGAATTATATTCATTCCCAAAATGCCAGGAAAAGAAGAACCCGCATTAGTGGGATCCTTCACCACCAAAATCCCACAATGCGGGAGCACTTTGTCACAAAGATTGACATCCATCTCTAAATAGCCAATGTATGGGATGGAAAGACCATTGGCTGCCCGGAGCTGCAACCAATTACAGGACTGAAGGCGATCATGCTCCAATGACGCAAAATGTTCCTGAAAACAGCTCTCAGTGATTGTTGACACCATGGACCCTGTGTCTACTAAACAAGGCACAGAGACACCGCCCATAACAACATCAATGACTGGACAAGATGCCAACAATTTTGACGCGGCTACTGGTTGCGAGCCTGCTTTTTCCCCACCTGAGTTGTGGCTCAACAGCCCAGTGGGAGCTAGTTTTCCGCCTGATTAACATTAGATGGCCTGGCCACAGAGTTAACTTTGACACGGACCCGTTCACCATCACACTCTCTGGCGAAGTGACCCGACTTTTGGCACCTGTGGCAGGTCACCGAACCCGGACGAGGGGGCCGCACCGGTGGTAAAGAGGTCTGCAGAGAAGCAATACACTGGGTGAGTTGATTAATCTGTTCTTGTTGCTGTTTTAAAAGTTCCTTCAACTCACTAAGCTCAGAACGGGCAGCAGTAGGTGGAGTTAGCCGAGAGCTGCCATACACCCCATATGTAGATTGAAGAGAATGACTACGCTCCCTAGCGCCACCTGGAAACCCCTGCCTCTCCCACCTAATTGCCTCTCCACGCACCTCCAGCAAGGTCGCAGCAGGATGACCCCGAACATACTGCTTAAGTTCACGGTGAAGAGTACTGTCCAACACATGTTCTACGAACTGATCACGCAGCAGAATATCAGCATTCAGCAACCCATCAGGAGCATTCTGCTTCACTGGTTCCATAAGGGCCATCAAAGCTAAGGAAAACTGCAACAGTGTTTCCTCCTCTTGCTGCTTCCTAGAGAAAAATGCGTGCTGAAGAGTTATATAAGACTCAGCACAACCATACAACTCCCTCAAGATAGCCAAGATCTTAGCCGGATCATTCCTCTCTGCACTGGTGCGGTACTTTATCTCCTCCCTTGCTTCCCCCTCTAAATGATCAAAGAGAAAGAAAGCCTC
>NC_051435.1:29342833-29343701 GCF_001649575.2 Kryptolebias marmoratus | reverse complement strand
GATCTAGACGAGTCGACCAAACACAGACCAACAAATAGCCGCTGATTGTAGCCACAGTGGGAGAAAACAAAGACACACCTGCCGCAACCTGCCCGACTATAAAGGCATCTGCCCCGCCCACCAATCAACGGTGCGTCCCGAGCTACACCTGGCACGCAGAGCGGGGGAGGGTGAAACCCCATCCCACCACAGAGGCAATGGGAAGCTGCAGTAAGAAGGGAGGGTTCTGTTGATACAGTCGTCTCAGCTCTGTAGTGAACATTTCAAACCAGAGGACTTTAATAGGATCAGCTTAGAGATGATGTGACCCCATCTGATCTCCAAAGAGGACGTGTTTTTTTGCTGTACATGTTAACAGAAATGTCTATGATTCATGTATAAAACTAAAGTTAATATTACACTTTGTTAAACCTGTTTTTACTTGTTAGTTTGCCATATGCCATATTATATGTCTGACAGTTTTATACTCTTTAACAAAGACACAGTTCACCTGTTCCTGCTTAGCCTCCCGCTTCTGGTTCACAGGTCATCATGCCACAGTACTCTTCCACAGTCTCAGACCACACCCATGTTGCCATGCCACAGTCCCAGTGTTTTTTCCCAGTCTCATGCCACGCCCCCGTTTCCATGCCTACGCAATCACTGCCATTACTGTAGTCTCACCTGCCACAGCCTGTATTTACAGTCCTGCTCACCATTATTGGCACCCCTTCATGATTTGCATAGCTGAGTGAATATCTTCATGTTCATTCATTGGTTAATTCATGTCATATGTGTGTGGTGATCTTTATGTGTGATTTGCAACAGGTGAGCCAAATTGAGTTTTCATATTGATTTGCAGCAAAGGGTGCCAATACCATTGGCATGG
>NC_051435.1:29333298-29342733 GCF_001649575.2 Kryptolebias marmoratus | reverse complement strand
TTGTTTCACTTGATGAATTTCCTTCAGTAAATATTCCATTATATGTTCTTAAACTTCATGGGTGCCAATAATGGTGAGCAGGACTGTAGGTCCTCTGTCCACAGCCAGTAGTTGCCAGATTATTGAACGGTCTTGACTTAGTAAATGTCCAGTGATCTACTCATGCTCTTGCCTGCTCTCACGTCAACGAATCCTTGCCTGAACCACGACCCTCCTTTTTTGCCTGCTCCCTGCCGGAAACCGCCATGGACTCAGCTTACTGGTTATCGACTACACTTCCCCTCTCTGGACCCCGATTCCTGGTTGGTACTTCTTTGGATTTGGTTGCTGACTTCTGACTCCCCGGTTTTGATCTCTCTCCTGCATCTGGACTCTCTCTCTGGCCCAAGTCCCTCATCGACAATACCAGGCTATTCTAGTACTCGTCTCTCGTTAGCCTTACCTGCTCCAAGGCTCCCTCTGTGCCATCTCGAGGGTCACGTCCTGAGACTTTATATTCCTACTAGTTCTAGTGCCGAAATAAACATCTTAAAACTTTGCCGTGGTCTGTCGATTCTGAGTCCAGTTTCACTGAGCCTTGTCAAAAACAAAGTATTTTAGCATGATCAGGGCTGTAGCTACCATTGAGGACACTGACGTCTGGACCTCAGTATTGCACTGCTGTGTATATTATAAAAAATGAATCCAAACAACGCTTTTGAACGGTGTGGTTCTCTGCGTAGCTCCACCAGTTTACTGTAGGAGGGGCTGCAACTGTGTGCAGCTGCAGCCAAACTCAATGTCTATGAAAAAGAGCGCAGCTTCGCTACCTTACTGCTAAAATAAAGACCAGAAGAAGAAGAGCGCCACTTACGGTGAAACACAACCGAGGTAACTCGCTGAAAATATTCTCCTTCAATTCCACGAAGCTGAAGTTGGTTTCCGATTGCAGCTTCCAATTCGGAAAATGGCTAAAGGGCGATTCCAGCTAATTTTCCCTCCCTTCAGCATCTTTAAACTCCTCTAGTTAAAAAACTACAACACCTAGACATTTCAAACCTGGACCAGATTATTCTGCACTGATTGCAGAACATTTGAAACCAAGTGTGTGATCTGTGAAACCTTAATCTGATTTGTGAAACCTCAATAAAGGGGGATTTTTGTGGTGATTGGTGGTTTTGTGTGTGTGTGAGTGCTTCCTGGTGGGCGTCTCCTGAGCAGGTGACGGACGCCTCATCACCACTCCTCTCACACCTGTGACGGATCAGGCTGATGGGAGTTAGAGGAGTATTTAAGGCTNTTTACCATGCGGTAAAGTGCAGAGCCTGAGAGAAACTTAGCTGTGTTTTTTCGTGTACTCCCTGTTGTAATCCGAGTCTTTGTTTTTTGTATCTTTAAACCTGTGTTCAGGATTACCTGCCCGCCTGGAACCAGTCTGGTCTGCCTTCAAATGCCTGCCGTCTAATTAAGTACTCACCTGCACAATTGAACCTGCCTGTTCCTGCTACTACTGCCTCCTGGATCCCAAGACTGGTCAGTCGCTTTCCGAATCGTCACCTTACCTGCACTCGGGAAATACTCACCGCACCTGGACCCCGCTCTCGGGAACCTACACAGGACCATCGCTGGGCAAGGATTGATCTTGTCCTCTCTTCTGTGTTCTGGACTCGTACCTGTTCAGTAAGAACTATCACAAGGAATATTACCTGTGCCATACCTGCTGTTCCTCTCCTCACCGATCCCATACTCTCCTCATTCTCTGCTCCTCAGGTCCTGGCTCCGGTTCCCCTCTGTAAATAAATTCACTTACCGTTACCTGCTGGTTTCTGCGTCTGTCTGTTGCCGAGCTGCTCACTTGGGTATAATCTGAATCCTGACAATTTTAGCACTTTTATTTTTTACATCCGGACCACACTAGAACTGGTCCAGCTCCAAAACTACAACACCTCACTGGTATTTGATAAAAGGTGAAATCTCTGCTAAAATCTTGTGTTTTGAATCAACATTCATATAAACTAATTCATGTCATTTCAGTGAGCCATCATGGTTGTGCCCTGAGTCCTCTGTTGCTTCAGATGAGGCTGATCCCCATGGATTTACAAACACACACAAATGCATGTCATATACACATTCAAGTCACTTGTTTTAAATGCTTCAATTTTAATTCAGTTTTGGTCTTCATTATAACTGATGTGCAGGGGGATAATGAGTGGTTGACATTAGTGTTTTTTTTAAAGTCTGGCTACGGCTCTCAGCATGATATCATATATTTTTAACGTGTGAAAGCGCCCTGTATCAGAACTACATCTCTGCTGTTTGTAACAAACCAAACTGTGTGAAAATCAGGTAAAGATTCAGAGTTTTGATTATTTTAGTTGGACATACAGCTTCCTCAGTACAAAGAAATAAACTGGGAGGCGCGTGAAGGACCCAGCCAAGATGGCGACCATGCTGACACGTCAGCTCCAACACACAGCACCAGTCTTTGAGGTGTCTATGTAAATGTCTATGGTGGCGGGTAACAAGCTAATGTTTATTTGCTAGCGCTCCTTACCAAATTTCCAGGTCACCTAAACCCGACCAAATAAATATTAAAATCAAATTCTGTCCTGCTGCCCATTTTTCCATTTTGTGTTTTCAATCTTAGCCTAAAAGTGAAAAACCAGGCATTTTTTTTGTTTTTGGTGTTATAATACAAAACAAAATAACCAGTTCATTTTTCATTATTTTTGATTGCAAATGGAAAGAACGAATGATACACTGATTCTAGTTCCATCATATTTGTAATAAACAATACCACCACCTTCGCTCTCAGAACTTTATTATATTCAGTGTTCCTTCAGTGCATACTGAGCTTGGTAAAAAAGCATTCTCCTTTTCTGGTCCATCCACCTGGAATATGCTTCAGCAGGATCTGAAGCTCTCCAATCTGGTCACACTTGGGGAATGTAAAATTTTATTAAAGGGATTTGTAATTTGTCTGTAGGCTCTTGTATTTGTTATCAGTGGAAACCCTTTTGTTGACAATGTATAGTATTGATTTTTAGAAGTGTTTATTAGATTGAAGCATTGTTTTTATGTAACTTTTGTGATGTATGTAACAGGTCTCTCTTGTAAATGAGACAATGAGTCTCAAGAGATTTTTTTCCTGTATAAATAAAGAATAAAGGAAAGAGGATGGTCCGCTAGATAGTCAAATCTCGGATTCAGGAAGAGCAGTGTAGTTTTCGTCCTGGTAATGGAACACTGGACCAGCTCTATACCCTCAGTAGGGTATTAAAGGGTGCATGAGAGTTCACCCAACCAGTCTACATGTGTTTTGTGGACTTGGAGAAGCTCGACCGTGTCCCTTAGGGAGTCCTGTGGGGGTACCAGGCCCTTTGATACGGACTGTTGGGTCCCTGTACGACCAGTGCCAGAGCTTGGTTCACATTGCTGGCAGTAAGTTGGGCTCATTTCAGGTAAGAGTTTGACTTGGTCACTGATTCTGATCATAACTTTTATGGACAGAATTTCTAGGTGCAGCCAAGGTGTTGAGGGGATCCGTTTTGGTGGCTTTAGGATCATGTCTCTTCTTTTTCAGATGATGTGGTTTTATTGGCTTCATGAAATTGTGATCTCCAGGTTTTTCTGGATCAGTTTGCAGCCGAGTTTGAAGTGGCCGGGAAGAGGATCAGTGCCTCCAAATCCGAGATCATGGTCCTGAGCCAGGAAAGGGTAGAGTGCCTTCTCTGGGTCGGGGAAGAGGTCCTGCCTCAGGTGGAGTTTAAATGTCTTGGGGTCTTGTTTACGAATAAGGGGAAAATGGAGCAGAAGATTGAGTAGAGCCACTGCTTCTCCACATTGAGAAGAGCCAGTTGAGGTGGCTTGGGCATCTGATTAGGAAGGCTCCAGTATGCCTCCTTGGTAAGGTGTTCCGGGCATGTTTCACCGGATGAAGACCCAGGGGAAGATCCAGGAGGCAGGAGGGACTGTTTCTCAGCTGGCCTGCGAATGCCTTGGGATTCCCCCTGAGGAGCTGGCCCAAGTGGCTGGAGAGAGGGAAGTCTAGGCCCCCTGCTTAGGCTGCTGCTCCTGTAAGCAGAAGAAAAAGGATTGATGGATGTTTTATCAAACACTTAAGTAATTGTGAAACTAGGGGTTCCAGTTTTGTAATGTTTGCACTACTTTTTTTTTTACTTTTCAAATCTGCCTTTTGAGATCCCATTAGCCATGGTGTTATTGTTTATACTGACATATACATGTTTACTGACATATACCTCGATGACATTTTGTCATCGAGGTATACAAACACAAAATTGTTCAGAAAGTCTCTCAGCACATTGTTTATGAGGAGTTTATTATTATATTATTTATTCTATTATATATTAATAGGAAGACTGCAGGAGCATTGGTGAGTCCGAAAGGC
This sequence comes from Kryptolebias marmoratus, assembly GCF_001649575.2. Lineage (NCBI taxonomy): Eukaryota > Metazoa > Chordata > Actinopteri > Cyprinodontiformes > Rivulidae > Kryptolebias > Kryptolebias marmoratus. Next base: position 29,338,346 of record NC_051435.1, on the reverse strand, counting down.
ATTACGAGGTACTCGAAGTGGCCTAAGGGAGTCTTGAAGGCTGTCTTTCACTCGTCCCCCTCCCTTATCCTCACCAAATGATAAGCATTACAAAGATCCAGTTTGGTAAATATTGTGACGAATGAAGCTGTTGGTGAACTGAGTCAATTAGAGGTAATGGAAATTTATTCTTTACTGTTAGTCCCTGATAATCAATGCAAGGATGGAGACTTTTGTCTTTCTTTTGTACAAAGAAAAACCCTGCACCAACAGGAGAAGTGGAAGGACGAATAATGCTAGATGCTAGTGACTCCTCAATGTAAGTGCGCATAGACTCCCTTTCTGGGCCTGATAAGTTGAATAATCTACTTTAGGGAAGGGGGGCCCCTGGTAAGAGTTCAAAAGCATAGTCTTATGGTCTATGTGGGGGAAGTGACAGAGCCTTGGTCTTGATGAATACCGGTGCCAAATCATGATATTCAGAGGGTACCTTAGATAATTCGATCTTTTCAAAGGGTTTCTCTCCTGTCTGGAAAGGCGGATATGGTTGACTGAAGGCAATTCTTTAGACTAAAATCCCTCCATGACTCAATTCTCCTTTCAGGCAATTGATGACCGGGTTGTGTTTACACAGCCATGGATAACCTAAAATCATCTGAGGTGTAGGTGAAGAAAAAAACAGGAACTCACCCGACTCACTGTGGTTTCCAGTAGCGATGAAGGTGAGATGGAAAACCAGGTGGCTGAAGTGAGTGAATATCTGATTGGAGATGTCCATTACAGGTAGTGGTGAAGCTAATTCTTGTAGAGGAAGATGGAGATCACGGACAAGGTCTTCTGAGACAAGATTTTGTTCGGCCCCGGAATCTACCAGTGCGTGAACGCGGATCTTCAATTGTTCGTTAAATAGCGTGGTGTGGAGAAAAAAACGGGGGCCGAGGGGTTTAGATAAACTGCTCACTAGAGCCCCCTAGTGAGCATGAGCATGTCCTTTTACCAAAAACGTGCATTTTGACCGGAAGTGTTGTTTGTCACCACAGTAGCAGCACTCCCTAGTCTCATAGCGTCTCTGCCTTTCCTCCGGACTCAGCCTGGCCCGTCCAAGTTGCATGGGTTCTGGTCCTACTTCAAAAGTAATTGACTCCCCCTTTCGACTGCTGAAAGTTGAAGGGGTAGCGGAGAAGTTGGTGAATTGAGCCTTGTGGTCCCTCTCATGTTGTCGTTCCCGTAAGCGATTGTCCAGTCGGATGGTAAGTGTTATTAATTCTTCCAGTGATCGTGGTTCATCTCTCCCGGCTAGTTGGTCCTTCAGGGGCTTCTGTAGTGCGTTGATAAATGCTCCCTTTAAAGCCTGCAAGTTCCAACCAGAGGCGGCGGCTAGAGTTCTGAAATCGATGGCAAATTGTGCCACCGAGCTTTGTCCTTGTTTTAGACTTCATAGTTTTCTAGTTATTTCAGATTCACTATATTTATAGCCAAATGTCTCCTCAAATTCTTCCACAAACTGGCTAAACGGGGTGTGGCTAATTGTCCGAAAGGTATATTTAGCTTCGGCCCATCTTAGCGCCTTGTCTCTTAATAGGCCAATTATGTAGGAGATCTTTGAAGCATCGTTGGCGAATGACTGCGGAGACCGAGAAAAAAACGGTAATCACTGCAGCAAAAAACCAGCACATTTACCAATCTCTCCAGAAAAATGTTCAGGAGTTGGAGATGGAACCTCCCAGAAGTGAGTGGCAGCTGGCGGAAGTGGCAGCTGGCGGAAGTGGCGCTGCGGCGGCTGAGGTGGAAGCAGAAGTCGGAGCGGGTGGTGAGGGCTGCACCAGGAAGGACAGTTTTTGGTGGATATCCTGTGTTAATGCTGTTAGCTGATCGAGCCGTCCTGTCTCCGACTGTTGCCGTTCACATAGTGTGTGCAGGAGAGATTCTTGCCTGGCCAGCTGGGCGGCGGTTTCCATGGTTTCCGGGCGGTTCGTGGGTTCCTTCATTTTTTTCGGTATCCTTTTGACCCACATCCAGTGAAAACAAAAAATACTCCAGTTGACCTGAGAGGCGTAGAAAGAGAGAGGTTATCCCCAAATAATTTTTAAAGTTGCTTTACTAATTCTTGCCTGGTACCGGACCACTCTAGACAAATCTTGGCTGGAGCATTTTGACATGTACCAGACGTAGAGTCGTAGGAGATCCTCAGATCCAGCACAAGGTTAGTTTCCTCAGGTAAGTTAGGCTGACAAACAGGGTTTCACCATAGAGTAATTTTCAGACCTGAAGCAAAGGCAGGGACAAAAACAATGGTTAGCTTAGCCATGAGCTTTAAGTCAGAATTAGTGGCTGAGATCCTGACCCAGAAGGTGTGATGTTCCAGCGAAGATCAGGAGCCGGCCGAAGCCTTAAATACCAGGTGCTGCTCATCAGGGGAATTGGTTGCAGCTGCGAGGAGAGAGTTCATGACCACACCAGCAGGGCAGGGACAAAACTCCAAATCCTCACATATACATGGGATCATCTTTTTGCCCTTAGCCATACTGGACTACTCCAGACTGAGAAACCAGAGACTCCAACTGAGAACCATGCCTCTCTCTCTTCCACTCTTCCTAACTTCTCAGAGGGGACAATAGAATTTCGGACCTTTTGTATGCTAATTTCAAGAATGCATACACCTTCCCTCTCTAGATTGCTCTGATCACACCCTTGTCCACCTCAGCCCGAATACACACTGGTGCTGCAAAGACAGTCTCTACAGAGGAAGGATGTGAAAATCTGAAATGAGGAGGCATGTGACCAAATGAGAGACTATGTAACACCGCAGTCTGGGACACACTGTGAAGCTCACATGGGAAGCACATTGACAGTCTGACCTACTGCATCACAGATTGGATCAATTTCTGTTTGAAAAACACATTGCCTCCAAGAGAATACAGTGTTTTCCTGACAAAAAGCCCTGGATGACCCATGAACTGAAGGCTATGCTGAACGAGAAGAAGAGGGCCTTCATCTCAGGGGACAAGGAGTATCTATAGGGAGTACAGCAAGTGCTAAAGTACAACATCAGGAAGTATTAAAAAAAAAGCTACAGGGAGAAACTGGAGCAGCATATAAAAGGAATAAAGTCTGAGCTGTTGAGCCACAGCAAAAGTAAGGATGGACATGTCACCCTTGTTTTTTAATAGATTTCACTCTGCCCCCATTCAAACCCCCATCTACCGGGGTCCTGCGTCTTTGCACATCTCCAGACCTCCAGTCATCTTCTCTCAGCTGCAGCTCTTAGCACCTAAGCCAGTTCTGTACTAGGCTACCCACTGGAGTCCATCAAAGAGGTGGCAGACAGAATAATGCCAACTAAGCTAACATCCACCATTGCCAATTCCTCTTATCCCCTGTACAACAGTATCCCTGAGCTGCTTCTTCAGCACAAGATTTTTATATCCCCTGTGCAGTAGGGAGTACTACTGAAGGTCATTCCTGCCCACAGCCATCAGACTATATAACTGTAATAAATAATTTAATTAATTTACACTTTCTCCTCTGTTTTTCCTTTTCTTTCATGGGCAATAGTCAAATCAATCATCACATTTTGATGACTGAACTTTTTTCTGTACATTGTCCTGTTGCTGCTGTGACATCTGAATTTCCCCATTGTGGGATAAATAGTCTTATATTAAATTTCTACACTATTTTATGACACTGTTTGTTTAGTTCGTCATCTTTTTTCTTAATGAAATATCTCTGTCATGTCTGATAAGATAACAGCTATTGATAACTACTTGACAGAACATCTTATCCTTCATTTGCTTTACCCACTTTTCCATTCAAGGTTGCAGGGAGCTGGTGTTTACCTCCAGTGGTCACCGGGCCAAAGGCAGTGTACACCCTAGACAGGTCACTAGTCCATAGTCCACATGGGACACAGAGGCAAACAAGACACATAATCATTCACACTCTCATTTAGACCTACTGACAATTTAATTAACCTAATATGCATGCTTTTGATCTGTGGGAGAAAACTGCAGTACCCAGAGAAAACTCACGAATGCACAGGGAGAACACACACACACACACATATACATATATATATGTATTTATTTTTTTTTGGATGTAACATGTATCCGATATTTGAGGAAAAATAAAAACACACCAATGTTGTTGTTTTTTGTATTTTAATTTGCTTTATTAATTAATTATATGTATTTTTTTTTAATATTTTTTTTCAACAGACAGCTGTCACCAGAAGATTTGGCCCAAGTTCCAGCTAACTCTACCTCTAACATTTTGAATCGTCTGATGGTCAGTTATGATCCAAGGATCAGACCTAACTTTCAAGGTATTACTGTAATATGTACAAATATATTTGGTGTGGTTGTACCTGAGACTGATCTCCAACATTTATATCCAGGTGACTTACAACACTTCTCTGTTTTATAAAAATACAAAACCATAAAAATATAGGAACAAGTTACTAAACATGTGACATGCATCCTCGCAATAACCCACCCTTAATTTGTTGGTGGCTTGCTCCAGCAGCATATTAAAGGGGATGCAAGTCCTCCTGGTCTGCAAGGTCTACCCAGTCACCACTGCAATCAGCCTTGTTAGTCTGGAATAGAGTGAGACTCGTCTAGACTTTCATGGTTTCCTTTCACAGGCCACACCCTTTTTCACCCACTAAGCAGTCTGAAGTAGTAACAGGGCTCATCTCATGGTCCGTAGGATACCTTGTGTTGACGGCTGCTCTCACTTCCTTTTTTGACATTTTGCTTTTGTTTTAAGGTTTGGAACATTCTAAGATTTCCAGGCACAGAACATCAGGGTGTAGTTTTAATAAATCTTCAAGCTAAGCAACCCTTAAAAACCTAATTATTTTTTTATTTGATTGTAGAACCAGTTACTTTAAATCAGAGGTGGAAATTAGCACCCGCCACCGGCCAAATGTGGGTAAATATTTGAAGAGGCGGGTGAATTTGATCAACACACACGCCATTGTGGCGGGTTGAGGCGGGTTTGAACAGAAAAGGTGTTATTTGTCCTCTTGACATATAGGGGGCAGCAATGTGCTCGAGTTGCTGCTAAAT
>NC_051435.1:29329642-29332573 GCF_001649575.2 Kryptolebias marmoratus | reverse complement strand
AAATCTAGTTATTTCCATGCAGTGTCCAGAAAGAGGTGTTGTTCAGCTTGTAGGGCAGCACAACTGCTTCCACCCACCTCCATCATCATCATCATATGAAATAACTTTTTGTCACAACAAAAAATAGTGGCTGGTAAAATATTTGAGTGGCTGGTAAAAACAAAAAAAGCCACTATGGCTGGTGGACAAAATTTTAAATTTACACCCCTGCTTTAAATCCATTATCATGTCAAAACCTAGAAATTCAACTGTTGCAGGATGAGGAATAATTCACCACTCAATTATTTTCTTGCTTTGCTTTTTATTAGTAATGTGGTTTGCAGATTACAGCTTTCAGCATTAATTCAGCAGTAAAGGATTGCAGTCAATAATAATACATAAAGCTTTCCGATTAATTTGCTTCCCCTCAGGCCACAGCTGTAGAAAATTTAAATATATACAATTTTGGTTAAGTACATATTTTATAACCATCACTCGGTGACAATCATAGCACGTACTAAATTAACAATCACACAATCATCACTTAATATTGATTACAGCTTGTACTAAAATCATTCTGTCTGGTTCAGGACTTCTAATTGTTTAATTACCCCATCTGATTTCCATAATCAATTTATACCCATAAGATTAAAAGAATAAGGTTAATCTATTATCTGATCAATTGTTCAGAAAATGATTACTTGTTCATTACAAAACTAAGTAATAGTTGTTAATTTTAACAATCAATTTTGTGATTCCCCTCCCTGTGCTGCCACTTTACAGTGGTGGAGGGGTTTGAGTGTCCCAATGGTCCTAGGAGCTATGCTGTCAGGGGCTTCATGCCCCTAGTACGGTCACCCAAGGCAGACAGGTCCTAGGTGAGGGGCCAGACAAAGTGCAGCCCAAAGACCCCTTATGACGAGTAAAATTATTGGACACAGTGTTCCCTCGCCCGGACACGGGTCACCGGGGCCCCACTCTGGAGCCAGGCCTGGAGGTGGGGCACAATGGCGAGCGCCTGGTGGTCAGGCTTTCGCCCATGGAGCCTGGCCGGGCACAGCCCGAAGAGGTGACATGGGTCCCCCTTCCCATGGGCTCAACACCTATGGGAGGGGCCAAAGGGGTCGGGTGCAATGTGGGATGGGTAGTGGCCGAAGGCGGGGACCTTGGCGGTCTGATCCTCGGCTACAGAAGCTGGCTTACGGGACTTGGAATGTCACCTCTCTGGTGGGGAAGGAGCCTGAGCTGGTGTGCGAGGATAAGAGGTTCCGGCTAGAAATAGTCGGGCTCACCTCAACGCACGGCTCTGGCTCTGGAACCAGTCTCCTTGAGAGGGGTTGGACACTCTTTCACTCTGGAGTTGTCCCCAGTGAGAGACGCCGAGCAGGAGTGGGCATACTTGCTGCCCCCCATCTTGGTGCCTGTACGTTGGGGTTTACCCCGGTGAACGAGAGGGTAGCCTCCCTCCGCCTACGTGTGGGGGGACGGGTCCTGACTGTTGCTTGCGCTTATGCGCCGAACAGCAGTTCAGATTACCCACCCTTTTTGGAGTCCTTGGAGGGGTCACTGGAGAGTGGCCCTCCTGGGGACTTCCTTGTTCTGCTGGGGGACTTCAACGCTCACGTGGGCAATGACAGTGAGACCTGGAGGGGTGTGGTTGGGAGGAACGACCCCCCTGATCTGAACCCGAACAGTGTTCTGTTGTTGGACTTCTGTGCTCGTCATGGATTGTCCATAACGAACACCATGTTCAAACATAAGGGTGTCCATATGTGCTCTTGGTACCAGGACACCCTAGGTCGCAGTTCAATGATCGACTATGTTGTTGTTTTATCTGATCTGCGGCCGCATGTTTTGGACACTCGGGGGAAGAAAGGGGCAGAGCTGTCAACTGACCACTACCTGGTGGTGAGTTGGCTCTAATGGTGGGGGAGGATGCTGGTCAGACCTGGCAGGCCCAAACGTATTGTGAGGGTCTGTTGGGAACGTCTGGCGGAGTCTCCTGTCAGGCGGGACAGAACAACTGAACTTTGAACATGTTCCGGGGAGGTGGGGGACATTGAGTCTGAGTGGGCCATGTTCTGTGCCTCCATTGTTGAGGTGGCTTATCAGAGCTGTGGTCAGTAGTTGGTGCCTGTCATGGCGGCAACCCTCGAACCCGCTGGTGGACACCGGCGGTGAGGGATGCTGTCAGCTCGGGTGGTCACTGAAACAAAAGCTCAAGCATGGGAGGAATTCGGAGAGGCCATGGAGAAAGACTTCTGCACGGCTTTGAGGCGATTCTGGTCCACAATACGGCATCTCAGGAGGGGAAAGCGGTGCAGCACCAACACTGTTTATAGTGAGGGTGGTGTGCTGCTGACCTCAACTTCGGATGTCGTAGGTCGGTGGGCGGAATACTTCGAAGACCACCTCAATCCCACCAGCACATCTTCCATTCAGGAGGCAGAGCCTAGGGACTTTGGGTTGGGCTCTCCAATCTCCGGTGCTGAGGTCACCGAGGTGGTTAAAAAGCTCCTCCATGGCAAGTTTCCGGCAGTGGATGAGATTTGCTCGGAGTTCCTTAGGGCTCTGGATGTTGTAAGGTTGTGTTGGTTAACGCGACTTCGCAATATTGCGTGGACATCAGGGGTAGTTCCCCTGGATTGGCAGACTGTGGTGGGGGTCCCGTTATTCAAAAAGGGGGACCGGAGAGTGTATTCCAACTACAGAGGGATCACACTCTCAAGCCTCCCTGGTAAGGTCTCTTTGGGGGTTCTGGAGAGGAGGGTCCATCGGATAGTCGAACCTCGGATTCAGGAAGAGCAGTGTGGTTTTCGTCCTGGCCGTGGAACACTGGACCAGCTCTATACCCTTAGTAGGGTCCTTGAGGGTGCATGGGAGTTCGCCCAACCAGTCTACATGTGTTTTGTGGACTTGGAGAAGGCGTTCGACCGTGTCCCTCGGGGAATC
>NC_051435.1:29327264-29329346 GCF_001649575.2 Kryptolebias marmoratus | reverse complement strand
TCCAGTGAGAGTTGGACTCTGCCAAGGTTGCCCTTTGTCACCGATTCTGTTCATAACGTTTATGGACAGAATTTCTAGGCGCAGCCAAGGTGTCGAGGGGATCCGTTTTGGTGGCCTTAGGATCGCGTCTCTGCTTTTTGCAGATATGGTCCTGTTGTCTTCATCGGACCGTGATCTACAGCTCTCACTGGAGCGGTTCGCAGCCGAGTGTGAAACGGCCGGGATGAGGATCAGTGCCTCCAAATCTGAGGCCATGGTCTTGAGCCGGAAAAGGGTAGAGTGCCTTCTCTGGGTGGGGAAGATGCCCTGCCCCAAGTGGAAGAGTTTAAGTATCTCGGGGCCTTGTTCACAAATGAGGGAAAAATGGAGCGGGAGATCAATAGGGGGATTGGTGCAGCGTCTGCAGTGAAGCGGGCGCTGTACCGCTCTGTCATGGTGAAGAGAGAGCTGAGTTAAAAGGCGAAGCTCTCGATTTACCGGTCAATCTATGTTCCTACCCTCATCTATGGTCATGAGCTTTGGGTAGTGACCGAAAGAACGAGATCGCGAATACAAGCGGCTGAAATGAGTTTTCTCCGCAGGGTGTCTGGGCTCTCCCTTAAAGATAGGGTGAGAAGCTCGGTCATCCGGGAGGGACTCAGAGTAAAGCCGCTGCTCCTCCACGTTGAGAGAAACCAGTTGAGGTGGCTTGGACATCTGGTTAGGATGCCCCCTGGACACCTCCCACTGGGAGGAGGCCCAGAGGGAGACCCAGGACACGTTGGAGGGACTATGTTTCTCGGCTGGATGGATGGATGAAATTTTGTGATTCACAGTATAATGTTTTTTGATTTCTAATTTTACTACAATGTTATCTTTATTATTCATAGCAGACTCACATACAGTGTATTTATAAAAATCTTGAGCACAATTTTACTGATTATATTTTATTGATTAATTTTTCACTTGCTTGCTTTTTTTTTCTCCTGCTCTGAGCAAAGGCGGACACATTTTCCTTCTCTCTGTCCCCCGCCCCTCCTCGTTTCAGACAGGTATCCGGTACGGATAAAGCATTTTTGATGAGTACGAGCATAATACGAGTAAAACTCGGCGCATTTGACAAGACAGTTGAAAACGGCTTGCGTCGCGTCGGTCACTGCTTCCACTCCGATCGGGTTTGTTTTTTTTGTTTTTATTTACCGTCTGCTTTCTCTAAGTTTGGCTGGTGGTATGCATAGACATAAATACTTAGACCCCTTGTTGAGCAGGCTGGCACGTGGCAGCGATACATCAGCACGTTGGCCATATTGGATGTGGCAGACCTGCCCTTTAACTAATACAAGGAAACAGACTGAACTTCATAAAGCATCGTTCTACAAAGTATTTTAAGTTAATGCCTGTCATTTACACACTAATATATTTGGAAAACAAACAGACACCAAAGACAATGTTTGTAACTTTAAACGTGATTACTAAAAATGTTTACTCCTTAAATTTTTATGGTAAGCACCAAACCAACATGTATGCTTTTGAGTGTTTAGAGCTACTAACATGTGTAACACTATTACTGTGGTGATAAATATAGAAATAATATTTTAACATTTAATCTGTGTCTGTAATAACCAGATCCTGAAATGCAGATGCAATGTGGATTTTCTGAATAAAGAGCACAAACATTCACATTTAACCAAATTTGATTAATCATTTTTATATTCAAATCTAAAAACATGTATACACCAATATATTTATACAGAGGGTGGGGGGTATTGAACATTTATCTATATCTATACAGGGGGCATCAATGAACCTATATGCATACACACAATATACCTACATATACACTCCTGATCAAAATCTTAAGACCAGTCAAAAAATTGCAAGAATTAGCATTTTGCACTATTGGATCGTAAGAAGGTTCTAAGTAGAGCTTCACAATGTTAAAGGAAAATATCAGTGCAAGAGACAAGAACTTTTGAGCAGGGAATTTTCTGCAAACTGCATTTACACTCAAACATGATTTTTTCAGCTGATCAAAAGTTTAAGACCATAGTCTTTAAAAGCCAAAAGCTGTGCAAAAATCTGGATTCCATGTCATTTTCTGTC
>NC_051435.1:29320646-29326282 GCF_001649575.2 Kryptolebias marmoratus | reverse complement strand
AATGGACATCAGTTCCAGACAGTGGATGCCCTTCGTGAAGCCATCTTCAACACTTGGAGCAACGTTCCCACTAGCCTCCTGGAAACACTGGCATCAAGCATGCCTAAACGATTGTTTGAAGTCATCAACAAGAATGGTAGAGCTACTCATTACTGAGTCCTTTTTTTTTGACACTTTGATTTCTGTTTTGGGGGGGTTTCGGGGTTTTTTGAGCTATGGTCTTAAACTTTTGATCAGCTGAAAAAATCTTGTTTGAGTGTAAATGCAGTTTTCAATTAATTCCCCGCTCAAACGTTTTTGTCTCTTACGCTGATTTCTTCTTTTAACATTGTGAAGCTCTACTTAGAACCTTCTTAAGATCCAATAGTGCAAAATGCAAATTCTTGCAATTTTTGGACTGGTCTTAAGATTTTGATCAGGAGTGTATACACACACACTATATATGTACACCATTGCATTGTCCACAAGACCACCAAAGCGGGTTGGTAGATAGCCATGATCACACACTAAAGCAGGAATGTTGGCTAAAGGGGATGGAATCTCTTCAGTTTCTTCTGCTGCTGGAGAAGAGGACATCTCAAAAGCAGACAGGGACACAGTCTCATCCTGGGCTGCCACATTTCCTTATGTGCTTGGAGACACACGGCACCGCACCATCCAATATCAGAAGACTGCCTGGAACTGGCTGGCTGAATGGTTGTTATTCCAGCCCCCTAAACACACACAGAAACACTACATTTACACACACAGTTACCCAGATAATATGCATACATAGAGACAAACCACATGTTAAAAAACTCTGAAATCCTTACCTGATGCCCTAATTGAATTAAAGAGGAGCATAGCTAGTACTTATTACTTACAACATTAGGCACAGGCAGGGGTTCAGCCTCTTGGACAAGCTGGGGACAGTCCAGTGATGGGGTCTCCTGTGCCTTCTTTGAGGTCTAAGACGTCCTGGTAGTTAAAGGCTTAAGCAAAGAATAAAATATAGAAATTATCTCAGTGTAATACAAAATATGTCTGATTCCTTCACATTCAGAAAGGAAAAAAAACATTTTCTATATAGTACAGCATTGAATTATAGAATCCTTACAGCGTAATGATACACCTACCCTGTGGAGATGAGCTGGGAAACAGAAGATTGAAGGAACAGCTCCAGCTCTGATCCTGGCTGTCTGACCTGTCCTGTCAAAGGTCTCTGGGCTGAAATGCTCACTGCAGAGCATGGATGACGGACCAGCAGGAAACCCTTCCCTTCTGACAGCCATTTCCCATTACTTTCTTAGCTCTTTATCTATGGGAATCCTACATAAGTTTAAAAAAAGTTGGCTAAGCTGGCTCCCCTCCCAAGGCTTTCCATCACTTTTAGAACTATGGCAGACAGAGGCCTATTTGGCACAGTATTTGTAGGTGTTCCTCACCTCAAACTCAACGTCTTCGCTGGAACGCTCTTTCATATCTCTGTCTATGTTGCTCCCTCCCTCCCTCCCTCTTTTTTTTCATGGACAATTTTAGTTGGCCTTGTATTAAAATGTATTTAAGTCTTAGCTGGCCTTCGGTACTCTTAGGTTGCCTTCCAGTATCTTTAGTTTAGCTTAGTTTTAACTTTATATTGTTGTGTGTTATTCATGATTTTATTTAATTATCTTTAGTTTAGTTATCTTAGCTTTTATCATGTTGGCCTTCTATCCTTAGCTCCCGTTGTGTGTGTTTTGACTTTGTATTTTTGTGTTCACATGTTGTAAAGCACTTTGGTATCACCTTGTTGCTGAAAAGTGAGGAGTGTAATCTGGTAACATGTTTCTGCCTGATGGTGAAGGAACTGTTAACTAAGACTTTGAGGATTTAAAAAAAAAAGTCAAAATTAAAATCTCTATGTCCCTATCCCTATCTCTTGGGAGAAATAAGCCTTGGACAGAGGGGTTCCATTGCACATACATATAAGTTCACAAGGTTAATAAATACAGAAATAATTCAATAAAATCGTTAAAAACCAGCTGCAACACATGATCCAACCTCTGAGTACCTTATTGAAGAACTAAACTCACTAATCAGGAATTAATTATATTCATAGTATCCTAAACAGCAGTAAGTTTAAAGCCTGTTTTTAATACTTAAAGAGCTTCAATCAATCAAATCAATCAAATTTTATTTGTATAGCACATTTCAGCAGCAAGGCATTTCAAGGTGCTTTACATAATTAAAAAACAAAATAAAAACAGCATGTGACAATGAATAAACAGTAAGAAAGAGACAAACATCAAAAACCCGCACTCAAACCCTAATTTAGCCATAAGCAACTCTAAACAGGTGNTAACAGGCAAAGCGGCTCAGAACCATAGATTTCCAATGCCAACCTGGTCAAGAGGCAGCACAGACGTCCACAAGCAGAAGATACAAAATCAGCCTTTTTTCAGACAGACTACTGAAAAATAAAAACTGATTTTAAAAGGATTGTGAACTATAAGAACAAAAGTAAAACAATTACAGAGATCAAGTGAACACATGACTTTTTTTTAAAGACAGAAAATAATTGAGCAGATCTTTTTCCATTTTCAGCAGTTCCTGCCCTTTGAACAGTAAAACCTCGGCCATCTTCTGACAAACAGACTCGTTTTAAGATGAGGAGTGTAATCTGGTAACATGTTTCTGCCTGATGCTGTAGGAACTGTTAACTAAGAGTTAAGTCTAAGTTAAAATATCTTTATTTAATTATCCTTGGACAGAGGGGTTCCACTGCACACACATAACATCACAAGGTTAATAAATACAGAAATAAATGAATGAAATTGTTAAAAACCAGCTACAACACATGATCCAACCTCTGAGTCCCTTATTGAAGAACTAAACTCACTAATCAGGAGTTAATTATATTCATAGTATCCTAAACAGCAGTAAGTTTAAAGCCTGTTTTTAATACTTAAAGAGATTCTTTTTCTTCCTCTGCTGAGTCTCCATCTAACTCAGTTTGCTGCCTGAAGGACATCTCATCAGAGGTCAGGGTGCACAGCTGGAAACATCTGGAGATTGTTGAGTCTTCACTTTCAGAGCGATCAGCCTGGTGATCCATCAACAGATTCTAACCTCCTGTTAAATAAAAATAAACTGATTTTAGATGGGGTTATTGCCACTGTTAATTTACTGATACCTTCTAAGTTCTATCAGCTGCATATTTAAAATGGACAAAACTTTAAATACAATAATAAATAATAAAAAAAACTTTAAAAAAAGTTTATTTCAGTTTTAAAAGTTTATAACACTATAATAAAGAGAATTGAGTAACATAGACTCCAGGGTCACCTAAATATGTTTTGGGTAAGATAAGGGATCACATTAAATAATATCTGAATACTGAGTGGATATGTATTATTATATACAATGACATAAACCTCCTAATGTTCATGTAATACACAGTAAGATGTCCCATTTAATGACCTACCTGCAGGTAGTTCTCTCCTGCCATCTTTATGTTGATTTGCAGTGTTGTGTACTGAAGTCATGACAATGATCTGTGAGTAATCATTCTCACCATTCCACATTTCCAACCTGGTCGTTATGCACGTTGTTTTGTTGGCCATGACAGTCCTGGTGATCATCAGAATCTAAATCTGAAGAGGTTTCATTTGATTCTGGAGATCCAACCATCTGTTCAGGTTCATACTGGTATTGCTGTATATCCATTACTCCCACAATGTCTTCCTGCATTTTTTCATGTTCAAAAAAGACATTGTCTTCCATTTCCACTAGTAAAAAACCGAACAATAACGGTGTTCTTGGCCAGCTGTGGCACAGCGCACGTCAGGAACCAGAACAGCAACTCCACTCAACAAATCACCCACTTAAAAAATGATTGACTGAAATGCTAAAAACAGTTTATTTAAGTTTCAGGTAAAAAAAAAAAAACAAAAAAAAAAACGGGTCCCTGCAATGTGTGGATGTCTTTGACTAAATAGCATTCATAAAATGTCAATTTGTTTAGATTTGATTTCAGTTCAGCTTTAAGCTAGCAGCAGAAAAATAAGACATTAAAAGGTCAAAGGAAACAAATCCTGGGATTCAAACTAGGGTCTCCCACTTGAAAGGCAGGAGCTCTAACCATTGCACCCTTAGAAGCTGAGCTTACAATTGTCAGAATGATGAAAAGCAGTGGGGGGGCATCACTTTTGAAAGTCATAATTTTATCGTTTTGCTCAAATAAATGATAGATTTGACTTTTGCTTGTTATATTGCCTTAAATTACAGTTTCCTCATATGAATTAATTAGGGTGACAATTTCTGGTTTTCCACAATTGGAAACCCCCCCCCCAACCCGTGCAGACCACAGCCAAATGACCTTAAAAATACTTAAATGACTAACTCAGATCATTTAATACATTTTGAGCTACAATTTGGTTTGGTTGTATTTGAACTTTTGACAGCATTGATTTATCCATCCATCCATTTTCTTCACTTGCTTTTACTTGCATGGTCATGGGGGAGCTGTGCTCCAACATTTATTGTGCAAGAGATGGGGTACACCCTGGACAGGTTGCAAGTTAATCACAAGGTCACATTTAGACAAACAAGACAGCCAACCATTCACACCTAGTGACAAATTTAGAGTATCAATTAACCTAACATGCATGTGTTTGATCTGTGGGTGGAAATCTGGAGTATCTTGAGAAAACCCATGCATGCACAGGGAGAAAATGCTAATGCTAACTTTATCATTTCATAAGACCTTGGCGTTAACAGTTGGAGTTTGTCTACTAGCAAAGTCTCTCATGAATCGCTAAACAGATTTCATTGAAACTATTAGAAAATAATTATTTGCTGTACATCTGCAACTCGAGTCAGTTCTATTTCGGATAACAACTACAGCAAATCCACATTAGCCAATATGATAATGGCTTTAACTTTAAATTTGAGGTAGTAGCTGAGAAATGATATTGCATGAGATTGCAAATAACATTATGGCTACAACTAAGTCATTTCTTAACACAAGATGATCTTAGCCTAAAACTCTGGCAAGACAGGCAGTGGGCAATATGCATTAATTCAAGGAATGCTGGGCTTTTACTGAGTATATATAGTCCACATGTCTGTGTAATTTAATTTCAGTATAAATAGAGCTGATTTGAGAAAGACTGAAAGTTTGTAACAGAACATTAGTGATCAAACAGCATCATGATGACCAAGGAACACACTAGACAGGTCTGGGATAAACCTGTTCAGAGGTTTAAAGCAGGGGTTGGTTATAAAACAATATCCCAAACTTTGAACATCTCACAAAGCTCTGGTCAAACATCTGAAAATGAAATGACTATGGCACAACTGCAAACCTATAAAGAAGTGGCCATCCACCTGAACTGATAAGTCAGGCAAGGGGAGCCTTAATCTTAGAAGCAGCCAAGAAGGTCATGGTAACTGTGGTGTCCCTGCTGTAGAAACTGTCACTAATAACCTTCAAAAACATTATTAGTCAACATATTCTCTTCTTGGGAACAGAAGTGTAAACTGAAGCAATAATTTGTAAGGAGGAAGTTAAATAATAACTTCATGAAATGTCACTATTTTTTCTGGTTAACATCTTTCACATTCAATAATGGCAGTAATGTTTTGCCCATGTCTGTGTGTGTGTGTGTGTGTGTGTG
>NC_051435.1:29318387-29320546 GCF_001649575.2 Kryptolebias marmoratus | reverse complement strand
ATTAGCAAAATGTCTCAGAAATAATAAAATGTATTTTAATGAAACTTATAGGAAGTAATCATTTAATCTTTGGGTTGACATCTACAGCTGATTAACGTTTATTGTCAACCTGACACATAGCCTTCACAGCTATTAAACCAGTGCTGTGTTTTCTAAAGTCAGTTAGCTGAGACATCTTAAACTGGGTTATAAATGACAACTCAATGAATTTTTTTTTTATTTTGGATTTTGAGTCATTCAGTGTTATGTGTGCATTTTTGTTTCAGGTATCCCAGTTGAGTCCAGGGTGAACATCTTCATCAATAGCTTTGGGTCCATCCAGGAAACAACTATGGTGACACTTTTGTTTTTTTTCTTTTTATTGTTCTTTATCATCCCCCTCTGAATATGAAGTAAACATATACACATATACATATTTATATACACACACACACATACACACTCACCCCCCCCTGCACACACACACACCAATGCAGATAGATGGAACTAAAGGAGAGAGAAAGGAGGAAGACAGACAGGTAGAAAAATGAAGCTCCACGCCGTGCCAGCTGCTCTCCGTTGACGTCTCACCCTGTATCTTTGTTTCAGGGCCTCGCCTCTGTCCATTGGCTTTTCATGGCCAATATATTTCTTTTATTTGATGCCGTAAAACCTGCAGTAAATAGCTTGAGTTGGTTTATTTGCTTTAAAAACAACAAGCAGCGAGCTGCGCTTATCAGAATCATGCGATGAGAAGAAGCACTTTTTTTTGTCTCCCCCATGTGTGGAAACCACAACTTCTGCCACTTCAGCTTAATCCCCGGTCCCCTCCCGTGTCTGTCTTTGACATGTTTTTTGGACTTGAGCCAAAGCTCCCGTCTGCTGTCTCTCTGAGAGTTTTTTTAATTTTTTTTTTTTGTTTGTTTTCTCATGGCTCTCAATCTTAGACAGGCTGCAAATTTGAGAAGTTTGTTTCCCCTCCACAGTATGATCACAGATGTCTACTTTGATCAACTTTTTGGGCCCCTTCAGTGAGCAGGTGTCACTCCTGAAACACAAACAGATACAAATACAGCACATTTTTAAATTTGTGTGCACTCTTTTGGAAGGGAAATTCCTCGAGGGCAGACACACGACCAGCAGATGGGCCTTGGGTGTTTTGGCATCACGGCTTATTTGTGTGTTGGGGCAAAAGAGTCTTATTTGTGTCACCATGAATATGTAATTAAGCTGGCATTGAGAGAAGAAAACGTGGCGCGACAGGGGGTCCACGAGACTCTGACCCAGGCCCTTTTTTGTTTCAAGTGAAAGCTTGTTATGTACATTGTACCATTTTGTGAGGGAGGAAGAAGAAGAGGAATGAAAAGGAGGAACAAACTTAGAATAAGCAGAATCATGTAATTGAGTGAATCGGGGGAGAAAAGAATGAAAAAAGAAAGTGTTTGTTTTATTCTGTTCTCTTTAGGAAAGGAGAGAGAATTTGACATTCAGGCTCCTTTTAGATATTGAACAAAGCCTCACTGTAAAAGCTCATTGAACTCCTGGTTGATAATGGTGAGAAGAGGAGGAGGAGGAAGAAGAGGAGGGACCGAGCAAACTGAGTAGTGTAGGGAAGCTGCTTGAAGGATTAGCCTTTCTCTTCGTCATATCTTTCTCCACTACATTCTTTCTTCTTTTGTTACCCTCTTTCTGCTTTTTCCTCCTTTGTTCTCCTTCCTTCGTCTTTGTGTTTTCAGCTGGTTTTCCTTGTCTTTTCCTTCGTCGTCAGTCCAAACCCTTTCTCCATTCACCCCAACATTAACTGTAGGTTTTCTTTCCCTAACTCTCTTTTTCTGCGCCAAAACAGTCTGGTAATCCAATGATCCATCTGAGGGGGGAATATGCAAAAACCTGAAACCATAATTACTATAATCACCACTGTAACTTTTTACCTCCTCGGCTTACGTCTGTGTTTTGCACATGGACACACACACACACAAACACACACACACAGAGAAGTTATGGCTGTGAAAGAGTGCATTGTAATTCTGTAGGATGCCATGAAAAAGGGGATTTAGCGTGTCTTGAAAAAAAGGTTTAGGTTGCCTGTTTTTCCTGACAGACATGATGTAATTAACTGTACTGTTCTCTGTGTTGGCTTAGTAAAAACAAGTGCATAGCAGACATCCAGAGGCAAAAAT